>NC_138205.1:80808127-80820627 GCF_964194415.1 Vipera berus
ACTTCTATTCCCACAACAATATCCATGAAGCATGCTGTTGTTTGTTACAAAGAAGGAGAAGATAGCATCAGTTACAATCAATTACTATCAGAGGAAAAATAAATTAAAAAAACAAAAAAGAGTGAAAGCGTGGAAGAGTGGGGAAATTTTTTTTATAATCACTAGCTACGTCACAACATTAAAAGGAAAGCCATGAGACAGTTAATTCAAAAACCTAAAACTTTGAATAATTTAAATATTCATCACTCTAAAGTTTATCTGGTTCACTTTTAATGTGAAAATGCCTAATATGTACCTTCTGAACCTATATCTGATTCAAAATGCACTCGCATTCATATTTTTCATTACTTTATGATTGAATAAAAGGTAAAGGTAAAGGTTCCCCCGCACATGCGTACTAGTCATTTCCGACTCTAGGGGCCGGTGCTCATCTCCGTTTCAAAGCCGAAGAGCCAGCGCTTGTCCGAGGACGTCTCCATGGTCATGTGGCCAGCATGACTAGACGCCAAAGGCGCACGGAACGCTGTTACCTTCCCACCGTAGTGGTCCCTATTTTTCTACTTGCATTTTTACGTGCTTTCGAATTGCTAGTTTGGCAGAAGCTGGGACGAGTAACAGGCGCTCACTCTGTTACGCAGCACTCGGGATTCAACCTGCCAAACTGCCGACCTTCTGATCGACAAGCTCAGCGTCCTAACCCACTGAGCCACCGCGTCCCTTTATGATTGAATGCATCAATCCAAATTCACCTTGCAAAAAATATTTAGACCATGAAAATAAAAACAATTAGGGGCATACTGAGCAAAATGCACATAAACATGAATTAATGTATGCATTAAGACGGGTATACAAAAATGTTATCTTGGATTACATACACATGAACATAAATGTTCATGTGGGTTTATCTAAAAATATGATACAACATATTCTGATACAACAGAATACCACTAATTACATTTGGGGGAAAAGTTAACAATAGACTTGGTAGATTTGTCCACCTCTAAACTAAATCAGAGATTAAGTCTATTTTGTTAAGTTTTGCAATTGTTTATGGTAAATATAAGGTTACATTGACATATGCTTTAACAACAGGCTTTAATTCAACCAAAAAGAGAAGAAAATCATCCTTGTTCTTTTTGCCCCTATTTAAAATAATTACAGGTGGTGGGTGCACTTTGAACATTCAAAGTGCTTAGATGGAACAAAAGACACGTAACCCATTTTTTTCCAAAAGGAAAGATATTGAACTATTAGAGTGCTTGAAGTGAGAATACTTACATGTTTTATCTTCTTGCTCACAAATATCATCAACTAGTCTTTTTTTAATTACCTTCAGTTCGCTGAAATTATCAACTGTGTATTTTCTGTCTGAGGAGCCAGCTATCTGACTAAGCTGCAAATGGTCAATTCTCCCTACTCCTATGGCATATATATCAACGCCTTTCTTTCTCAGATCTTCTGCTGCTTGAACAACTCTATCATGTGACCTTCCATCAGTGATCACCAGCAAAATCTGCTGGATGTTTTCATTTATTCTGCTGCCACCTTCTGGAGTAAAGTAGAGCTTCACTTTTTTAAGGGCAGCACCAATATATGTCTGAAGTCCTTCCATCTGTTGAATGCGTCTGATTTGATTTTCAAGTTCTGATTTGCGTGAGAAAATATTGAGGCTGAATTCTTCCTGGTATCTGTCACTATACTGAGCAATACCAACTTGCACATTGTGGGAGGTGTCAAACGGATGAATTAAATCTTGTAAAAAATTCTTCATCTTAGTGAAATCACTGTCACTTATACTGTTAGAACCATCAATCAGGAACACCAGATCTGCTGGAATTCCACATTCTGCAATAGAGAAGAAAGAAGATTAAATATAATAAGGGATGAAAGTAGCCTAAGTCAAGTTTAAAGAAGATTAGCCAACAGTGGATCCTGAAAAATAATCGGATGCTACAGACAACCACAGAAGGTTCTGCTTGTATTTTAGTTCTTATTTATTATATGTACTTTATGTTAAAGTTTTAATTATGAAGGAAATTTCCAATTCATAAAGAGATCATGACCTACCAGTCAGAGATTTCAGAATACCCTAGGGAATTTTTTGCTCAATTTATTTTGACTGAACCCTGGAGTCCAATATACACATATTTCAGTTGAACTATAATTCTGTAAAATAGGTTGGTAGTCATGCATAAATGCAGGTGGTAAATTATATTTTGCCATAGAGATAAAGGCCCCATGGTTCAGAAAAGTGTTTAGGTTTGTACTTCCCTACAATATTATTTCATATTAGGTCTTACGTAGTTTATTTTCTTGGTAGACATAGAATTTCACTGCAAGACCATTACTCCAATATACATGTGATTCGCATTAATAAAATAAGCATTGTGAATGACCATCTCTTTGAAACTAGTTTCTAGTTTTAGACTGATTTTGTGTTTTATTTACAAGTCAGTAAATCACTATACCATTTCATTGTAGTACTTCTTTTTTCAGAAATATTTCATTATTTAACCACCTACCTGTTTTTGAAACACCACAAATGTTATCAGATAATCTGGGGTAGAGATTTTTCAGGCCTTCAAATGTATTTACATAGAAAAATCTGTCTTCAGATCCTGCCATGACCAAGAGTTCATCTGGCTTGGCTCTTTCTATCCCAATAGCATAAATCACAATCCCGCGAGCCCTGAGATTCTTCGATACTTCCTCGAGGTTTGCTGCATCATGGGAATCCCCATCAGTTATCACTATAAGAACTTGGGGGATGTTCTGGTGCTTGCGACCGCCCTGCTTCTTAGAGAAAAGATTTTCTGAATGACGCAATGCCTTGGCTGTATAAGTTGTTTCCCCGATAGGTTTATCATTCTGAATAGCCTCAATAATTGCTGATTTGGTGTTGAACTGGTTGAGATAGAAAAATGTTTCTGGCTCTGCAGAATATTTGACCGCTCCAAACTGAACTCGATCATAACCAACATCAGATTTTTTCACCAAGGTTATCATGAAATCTTTCATAACATCATATTCTTTGGGATCGATACTTCCAGAACCATCAATAACAAAAACAATATCTAGACGTTCTATTCTTCGGCATTCTAAAATAAGAATAGGATGAACAGGTTACATGAAAGCACATCAAAATATCTCTCTCTTTTTGGATAAAAAACACTATTTATTAAATATATATGCCACCTATCTTATCTAGAGTGACTCTAGGTGGCTTACAAATCAATAAAAATAATACAAAAACATTAAAACAATAAATGTTAAAACTGCAATTGAATTAAAATTCATGAAAATTCAATTTACCAAGAGGGCTCTCGGGGCATTCTTTAATACCTGTTACAAAACCATTTCTATAAAGGCCTTCACAATGTTAAAAAAATGTAGGTCTAATAGCACTATCATGTTTTCTTGTTATAAAGTTCTGCAACTAAATGTTAACATTCTGTAGTGCAATTTTATTTTATGATGGTCTAATTGTTTTGAATGAGCAGTTCATGTTTCCTTCCTTAATCAAGTAGAATAGCTTCACTATGAATTTGTTTCAGAATCAAGCAACAATTTCCTAATCATCTTGCTTGCAACTCAGATAACATTTCTTGAGTTAATTCATTAGACTAAAGTAAGCCAAATGTGAATATGAGTACGAAATATTTGAAATTTATAACTGTCATACCTTTGTTCATTACATTTGAAATAACTAAGTAACTATTATAGGCAAGCTTCAGGAATACCCATGAAAAATGCTTGGAAACTTCAAATAGTGCAGAATGAAACATCAGGACTTTTGACTAAAATCATGGGGGAGATGGCTAAGAAGGAGGCTCCAATGGCTGCATCAACAAAGAAAATCCATGACATCTTACCTAGCTCTACAGCCAGAAATATTATAAAACCCTAACAGGTTCCAGAAGTTATTAGACTATAACTCCTATCACCCCTGACTACCAAAAAATGGTTGCAAGGGCTCAGAACTGTTGTCAGCCAAAGAAGTTGGAGCAATCTTACATTTATCTGAACTGATCAAAAGATAGAGGAAGAAAAACACAAAAAGACAGAAACATTATTCTGGAGAGTTTTCATTCAGTAAAATGAAGTGTAGCATAAGCAATATAATATCATCTTTATGCTGAATGACTAATTCCCTTAGCTCTATGGCCAGTAAAAAAAAACCCTCTTTCAACCATTGCATGTGGGGTTTTGCCATATGATGGCAACATTTAATTACAATTGAATGAAGTTTTCCTATAATATACTTTTGAATTCTGTAGAATTCTGCAATGTTAAGCTTATGTTATTGAATTAGGTTCTATATTTAGCTAGTCTCAGTGGAGGGACTCAAACATGTGAACAACCGGTTCTCTGTGTGGATGCCACTTCCGGAAGTCCATTCTGGGCCTGGGCAACAAAAAATTCACTACCAGTTCTGCCGAACTGGTGCGAACTGGCTGAATCCCACCACTGGCTAGTCTTCTATTTATCACTGGTTGCTGTTCAAAATTACAATGGACTTTTTAAAAATTACTTAGAATCCATTCTTGAAGTTATGACTGACACACTCCTCCCCCACAGTCATGTGATTGCATTTCACATCCTTAGCAACCAGCTCAAATTTACAACCAGTTGCAATGTCCCATAGTCCTTTGATACAAGTGTAATGCCTTGGTGGAGCAGTGGGCTAATGCCTCCTTAAGTAACACCAGCTGCCTGCAATTAGTGCAGGTTCGCATCCCACCAGGCTCAAGGTTGACTCAGCCTTCCATCCTTCCAAGGTAGGTAAAATGAGGACCCAGATTGTTGGGGGCAATAAGCTGACTTTGTAATAATGCCGCTTGGGGGGGCTCAAAAGCCCTAATAAGCAGGCATATACATAGAATGAAGGCTATTGCTAAGCACATTGGTTTGTGCTTAAATTGTAAGCCGCCATGAGTCTTCGGAGAAGGGCGGGATATAAATGGGATTAAAATTAAATTAAATTAAATTAAATTAAAATTAATTTTGTCATTTTCCAGCAGAAAACAGCAAAAATCCCCATTAGATATTTTGATTTCACTTAACAACCAGATGGTTTATTTAACAAACATGTGATTTGTTTAACAACTACAGTGACTCACTTTACAATCATAAAAAAACATGGTGGCAACATATACCTTAGGTGGCTACATTGTGATTGTAAGCTGAGGATTACCTGTACAACAGTCAGGAATAAAAAGCTAAATGGATTAGACATATTTACATATGTATTTATATATTTACGTAAATTTGTAAATACTGTATGGAAGCAGTAGTGCTGGGCTTACAAAATGACCTTTTCGACTGGAGATCCCAAAACATCATAAATGTGGCCACAGTGCCCAGTGAACCAGACAAACCTACTATTTCCTTCAGTAATCAAATGATTGCCATAGACCTCCTTGGCTAAGAATAGACTGCAGAAAAACAACTGTGATCGTGGCAGTGCTCTAAAAAAAGGCCTTCTTTTACCAGATGACATTCACACAATCGCAGTATTTTTATCATGGGATATAAGATCTCAGCAATTTACCTTCTTCCTGCATCTCACTTTCACAAGCAATATATAGGATGGCCACAGTATCTATATACCGAACCTGAAACTTGGCATATTTTGGAACTTGATACATCAGCTTTCCTTATATTCTATTTGATTTCATTTGTTCCTTGAACTGATCTATTTAGGATTGTTTATTACTGCGTTGAGTAAATTGCTTAAGATGAATTGGTATGTTCTACTGCCTAATTTTGCCCTAAAAGGGAAAACAAGATTTAGAGACTTGGGTTTATTTTCAGGAGCCTTCAAGTGAAATTAGAGAGATGTGTTCATTTAATTAGCAGTGTGAGAAAAAGCAACCGAACATAATAAATCAGAAGGTCAAGCTGCAATTAGCTTCTCTAGTGAGATACTGCCTTAGGAAATTACTCTTAGCAGCGATTCTTGAACAGAAAGTACAACAAACCAGATTGAACAAAACTAAGGGATTGATCTAGTACTTAGTAGTTCAGTGTGATTCTGTTCATATATAAGCATAGGTGTGACCATCTTGGCTCTGTTTCATACCCATTTTATAATAGGGATTGACCTCTTAGCTTGTATTTTATAATGTCAAATTATGTCACCAACACTACACAGTAAATAAAATCAGTCTGAGTGATTAGTTGGGTCTCTGTTATTAAAATACATATTACAAATTCCTAGCCAATGCCAACATATAAGGACTGCAGACTGAAGCCATTTTTTTAAAATTCCATTTATATCCCGCCCTTCTCCGAAGACTCAGGGCGGCTTACAAGCTTAGCAGTAATTCCCAAATGTGTAGAGACTTGTATTCCCTGCAAACTGCCCAGTTGTACTCACCATCAGAAGAGCTACATATTTCAAAGAGGATCTCATTTTTGAAGTACTTTAAAACCTCAAAATCTTCTACATAAAACACCATCTCAGGCTTCCCACTGATTTCCATCAGCTGTGTTTTGTTAGCCTGGAACAGCCCCACTGAGTAAATGATTATATTTTCCTCTCTCAAAGCTTCTGCATGGTTTTTCACCTCATCTTGTGCTTCTCCATTAGTTATCAGAATAAGAACTTTCTTGACATATAGTCGTGCTCCTTTGGCGGGTTTGAAATAATTGGACACAAATTGCAGGGCACCTCCAGTGAGTGTGCTCTGTCCCATAAGAGACATTCTCCCAATAGCATTGTTGATATCTAGTTTTGTCAAGTGTTGATTTAGTTGAAATTCTTCTTTGCATTTATCACTGAACTGGACAACTCCAATGTGCACCGTCTCTGGACTGACATCAGATTTGTCCACCAGCAATCTCATGAAGTTCTTCATTTTTTCAAAGTTCTCAGTTCCACTGCTTCTAGAGCTGTCCACTAGAAACACAATATCTGTTTTCTTTTCTTTGCAGACTGTTAGAAGAGGGAATAAAATAAATCTGGTAATATTTGATATATCTTTTTTATATTTACACTAGTAAATAATATTTACACAAATATTTAAATATTTACACTAGCTGTTAAGTAAAACATATTGGAAATGAATATACTGGATTGGAGTGTGGTTGTTGAAATGATGGCATCTGTACCTTTAAATATCATTTTTTTTCAGCTGTTAAATTGTCTAAAAGTTTTACTTGTTATCTTATTATATATTTGGCAGTTTGTATCTTTGCAATACCCTAACCCTGGTATATATTCTACACTTTGCTTAATTAAAAGTCGTATTTCCCAGATTATTTTTGCCAAAATAATGCAACTTTTTCACACTTCAATCACATACGAAGAAATATATACTTGATCTCAAAATATCATGGATATAATTCAAATTTTAAACAGACAGAAAAGTTAATCACAATTAAGTCAAATCTGCAATGCTTATATAATCATCAGTTAACAACAATAATTAGGAACAGTAACTCCATCACTAAGCAAAATGGTCATAAAGCAAAAAAAAAATCATGTGACTGAACATGACAGCAGTTCTGGTTTCAATTATTAAATGAATATCATGTGATCATTAAGTGTGAAGTGATGTAACCATTATTTGGGACTTCCTGCCAGCTTACTCACTGACTTTGCTTGTTGCAAGTTGCACTGAAAGTCACAAATTATAATCACAGGACCACAAAACACTGCATCATCATAATTGCATGCATAATTGCAATCCATTTCATTTTCTTAAAAGTTTTAAATTGCTGAAATCTATCGTATTATGAAATCTCAGCAGCCCATGATATGATAAGGTCCCTTTAACATGGTTAAAAGAAGCAAGATGTAGTCCAATCAAGGTTCCATCCACTTTTTGTGTGTGGTGTGCATACATGGTATATAAAAACAAGTGGATTTGATTGGCCTATCATGGTGATTAACTTGCCTTTTTTATCATACCCTTAGATAACCCTAATATAAAATTTCCTGAGATTTTGGCCATTTCAGAAGTTAGTTAATATCAAGCATAAGCTGTCCAACTGCAAATGACTTTGGGCAGCATGCTGTTAAAAACATGTCCAATAATTATTTAAAAACCAAAAGAGGAAATAAGCCCAGAACTAATATAATTAACATCTGACCAAAAAATTCCCACAAAGCCTCATATTCCTAACCAGCCCCTTTGCCCTCATTTGCCACCCCTAGAGGAGACATGCCTCTTACTTTGATTTATTTTGCCCAATGACCAGCTTGTAACAAAATATACCTGCTAGCCATTGATCAACTTTTATTAATAAAATATAAACCAAAACTATAATCTTTTACCTTCTGTAGCACAGATATCCCGAACAACATCATTCTTTATGTACTTTAAAGAGGCAAAATCATTCACAAAATAAGCTTGGTTAGTTGAATCTGCAATTGTGTAGATCTGAGACGCATTTGTATGTCTTACACCAATGGCATAAAGATTTATCTTCTCATTCCGCAATCTCCTGGCAGGCTCCTTTACATGGTCTTTTGATATCTGGTCTAATAACACAATCAGATGACAGGGTACACTTCTGGAACGCTGACTTTGCAATTTCCTGAACAAGGGCTGAATGAATGTCAAAGCTGCTCCTGTGTGGGGAGTCCCACCAATTTGACGAATGTTATCAATGGCTTTCAATATATCATTTGTTTTGCCGTATTCCTCAAGATCAAATTCCAGTTCACTGGTTTCAGCATACTGTACAACTCCAATGCGGACTTTATTTGGGCCAATGGTAAACAATTTAACTACTTCTTTCAAAAATAATTTAAGATCCACAAAGTCCAGATAATCAAGGTTTGATGAACCATCAATGAGAAAATAAATATCAGCTTCTTCCATATCCACACATCCTGTAGGCGACAGAATGTTGATGCATGATGAGATATTTAACCATTGAATATGAGCATCTTTTTGTTGACTTCTAACTTTCCCTGAGCATTATGCTGATGAGGCAACCATTGACTTGTCCATCACAGTCTTGGACCAAGCCAAGACTGGGTAAACCGGGAAATAAATATCTATCGGTTCTATCGGAATACATAGATACATGTAAAATCTAGATACATAGGTTCTTTTATATAAAAAAATTGACTCATGGCTACACATTAACCAAAGAAGGACAGAATTAGTGACCAAAGGCAGAATTTCATGTTTAATGTGATGATGCAAAGCAGCCAAGGCTGCATTACACATATTAACAAGCCTGAGATATTTTCCTCTTTTTGTGGATTGTTAGAATAGGGCTCCTCTAGAGAAATAGGAATTCATTTAAAAGTTTTGTTGAGTATTTAAACAATACACACAATAGCAATTCAGAAGAAAATTGATTGTAATTTCATTCTAAATTTTATTCCAAAACTATATATTTAAAAAACTAAAGAAAAAAGAAAACACACAATATTATTGTACCTCCTCTACTTTTCTGCAATATCAAAGTGAGAATATGACATGATTATAATCTATTATAATAATAAATTATGGTACATCATTAGACAATGATAATATTAAAAATATTTAATTTAGCTTTTAAAAAAGAAATGAAGTATCATATTGCCAGTCTTGCCTTAATGCTGATACAAAGGCTGTTCACAGGCTGAGTGCTGACACATTTATTAAGCCAACCTTTATTTATGGCTCCTGAGCTGTTGCAAACAAGTGGTAATATAGATTCCATTTTTTAAATAAAAAACCTGATATCCTCCCCAAATATGCAGCCCCTAACACACCATGTAAAGCACAGTGCAAACTTTCCACTGTCAGAAATTACACACTACTATTTTAGAGTAATGAAGAATTTCCAGAAATTCTTTAATCTTTAGGTTGATCTCATAAATATATTCCTCTATAGGTTTTGTAACTACTTAATAAAAACTACCTTTTTATTATACATTTGTGTGCTCAGTTTCTAGAATGTTCTCACATCAATTCTGGCAAGAAAACAGTTCTTACAGAATATGTTTACATAATTCCCTCTTGATTTTACCTGTTAAGAACCCACCCCTGCAAACTTTGTTGAGAAGAAATTACCTTTTTTCAGAAGTTCTGTTCTTTTGGTATCCATGTAGAGTTTCTGCTGTATTTGATTCATAATTTTCTTCTGAAAATCCAGAGATTTATTAAGCAACTGAGAAAATGTGCTTAGTTGAGTAACATACTGTGGTGATGGGTAAGCAGCAATCTGGGTTAGTTGGGTAATATTAGCCTCTTTAATGCCAACAGCAAATATAGTCACACCAGCTCTTCTGAGCAATTTAGCTGCATCTCTCACATCCTCTTCTGAAGGCCTGTGACTAATCAGAATGGCTATTTGTTCTACTCCTTGAGCCTTCCTGCTTCCAGCAATGGCATTGAAGACTTTCTGTCTTGTAAAATTAATGGCAGTACCTATGTTAGCTTTTCCTGGCTTAGGTGATAGGCCCTGGATATGTTGTAGAAGGTGAATTCCATCAGTTGTCATCTTCAGTGAAGATATCATCTGGGGCTTAGTGCTGAATGTCACTAGGCCTATTCTTATGCATTTCTCCTTCACATCCAAAGAAGATACCAGGTTTTCCAAAAAGAGCTGCATCTTTTCGAAGTTTGTTTGTGATGAGCCTGCATCCACTATAAATACTAAATCAGCAACTCCATCACCATGACATGCTATAATTAGAAGGAAACACAACATTGCATTTTGGATTCTATATAGCTTTTTCAAGCACCTCTATTAGTGAATCAACATAGCCACATCTATCCATTCTAAAGTATCTGCTTTCTGCTTTGCTTTTGCTCTGGCACATCTTTTCCAAATAGTGCCTTTCAGAGATACTGAACTATAACCTCCACCCTCACTAGCCAACATGGTCTTGGCCAGGCTGGAAAATATAGGCACATCTGGAGCACACAAGGTTACTGAGAAGAGACTGCTCTAGGTCAGTAGCATTCAATCTTTTGGCAAGTGGAAACTACTGAGGGTTGTCAGAAAGGAGAATTATACTAAGGATGGAGGTCCTAACTTTGGGGAGGGGGGAGTTCAAATCTGTCAACATAAAAACAACATGCATATTTTCTAGCTGTTGTTAAGATTTATTTCTGAGGCCAGAGAATAAGAGAATAAGAAAGAACTATTGGTGACTCAAGTGCATCCCCCACCAGCAGGAAATATTTGATAGTAGATCAGGATGCAGATATTTAAATGTACTTTTATCAGCTGTTTCTTGACCAGAGATCTCATAATACCTCCAGTAGCACAAGGCAATATATCTAGCACTGACTTTGCTATTTTTCTACACAATAGTATCCATATCCCAAAGGCGCTTTTTCACGAGGCAGCTGGACTTTCTTGTTTCTTGATTCATGAAAAAGCACCTTTGGGATAACCAGTGTGTTTTTTTTGTAAAAGAAAAAGGTGCCAGAACTCACACATGTCATACAACCTGCCTTGCCTACCCTACAAGGTTCCACCCAAAAAAGGTGCCAGAACTCCGTTCTGAGCGTTCTATGAGAAAAAAAGCCCTGGGGATAACTATGACCTGGATGACTGAGAATCTCCATAGACAATAGTTTCCAGAACTGCATTGTTGAGATGAAATTGGAATAAATAAATAAATAAATAACCTCATTTTGGTAAGTAGATATGCTAACTTTCCAACTACATTTTAAATTAATCAAATTTACACTTTTGTGGCTACTGCTAATTCCTTTCTAATAAATCTATTAGTCATGGAATATCTTACCTTCTATTACTGTTTTGTAATTCATGTTTACAGCTGCCATATTTAAAAGGTTTATACCAGTATTACCTATGTGAATAGCTTCAACCACAATCCTAGAAATATTCTGAGCAAATAAACTAAGATCTTCTATTCTAGGAAAGAAGAAATAAAATGGCTTTGTAGCCATGAGACGTAGTTCATCAGTAGAGGCCTCTTCCACTCCAATTGAAATGATATTTACTCCAGCTTTCTGCAGCAGTGAACCAGCTTCTTCTATATCATCTTTAGATTGTTGAGATGTGATCACTATCAAAATCTTGGATCTTTCTTCTCCAAGAATTGGTTTCCAGTAATCAATCTCATTTATTCTGTAGAGAGCACTGCCAGTTTTTAATAAGCCAGTTCTAAGCGCCATTTTCTTTTTGATATGATTTAACATTGGATTCTTCCCTTTGTAGGTATCCAGTTGGAATTCAGTATATACTTGATCAGTATATTGAGCAAGTGCAATGCGATATTCATTAGGGCCAAAAGGGAAAAACTTGATTGCTGTACTAATAAATGTTTTGACATGCAGGAAAGATGTATTACTACTGGAAACCAAAAACATAATATCAACAGGCTTGGGAACTGAAAAAGAAGAAAAGATATAATTATATCATGTAATGCTTAAGCGTTATGGCTATAAAACAAAATGTTCAAGTATTTCAGTACATTTTCAAAGATCCTATTAAAGTGAGCCAGGCAACTGGAAGCTAAAAGCCTAAAACTGTTTTTCAAAACTTTGTAGAACAGATCATAAGGTATAACTAGA
>NC_138205.1:84015627-84238127 GCF_964194415.1 Vipera berus
AGAAGATAATTTCGAACTATACTATAGAATCTAGAATTTTATGACAAAAGATAGTATTTTAATAATTGTTGAACGGTTAAGACAAAAAATATTTTTCTAATAATTGGTGATTTGTTAAGATGAAAACTAGACTTAACTGGTAAAACATAAGAATGTTTTGTAATCAACAATGTAAGTTTTGTAGACAAGAGAATTATTCTTTATTGAAATAGGGAATTGTGGGTTACCCAAAAATTAAGCTTTCTTTTGTATATTATAGGCTACTCTAGATTATTTTATTGCAATTAGATAAAACTTAAAAACAGGATATTGATATGTATTAGTGAAAATATATTGAAAATTCTGTTAATTGACTAGGTCACAACTAGAAATGTATTAACTTGATTATTTTGACTATGTGATAACTAAGGGAAACAGAGGGAACCCTTGTTGATGCAACCTGAACTATTTACAACTTGTTATTTGTTACTTTGACTACCCAACCACCGTATTACTTCACAAATACATGTATATGTAAATATTAAAAAAATCAATAAAACTTGTATTAAAAATGTTGATTATTGGTCATTCATTAAATGGGTCACCAAATGGTTCAGGCCTGTTCTTTTATTCTTTTAATGAGTTAGATAGAGAAAATATATACAAACTTTTAAATAATCAAAACATAGGTAGTCTTTTGTTAATTGCCACTTGTTTAGTGATTAAGTAACAACAGCACTGGACAAACGATGATTACCATTGTTCCTTGAAGTTCTGACTGTTTGGATGATCGCTATCCATATGCTTGGCAACAAGCTTGCACTTAAGACAGTTGCAGTGTCCCCATAATCATAGTTTGTGATCTTCCTTGACAAGGAAAGTCAATGGGGAAGCCAGCAAAGAAGGCTGAAAGCTGCTCCATCTGTCCACCCTCTCCAGTCCCCTGCATTCACACCATGCTTTATTGGCTAACTTTACACTCTCACACATCTTTCCTGAGTTCCCTGCATTTAAACCAAGCCTCCCCAACTATCCATGCAACCTCAGGCAACTTCCCCCACCCAACAGCAGCCACCCCAAGCCTTTGATTCTTATGTCACAACTCGCCCATCACCTGTGCACTCTTGAGTACCTCTTCCAACCAGCAACAGACACTCCCAAGGCCCGTGGCATTTGTCTCCACCTTCCCCACCACTCACACACCCTCTCTCAATGTTCTTAGTTTAACCATTTATCCCAAAAGGTTAAAGATTTGAATAAAATAATGAAATTAAACAAAGCTGAATGCAATGTTCTTTGCATAAGAAAAAGATTAGTTACAGGCAGACATATCTAGCTTTTATAACAGTATGTGTGAAAATTATAGATGATCAGGAACCGAATACGAATAAGCATAATTTAAATTCCCCCCAGTATAAATCCTACAACAATCTAGCCACTCTATACATGAAAGCTTATGCCTCTTAATAAAATTTATTAGTCTTAAAAAGTGCTTCTAGACTTCTGATTTTTTGCTAATATATTCTGCAAATTCATTCAATTCTTCTCAACCTTCTTCAACAACAGTTGAAGAGGAATAAGGGAAGAATATCCTTTCCCAAGTCCCACTTTCTAAGTGCATGAGAATGCATATATAATAATACTGACACAGACACGCATAATACATACATACTTTAAGGCTGTACTAAATTTCTTTAATGGAATGTTCTGACCTTGAAATAGGACATTTTGAATATAAGCTAGTTCTATAATATTCCAAAATCACTTGTTCTGGGATTGGAACAACTCTATCTAATTTGTATACTTCTGATATCCAGGCAGACATGCAAACTAAAAAATATGCATTAGGTATTATGACAACACAAGATGACAATTTCTCTTCTGCATCTGTTATCCCTTTGCTACTAATTAGTAGATCACATAAAGTCTCCTTCACATATTCATTCATTATTACTTTACTTCAATATGTATTGCTATATCTTATGAAAAATCTTACAAAACGAATGTGCAAAAGTTAGGACCAATTTTGAAATATTTGCTACATTAGCTATATTACACAAGCATAAAAATCCCTAACTCCAGAGCCAAGTTTTTATTATAGAAAAGCCTAAGTAAAATCCATTGAAAATATGGGTTGGTCATTTGCAAAGACTTGAGGAGAAGACAAATAATAAATGTATGTGTGTGGAAACCTCTTTTAATGTAGATGTGGGTGTGATATATCAGGAAGCATTTGCACAAGACCCTTTGTTTTCTGCTCATCTGCTCCTTCATTGCTCCCTTTTGATCATCCTGTTGTAGCATATATTCCCTATGCAGAAAATCCTAGATTCAATTCACAACCTATTATAAGAGTGTAGAAAATATATAAAAAGGTATAATGTGTAGAAAAGTATAAAAAGATTCTCCACTGCGATGCAGATGATGCAGAGAAAGAGGGGGGAAAGACCTGACTGTGCTAGTCTGAATGGAATTTTAGATAAACAGCTATGGACCTTTGTGCACCAATGAAAAAAGGAGTAAGTAATGAGCAGGTTGAAAGAAGTTAGGGCCCTGACCACAAGACAGTGGTTAAATGTGTTTATGATTTTAGACGCCTGTTTTTTACTCTATGCTTGTCTGCTCCCTTGATAAATTTACCTGCTCCTTAAATGCAAGTATATCTGAATATCTTTAATATTTCCTCTTTAAAAAGTTTAGTATCATATCAGTAAACCAAAATGCTTCACTGAAATGCAAAGTTGATAACACCCTCTGTTAATTACAGCAACACCCAAATGGCCTCATCTGACATTTTATGCAAAACTCAGCATTTTTTTTTCTTGTGGCTGCTCCTCCTATTTCAAAGAAATTACATCTTAGCTTGCCTTCTCAGTTGGTTACAAAATACAGAAGAAAAGAAAAATAAGGCTGAGCCTTTTTAAACATATTGCTGCAACCTTTAAGATTATGCCATGTGTATAGTACTGCACATCATAAATATTAATATTCAATATTTGCTATAGCAAGATCTTTATCCTTAAAACTTCTAGGCCTGACCTGGTAAACTTATGTGTATGCATCTTTTAGGCAATAAGCTACATTGGTTGTGTGTTTAATAAGACATAGCCTATGGTAGGCAGAGAAGTAAGGAATCATTAAGTTTAAAAACCCAAAATTTCAGTTATTCTTGAACTGAACATGGTATCGAAGTAACAAACTGAAAAAAGCAACATCAACATGGTCACATTTATTTAAATATTTTGTGACCTTAATAGCAACATAATTTTAATTTTAAATAATTTTAAAAAGCAAATGTGCACAAATTAGATACTGTAACAAGATTGTGTTGCTCAGATTTTAAATGAAAAGCATCTCAAGAGTTCCTATTCTAATATCAAAATAACTGGCATTGTGCCCAGGGTACATATTAATCCAAATACTTTACTACAATCAAGGGTCAATCCATTGTTATCCTTGTATTTTAATAAAAGACCCGATTCCGGGATATGATTGGGACAGGGAGAGGGATAATATTACATTTTATCAACCCTAACAAGCACCTAAATAAATATCAACTTCATTCCTATAAATGTACTTCTTTTCCTCTATTTGCACTTATTTGTCTCCACTTCTGCACTCTAAGTTCTAGCAAGACATTGGGGACCTGGCAACAATCCAAGCTGCAGATGGTTGGAAGTGCAGCCTGAAAACAGTGTGCGGTTGATGAAATAGTCCTTACACCTGACCCTTGCTTCATACCAGGCACAAAACACAAACTGAACATAACTAGCCAGAAAAGCTTTCTGAAGCATCTTGGTGTCTGAAACTCTTCCTCAAGGCATTCTGAAAAGACAGATGGCCAAAAGCAGCAAAATATAGTAAACTGAGAAAGGAGCATGGCCGAAAACCAAACAATTGGAGAGGGGTGTTGTATTTTTTAAGAGTAACACATGAAAAGTTTCTTGTATTTCACACAAGGATAAGTATATGTATGTGTGTGTGTGTCTATAAAAGTCTATAAAAATGATACTGTATTTTAAAACTATCACTATATATTCCGATTTATGTCACACAAAATCACATCTATGTGGAGATATGCAAATTTGATTAAAATGCCAATAAAGGAGAATATTTGTAGCTCAGAGCTGAAATAAGGGATCCTTGGTGCTCTCTGAGCTTGGTTATTTTCTTGCAGATGTTTCATTACCCAACTAGGTAACAGCACTGATAATATCATCTAGTTTAGGTAATGAAATGTCTGCAACAAAACAACCAAGTTCAGAGAGCACCAAGGAGCTCTCCTAGATTAAAATGTTTATACTAAAGTAAATATATACATAGGTAAAAGGTAAAGTTTCCCCCGCACATGCGTGCTAGTCATTTCCGACTCTAGGGGCCGGTGCTCATCTCCGTTTCAAAGCCGAAGAGCCAGCGCTTGTCCGAGGACATCTCCGTGGTCATGTGGCCGGCATGACTAGACGCCAAAGGCGCACGGAACGCTGTTACCTTCCCACCGTAGTGGTCCCTATTTTTCTACTTGCATTTTTATGTGCTTTCGAACTGCTAGGTTGGCAGAAGCTGGGACGAGTAACAGGCGCTCACTCTGTTACGCGGCACTCGGGATTCGACCCGCCAAACTGCCGACCTTCCGATCGACAAGCTCAGCGTCTTAACCCACTGAGCCACCGCGTCCCTAAATATATACATACATATATATATATATATATATATATATATATATATATATATATATATATATATATATATGTGTGTGTGTGTGTGTGTGTGTGTGTGTGTGTGTGTGTGTGTGTGTGTGTGTTTTCTGAGGTATATATAGGGGTAAACAAATGAAAATAATAATAGTAAAAAATAGTAAAAAAATCAATATTGAAATGTAGTTACAGTTCTCTGTATCAACATTACTTTCTTATTGAAACACATTTTGTAAACTTTTCTGCTGAATGTGCATAATATATGATGCTTACACTATTGGATATATTAAGTAGTATCTTAATTTTTCCAATATACTAAACATCTGATATTTGTCCACTTTCTTTGTAAAGTTTCACTTGGCCAATCAGAATAGAATTGTGACTTATGATAACATTCAAATTATGCCCGTCCAAAAACCTCAACTCAACTAGCTACACATACAATGGAAAAAAATGTTAATTTTAGATAGTGTACTTTTCCCTGAACACAGTGAATCAAATTTCTTGTCTATTCATATAATGTAAAGCATCACCTCTGATTCTGTCATTGGTAAAAAAATATTTCCATTTGCAAAACTAACACCTTCAACAATGACTCAAATGCAATCATTTCCTATGTATAAAAATTTAAACCCTTTTGTTAGCTACTAAAGAAGTTCCAAGAATGATCTCTTTTCTGATTAGCAGAAATTATTTATTTATTTTTTGCTAGAGGTTAGCAGCCCAACTATAGAATATATTGATTTTTTAAATTAAAAATCCATAAACCAGTTTTAAATTTTATACTTTTACTATAAGTTCAAAGCATGTAGTTACCAATACTTCTCTTGCATCAGGGCCATTCAATGTAGTTTTTTAAAGTATGATTTTTAAATCTAATCATGTACTGTAATGTATTTTATAATGGCCACAAAATGCATTTGATGAGATTCACTTCATGTCTGAGATAACTACTTGCAATACTAAAAATCTGGCCATAGTGTTAATAAAATTTCAAACTCATATCATAGTGCAACGAATTCGCATCACACTTACCGGTATATTTTCATTAACATTTCAAAGGTGAAGAGGAACCTAAAACTTTACAAATATAAGTTCTGAATGTTTTTAGGTTAAGTCAGTACAAAACTAACAATGTATTTTAAGGTCAAAAAGAAAATTCAATCACATTTATTTGATTTCTATATGATATCTTGATTGTACTACACACAATTCATCATATAATAATGAGTATAATCTTCATATTTTACTTGACATTATATGGTGGGTTGCTTATAATAGAGTCAAAAGTTTATTTTGTAATAACTCCTAAAGCCAAACCCCATAATAACATATTTTAAAACTATAAAAAAGATTCATGAAGGTTGTTTGGAAGAAAAGAAAAAGAAAAGCAAAGTATATATTGAATAAAACAATGAAACAAATTGCATTACGATTCATCTGTTGCACTTTAACATTTGTAATAAATTTATATATTTTCTATTAACTCCCCTGCCACTAATGTATTTCCAAATAGGAGTTCAAATTGATGCACATTCTGTTTATATTATATTCAGGTTGTGTTCCCGAAATTATGTTTGAACTTCTTTTAAAAATATGTAATTATGTAACACATAAATTATATTTGGACACAAATAAATGCCTTTATAGTTATTTGATGACCAGATCATTATCCTGATAAAAGATTTTGTAAAGAAAAACACTTCCAGAAACTCATAATTTTTTTAAAAACCAAGTGCTGTTTTTCTGTACCACTTTAAATGGTTTTAATAGTGGGTAATGTCCGAACACACACAAGCGCACACACAAACACACACACTTGTTAACTTCATTTCATAATCTTATCTTGTTATCTATGACCAGAGAAAAAAATATTAAATATAAAGGAAGCACCTGATATAGATTTTTGGTTTATAGTTCTAATATTGAACCATGTTGAACAATTCTAACAATGTATACATTTGTAGCTACAACTGAACTGCAGTAAAAATAAGATATTATCTCTAAAGATAATATTTAATATACAACACTATTTAGGCTTTGAAAAGGCCCTGGTTGTGATAATAGGCAGCTGAAATGTATTTACCTAGCTATTTCTTTCTTCAACTGCAATTTTGCACATCTTAAAAGGATTCTACCATTGTATGCATATGTTCATCACAATAATAATTCATCACTATAACAGGTTTTCTCAAAAATGTGTTTTGCAATCAAAATCAGAAGCTTCAAGGCAGCAAGTAAGATTTGCATTGTTTAAACTCTACATCATGACTCAAAGGGATGCAACATCCAATGTGCCTCATCCCAAACTTGAAGCTGTTGTTCTTTAAAGGAAAAACAAATCTTCCCAAATTACTTCATGGTCTTGATGGGTTTTTAGGAATTCCATAAGTCTCATTTTCATTCCTCCAAAGAGGTCAAGCTATAGATAACAAAGCAGTTTCTTGCTGCTTCTAAAAGAGAAGCAGCAGTTACATACATACATACATACATACATACATACATACATACATACAATGAATGGCCACAGTAAAATATTATTTCAATCGACCTTGAGAAGAAAAAAACCCCAATTATGAAAACTACTGTACAAAAATGCCTAAAATGTTTAATATAACTTGCACACCACTGTTTATACAACAGATTAGTGATAACCAGGTTAGAAATGAAGAGAAAGGAAGAAATCACACTAGAGAAACTTGGTTGTCTTGAGTGTCAAACACATATACATTATTGGTGCTTTTCACAACCAGTTCATTTGACTTAACAGTAAGTAAGCAAGATAAAGTCATTTCTGAAGTGAAAAACTGAACTTAATTACCACACCCAGAGCTAAAAATATTGTTCATTCTAACCACCACACCACAACACACAACACACAACACACCACAACACACACACATGCGCACACACGCTCACCAAACATCTCACTTCATGGCTTTCAGATGGGTCACCAAAAGCGAAGAGAGATTGTTTTCTTTTGGTGCAAAAAAATAAAGAATTGACATTGCAGTCCATTTTTCTGAAATCCAACTTTGAATATTTGTTTTAAAAGCTGTAATAATAAATGATTTGTAGGTGAAATAAGATGATGGAGCTTTATTTTGAAAAGTTTGTCAGGAAATCCGGACTATCCTAGCTGCTTAATATGCATTTGAAAAATATTTCTAGTGCACATTCTAGCTGATTTATTATGCATTATACTCAGTCTTTCTGGCAAATTAAGGCCCGATTTGCCATTTCATCACAGCAATGCACAAACCATAAGACAAAAAAGAAACCATGTGGGTGCAATTTGCTTGCCCACATCAACAAAAAGTACTAGGCTTTCCCAGACTTTTTAAACATAATATGATTATTCCACGATTAATATTTAATGGAACATTAACAAGCCCTTTGGCATGTGCCTCCCATTGCATTTCCCAAAGATTAGATTAGGTCACCTCTTTGCCCTCCTTTGACCCTCCTGGCTTCCATGTGTCAGATAAAATCAGGGAGGATCCACCATGCCTTCTCTATCATGACTTTTCTTGTTTCCTCCCCTCTTGTGTCAGCCCCCATCAATTCCAAAGCTCCCCAGCCAGCCAAGTTTTTTTGATTGAACCGTGCCAAGGATGATTGCTCTGGTGGAACAGTCAGTGTACCAACTGGGCACTGCCATTTCCAATTTTATTCAAGGAAGGGGCACATGGATATGCACCTCTGGCACATGGAAGTTGTCCCCAGTGAGCAAAGAGCTTGATCAAAGAGACCATTCCTTCTCTTTTTGAAGGCACACTCTCCTAGAAATCCATTCCAATCTTCTTTCTCCCTTCTTTCCTTCTGGACTGGCTTGTTTGGCTGTTAGTTCTACTCCTTCCTGATACAGAATTCAAAGGCAAAGAGAGCGAGCGAGCACCAGAACGCCTGCAATTTCCACCAGCTATATCCACCGTTCCCCCCAAGTGCCGAATTGTCTGGAATTGGCACGCTGGACAACCCCAGGAAGCTCGCCACATACCTTAGTTTGGAGGTAATGGGGATAGTAGTATGTGTACTGAGGGAACATTGGCTGCTGTTCCAAGCGTTTGCCCATGTAGCTAGAATCTTTATCTTGGATGCAGGGAACCCGTTGACAGGGAGTCGTGCCCCAGGCCTTTCTTCGGTTAAAGCCACTATTCCTGACAGTCCTAATCAAGGTGGCTTCTTTCTTTTTTTTTCCTCTCTTGGACTTCTTCTAAACGCTCACTAGCTCCAGCCGCGTCAACCGCCGCAAAAATTAAAAATAGTATTTTTTGTTTGTTAAAAAATAAAAAAATCGAAAAGGGGGGGGGGACAGGTCTTGCTTTGCTTTTCTCCGCCCTCTCCCCGTTAGAGCGGGACCCCCCTCCTCCTCCTGGTCTTAAATAATGTCAATTGCCAAGGTCTGGAGAGGGGGGTGTGAACCGGGAAGGGGGGGGGGGCGAGCAGTCCTTTCGGAGAAAACAGCAAGACGAGGGAAGTCCGGATCTCCTCGGATCGGCTTCCTCGCGGTTTCTCACGATCCCTCCACCCCCTTACTAAAAAGAGAAAAGGAGGAGATGGGAAGGAAGAGCTAAAAAAAAAGAAAGAAAGAAAGAAAAGGAGGGAGGAATGACGGCAGGGAACGCGTCCTCGCTCGCCCCAGCCTAGTTGCTGCGGTCGCCCTCACGGAGGGACCTAAGGTATTGGGGCTTTTCTTCTCTTTTATTCAAACCCCCTCCTTCCAGCCGGTGGGTGGAACTACAACAGCCAGCCTCTCCCTCGAGAAGCAGACGCAGTCCAGAAGCCTGCAGTATTTCCTACCCAAAGAACCAGGCGTGCTCCAGCCCCTGCTGTAAGGAAAACCCCGCTTCCCTCTGCTGGCTATTACAGAAAGCCGAGCCGTTTTGCTGCCGCTAAAGCCGCCTCCAAAGCCGCCGAAATGGGGTGGGTGGGTGGGAGGGAGCTGTGAGGTCGGATGGCTCAGCCTTCCCCCTTCTTCGCCGAGTCTTCCCAAAGTTAGCCGCTCCAACAACAGCGCGGGCGTTTCAGAAAGTCGAGGCAGGAAAAAACGGAGCTTGCTGTTTAAAAACACTTCCCACTCCGAACTGTCGCGGGTACACGGCTCCCAACCTTTACTGGAAAGAAGCGGCGCGACTTCCTCTACTGGGGATGATCCTTCCCAATTAGCGGCTGGACCTTGGAAACTATTGGAAGAGACCGAAGGGAAAAATTTGGTCTATCTCTTTGGTGTTTGTTTTTAAATTTAAAAGCTAAGGAAAACAATAACATTTCCTAGCCTTTCAAAACAGGGCTCGAGCGGAGATGCTGCCACGTTATTTTTTTTTTCAAATGGAAATATTAAAATTAATATTTGTAAGATGGTTCTCAAAATGATTATTAAAAATCAGTGTAGCTCCTATTTAGTGAAGACTTGATGTATAATAAAAATGATAGCTAAAAATGGACTCCGTATTTAAGGAAACTGCTTTTATTTAGCTGAGTAGCTATACCTCAGCTTACTATGTGTTGTCTTATTCTCACAGCTCTTCACTAGCAAGGTCTCCAACACCAGTCTAGATAACAATTTTGGGGTGGGACTGACAATCCTGAGAAAAGACACTGCAAGGAGTGGCAGACAGGGCTACCTTCATGAGGCCTGTGCTGTGAAGCACTTTTAGGTCTTCAGATCGAAAGTGCTGCACCACCCTACCTCACAATACAAAGATCGTTGAGAAAGATATAACAGCATGTGCACTGCAGAGTAAGCTTGGTTAGTTTAGCCTTTAGTTAGTTTTATATGGATTGGTATAAAGCCGAAACCCAGAACATTGGTTTAATTGTTAATTATGTCAATGATATTGTATGACTCGGCTACCAGTCTCAAACTAGTTTACTATATTTTTGCAAAATGTTTTGCAAATCCAACCATAGACTGGTCCAGAGTCATTTTGTGAGATCTTTAGATGGCTAAAATTTGAACATGGATCTTTACATTGGACACTGCACTTCTTTTAATATTCATTCAAGTCCATGTAATCACCTATTGGGACTATTCGTAACTGCTATATTGACAGGCAATATAAATTAACTGAAACAAGGAATCTTTCTAGCTCCATTGTGCAACAGAAATAAATAATCGTCAGCTACAGTTTGCTGCAAGTACATGTGGAAGTCATTCAGTCTTTTAGAATATTGTTAATGCTAAAAGAGCATCACGACCCATTTTACATTAAGATTTTTGTGCTCTGATATGAAATCTGTAAATCCTAAATATGCCTATCAAAAAAAGTTGCATTGGATTAAGTTGAACTTCTGAACAAAGCAATTACTGGAAATCAAACTGAATGATCTTAAAACCAACCTAGATACTTCTATTACTGCAAAATGTGTCATCAATAGAACCTCTGAAATCTCTTCACTTCAATTCTAATAACTTTTATTGTAATTTCAATTTTTTAAAATTAGGGCTACAGACTGTACTAAATCATAGTTTGTTTCATATATCCAATTGGTTGAAGTTACCCAGCACTTACATAATGACTTTAAAATCCAGAAAACCATACATGATTGGTTTGATGAATTAAGGGGCAGAATGGTGCTTGGTAGCATGCTTATTGCTGGTTATTTTTCATTAAAGATTATTTAAAGGAAAAGATCAGGTGGGAGAGAGAGGAAAAGTGTCAGTGGTACACTGATAGTCATAGGCATCTGACAGATCCAGGCTTCACATCACACTGTGAAATGCCATTTAAACAACTTGAGAATTGGCAATTGTGTTGAACATAGGTGCTCATTAGATATACAAAGTAATTCCAAATAATAAGTTCTATTTTATATCTCTGAAATTTTGTCATTTCCAAGGGATTTTGTTTTGCATAGGATGCTTTGCTCTTCATTATTTTTAGGTGGACTGGAATCTGACTTTTCTGTGATGTTAGGAATCTAAGATTACAGTGGTAGAGAATGTAAGCCATTTGTCTCCTCTATAGGTTATGTTGTGAATGTTTTAACAAAGGGATCTTGAATTGTATCAATTTGGCATGGCCTTATTCAGTTAATAGCCACATTCTGTCTGTGACTTCAGGGGTTTCTACCTTATTAGCAGATCCTGTGTGAGGGAACTTGGAAGCTGTTTATTTCAGTTTTGCTATCTAGGCAGTAAAGTCTGTGGCACAACACATCTAAGGCAGTTGTCTCCATAGAGACGTTTACCCCAGGGAAAGCACCTCTACCGACAGTTTAAAAAGGATCTTGTTTCCTACGTAAATGTGGTTATGCTAACGGAAAGCTAATACATACTGAGCAAGTGGGACCACCTGTAGCAAAATATTTCTGTGTGTCTTAGAATTTCCACTTATGCTGTTTTCCAAAATACTCCATTTCATCCACCTGCTTTTTCTGTCTCCCATCTTCAACTATCAACTTGTGTACGTAGCTGATAAGCCTGCTCTGTCTAGTAGGGCAGCCATGCTCGAAGTATATGATCTGCAACATTCTTTGTTTTTATACAAGTCATATTATTTTCCTGATCATAATGATCTTCGTGTCTGAGGATGATAAAACTAAACAGGAGTACTAATAATATTCAGTACCTAGAACAATTGTTAACATTCATCTCAATACCACTTCTGAATAATAGTTTTGGCAGTAGTTATTTCAGGGGTGTCAAACTGACGCCAGATGCATCACGCGGAAGCCGCGACCACCCCATTGCCGGCAATGGCAAAACCGTCCTGATACGTTGCATGACGTCACATGACGTTGCGAGTTTGACATGTCTGTGTTAGCTGAAAATTATGAGAATTGTCGTCCAAACCATTGGCAAAAACATGACATTAAGAAAGCTGGGACAGGGGTATGGGGAAGGGAGGAGAAGAGAGGTATAAAAAAGTCAATATGTCAGCTTTCATTGTATGAACACCATCTTGTTTTAAGTTGTTTTTAAGGACCTTTGTAGTATGTCTGACTGGAATAAGCCTACTCCTATTTTTGCGAACTATTATGTGTAGAAAATTATATCATAGAAAAGAGGTTATCTGATTAGAATAGTAACTATTTTGTGAGATGCAACTCAGTTGGCACTACAAACAACAGATGAAATAGGTAAACTCTGCTCTTTAAAGTCCTCAGGTCTGCTCTTTTTAGGGACATTTCAGAATGATATTGCTAGCAGCTTACATAATGTCCATTTGCACAGAAATGAAGCAAAAAGCTTTCAACTTTCATTTAACTGAAATGCGGCAAATTTCTGCAGAACTGCCTCCCAGCAATTTACAAAAAAGGTCCAGAAAACAAAAAGTAAAACAAAGCTGGTATAATCTAATCAAACACCACCACCACCAACCACTGACAATGTTGCATGTATAAATAACATAAAGACTATAAACTCTAACCACACTAATCTAGAAACTGGATTGAAGAGGATATCAAAACATTAAATGTCTTCATTCTACTCACCAGAGGATTATGATATTGTGCAAATTGAAATAAAACTGCTTCTGCTACCAACAACAGTTCTCAGATGCTGTGCATTCTAAATTTCTCCTAAAGTAATTGAATAAAACCTGGCCCAAATTGAATTGGCAAATGGAATGTAATCTGAAGAAAGTATGGAGATGGAAATGAGGGAAATAAGTGATCAGGGGAGTATGCAAAGAAACAGAAACAAAAAAAAATCACAAAAGTCATCAAAAGGTTAGTAGTGCTCAAATAATGTAAAAATGTTTAGCTTGCTATTTAAACAGAAATTGCTTCATTTTCTGATGTGTGTCCAAATAACAGAATCAAACTGGGAGCTCAAATAGAAGTTGACTGCCAAGTGTTAAAATATAAATACTTAGTGACAGTAAAGCCTGTTCAGTCCCAGGAAGCAACAGCTGGCTAACTGGAGAAGTTTCTTTTCTATGTTTGGTATTTTTGATCATCACAACAACAGAAGCACTGGAATAGTTTAGGAAGCAAAACTTAGCAAATGATTGGAATTCCAGTACATCTGGTGAAAAGCTAGGGCATAATGCCACCTACATATGGCACTATGATAGATTGTATTACTTAACAGCACAGTTTTCAAGTGAACCTTCCATTATGGCAGGATTGCAAAACATGAATGCAAGGGCAGCATCTGTGACTCAGAAGTCCACCCAAAATAGACAATATCAGAACAAAAAGAATCGTCCCACTTTAGGAAGAGAGATGAAGGAAAAATTAGGAGCAAAATAAGTACCTGAAATCTTTTAGAGACTTAAGGCAACTATTTCACCCTGCAATTCCATCAAAATGGATTCCTATCCCGCTTACTTTTAGAATATATCCTTTGACATGCCATGCAAAACTTGCTGCTTTCCTTCAGACTGAAGGAAGTTCTGAAATCTGTATTAAGGTGCAAATATAGAACACAGTACACTTAGTCCTTGACTTATGACCAGTTCATTTTACCCCATTTAATGACCACTCTTACCACAGTTGTTTAATAATAATAATAATAATAATAATAATAATAATAATAATAATAATAAGAAGAAGAAGAAGAAGAAGAAGAAGAAGAAGAAGAAGAAGAAGAAGAAGAAGAAGAAGAAGAAGTTGGAAGGGACCTTGAAGGTCATCTAGTCCAACCCCCTGCTAAAGCAGGAAACCCTATAGCATTTCAGACAAATGGCTGTCCAGTCTCTTCTTAAAAACCTCCAGTGTTGGAGCATTCACCACTTCTGGAGGCAGGTTGTTCCACTGGTTAGTTGTTCTAACTGTCAGGAAGTTTCTCCTTAGTTCTAGGTTGCTTCTCTCCTTGACTAGTTTCCATCCATTGCTTCTTGTCCTGCTTTCAGGTGCTTGGGAGAATAGCTTGGCTCCCTCTTCTTTGTGGCAGCCCCTGAGATATTGGAACACTGCTATCATGTCACCCCTCACCCTTCTCTTCATTAAACTACACATACCCAATTCCAGCAACCGTTCCCTATATGTTTTAGCCTCCAGCCCCCTAATCATCTTTGTTGCTCTTCTCTGTACTCTTTCTAGAGTCTCGACATCTTTTTTACATCGTGGTGACCAAAACTGGATGCAGTATTCCAGGTGTGGCCTTACCAAGTCATTGTAAAGTGGTATTAGTACTTCACGTGATCTTGATTCTATTCCTCTGTTAATGCAGCCTAGCACTGTGTTGGCTTTTTTGGCAGCTGCAGCACACTGCTGGCTCATATTTAAGTGATTGTCCACTAGGACTCCAAGATCTCTCTCACAGTTACTACTATCGAGCAAGGTACCACCTATACTATACCTGTGCATTTGATTTTTCCTGCTTAAATGTTAGATAGTGCCCAGTGTTCGAGTCTGTCCAGATCCTCCTGTATCTTAAGCCTATCTTCTGGAGTATTGGCTATTCCTGCCAGCTTGGTGTCATCTGCAAATTTGATGAGTTCCCCATCTATCCCCTCATCCAAATCGTTGATGAAGATGTTGAAGAGCACTGGGCCCAGTACAGAGCCCTGGGGCACCCCACTACACACTTCCTTCCATGTAGATGCGGTTCCATTGAGGACCACACGCTGAGTACGGCCTGTCAGCCAGCTACGAATCCATCTGGCGGTGATGCTAACTAACCCACATTTTTCTATCTTATCAAGTAGTAGGTTGTGATCTACTTTATCAAATGCCTTACTAAAGTCCAAGTAAATTATATCTACAGCATTCCTCTGGTCCACTAATTTTGTCACTTGGTCAAAGAATGCAATAAGGTTTGTCTGGCATGATCTGTTGGCTTTTAGTGATAACTTTGTTCGCGTCAAGTGAATCACTGCAGTTGTTAGTAACATGATTATTAAGTGAATCTGGCTTCCCTATTAACTGCCTGTCAGAAGGCCACAAAAGGTGACCACCTGATCCTGAGACACTACAACTGTCATAAATACATGCCAGTTGTCAAGCCTCCAATTTTTGATCATGTAACCACAGGGATGCTGGAATAGTTGTAAGTATAAAAAATAACCATAAGTCACCATAAGTCACTTTTTTTCCAGTGAAATTGTACCTGAACGGTCACCAAATGAATGGTGTAAGTCGAGGGCTACCTGTGGCCATTCAAAAAGATCTAGTTGAAAATATACCATGGCTGTTGGGAAGAGAGATGCAATTTCTCTTTCTCCAAATATTGGGTAAACTTAGAAGAGAAAAGGCTACTAAACAGCCTCAAAGGCGTTTGAATGTTCACTGCAATACAATCTGGCCATAAAGTAAAAAATCTTTAATACATAGCTGTGCGGCTGGTTTTTAAGGTCAATCTAGGCAAAATTGCAAAAGAGTTTTTCTCAATTTATTCTGACTTTCTAGAATCATCAAAATAATGGTCAAAACTGTCTAAAGCAAAGTTTATTTTGTATTCAGCTTCAAAAATATAAATATACGTCCAATAAACTCCCTTTTTAGAACCCTATAGTCCCTTAATTTGTGATAGAGTCAGGGTGACTGGATGGAGCTGAGTGTTTACTGGCTGGATGCCTAGGTGGAATTTGCAGCAGATGTTTCTTTCTTTGTGCCCTAGGAGAGAAACATCTGCCGCTACCTAGGATTGAACTCTCAATCTACTGAGTAGGCTGCAAGCGTCTTCACCACAAGGCTACCACACCACTCATAAATAGACAATAAAGTAATACAGTTATAAAAGGTATTTAACAATTGATCTTGTCTGATTTTCAGCACATATTTTCTATTTATTTTTCTTAGAGAAAATATTTTATTGTGATATACAACTTCTTTACAGCAATGATGAGTGCTAATCTTATTGTTGCTTATCAATATATTCAATATAAAAGCTTTCTAAGTTAGATGTCCTAATGTCTCATGGGATTATTTTTCTAATTAAACTGACTCAAATCTTGGCAGCAAAATACAATAGTCACAAACTTTTCAGTACTATCCTACTAATTAAAAATTCCTATTAATAAAACTAGGTTAAGTCTCCTATGATGAGATGTAAGGACTGAGATGAGCACGTGCTTTGGTGTATATTGAAAAGTAGATATTTGCTTTATTGTTATGATAGACTGCAGGAAAGAAAGAATTGGGTGTAGAGATACAGATATTTTTTTCCTGTGGTTCTTTCTGGGAATGGATTTTGATTTTTCATCCTCAGTGGATCTCTAGTGGACAAACATTAACACAAGTACAGTCCACTAATGTTCTTAATTTCCCCCAAAAGAAATCCAATTAAGCTATAAAAAATATATGAAATGGTTAGTATGATCAGATTTTTTCCCTCCACTCATAGCAAAAAATACCTCCTACCTTCATAACAGGGAGGGACTTCTCTATAGCTGCTTACCTTTTGCAGCACTTTCTAGGACCAATCATATAGCTAGCAAATTTATGTTCAGGTATTTTATTTATTCTCCAGACATAAATCTTCCAGAGAGTAAATACTGGATTTAAACGAAATTTCTCTAATTCCAAAGGAGTACAGTTTGTTTGTTTGTTTGTTTTGTTTGTTTTAATTTACCAGGTAAGTCTTAGGAAAACTGAATTTTGTCACAAACTTCCTGATTGTTCCTCACAGCATTC
The DNA here is from genome assembly GCF_964194415.1 of Vipera berus. Classification (NCBI taxonomy): domain Eukaryota; kingdom Metazoa; phylum Chordata; class Lepidosauria; order Squamata; family Viperidae; genus Vipera; species Vipera berus. The sequence continues at coordinate 84,032,829 of NC_138205.1, forward strand.
ATATCAAACTATATTATGGTTTATTTGGATTTGGATTAGCATCCAAGGTCCAAGTTTGCATCAGATTGAAGAATCCATCTCATGTATCAACTCCTCCTTTTAATTGCACTAGAAACAAAACTTGATGGTGGGAATTGTGCTGAACATTATAAGCTTTCCTATTCCTTATATTATATAATGATCTCTGGTGGTCTGCAATTTTTCTGCCATTGCCCACTTCAATGATACTCCTAAAGAAAAATATAAGAAGAGACTTCTTCCCACCAAAGTCTGCTAGAGTGGGAAGAGTGGTAAGTCAAGGGGCATCAGAACAATGGAAAGAAAATAAAACAACCAGCACAGTCCTCTCCATGTCCAACAAAAATGTCAGCTCAGGAAACATTAACAAAAGATATTCAAAGGCTTTCTTAACCACCCTGAGAATAAGACGGGGGGAAAGAGCTCTTTCACAGGATAGAAAAAATTAAAAATTATAGGGCAAATTTCAGTACAAATTTGGAGATCAGAGATATATTTTTCTATATATCTCTGAAGGAGATCAAAGATATATTTTTCTATCTTCTTCGTCAGTGAATAATTACTGCTCATATCCAGAGATCCTGACTCCTGAAGACGAGAATGATTTTTTGGGGGGAAGGGGGGGGAAACAAGAGGAAGCACTGTACCTTGAAAATAGAGATCTAGCTTTAAAAGATAATAAATATACTGTTTTATCTGGAATGCACCAAGCGTGACCTAATCTAATCTTCGTTCTGATCTAGACTTAACCATAAACAGCAACAGTTGTTCCTTGACTGTTGTGGCATACAAATAGGATAAAAAAATTAGGAAATAGAAAATTAATTTATATACATCAAGTCCTCCTTTCCCCAATATAATTTGATGTATATTCCACAGTGTATATTCCACTATAGTATCATTGAATTGTTTTGAGCTTTGATTCTGAAAATTGCAACCATGTTTTTTTTAAAAAAACAACCTACATTGTCATACACAGAATAGTTAAAATCCTTTGTGTGAAGTTTTGATTTGTATTATGTCTATTACTTCTTTTCTATTAGTTGTTTTCATGTATGCATTTAATTTTTTATTAACTTCCTATATCAGCCAACTGTATTAAGCATCAAGCTTCAAATTTTGACCAATTAAATGCTTTTGAGAAGCTCCCATAAGCAACAGTACAGTACTATTGCTTCTTGTAGTTTGTACAGCATTGAGGTTCTGTGTGCCTCATCTTGAAAGGAACACATATAATTATTAAGGCTTCTAGCAACTAATGGAACTATTTTCCCAGCACCAACAGACAGTAAATAAACTCCTTATTGACTTTCCAGAATTTCAGCAACTATGTCTTACTAGTAGACTGGGGAGGGAAAAGGGAACTAGATGAACAATCTAATGGATTATATCCTCAGTTTATCTGTGTTATCATCAGTGATGAATGAGCCCCTTGACCAGCTAAACTACAGGAAATGGATCACTGTTTTCTCGCTGTTAAGGGCAGAGGGAAACCGGAAACACTTATCTGGTCCTCTGTAAGGGAAACAGCAAAACACATTCCCAATATAACAGCTGCTACAAATCCTAAACATTTTGGGGAAGTGACTATGATGTCTCTTAATCTTGGAAGATACTTAACAAAATAACAGAGTTGGAACAAGATTCTCTCCTTGATTAGTTTATATCCATTGCTTCTTGTCCTGCCTTCAGCTGCTTTGAAGAATAGGTTGGCCCCTTCTTCTCTGTGGCAGCCCCTTAGGTATTAAAATACTGCTATCATGTTGCCCCTAATCTTTTTTCATAGTGTATGATAATGTAAACGCTGATAATATTTTTAAATGTTCCTTTTATATGGATGGGGGGAAATGCTTCCAATATTTAAGTGAGCCTGGCAAGATAGATAAGTCTGTAATCAAGATACCTGCAAATATTTAGGTGTAGGGATTTTCTGATGAGATGGGAATAGCCAGCTGGTTTACTTGCAATCATCTGAGCCACTGAAGAACAGAAGCAATTAATTGTCACTGGAAAAGTGGCAATGAACATGTATTGGCTTAACATTCTATGTATCCACTTAACCTAATGCTTCAATATCTATTTAGTAAGACAGTGTTCTGCTCTGGGTGCAGAGTAATTAGAGACAAAGAGGTTGGAAAACAAAGCTACCGGTATTACCACTTTTTTTTGATAGGATTGCACAATTCTGAGGCTGCAAAGTTTTCACTCACATTTTTGTATTTCCTTTCTGCTTTTTATTCTAGAGATTCTAAGAAATAAGAAAACATAAATCTGTATCTCTTGGTTGCTAGTAGCCTTTTTGAACCTAATGCCATTATGGCTGGAAATTATGAAATTGTACACTGACATAGCTACAGAGTTGGTCCAGCAAAAATACAGATGATGTGTATGATCTTATCTGAAATATCCTTAGAATACCCAAATCAGTTTGTACTGTTCCCATTATCAAGCTAAGAAAAGCATGGTAGAAGAATAGATTTTGTCTATTTCTAAAAAGTATTAAATGTAAAGCTTATTCATGCATGTAGATAGTTTCCAGCTAAACCTGTATATTAAGAACGGTTGGGTGGGAGGCCCCGAAACTTATTTTTAATGTGCATACCAAGTAATGGGGGAAAATAAGAATTTGTACCTCCATGACAGAATGTCAAATTGCCGGCCCGCAGGACGCACACGTCATCTGGAAGCCACGCCCACCCCACTGCCGGCAATGGCAAAACCGCCCCGATATGCTGCATGATGTCATGTGACATCATGTCACATGTCTGCTGTGTGACATCTATAGGTCCACAAACGTCCATCCCCAAATTACCAAAAAATTAATAAAGAAAACAAATTGGCTGGGTTCATCAGTCACATAAACACAATAAAATGTGTTTATTTTTGGCTCACTATAATACATGAACTCTGTCACTATGATTTACAAATCATGATTCATAATAATGAATATAGGCATTGTAATTTGTTTGAAGGTTAGAACAACCATGGATCAGCATATATTAACCCAGGTGTGTGTGTGTGTGTCTGTCTGTCTGTCTGTCTGTCTGTCTGTGTTTGTGTATGTGTGTGAACTATTTAGAAATATGTCAATGTACCCCATTATTGGATTTATACTGTTTAATGATAAAGAACGATGTCCTCAAAATAATAGCATGTTGATACATGTTTGGGGTAGGTCATTGCACACAGCTTCAACTGTTGCAGTTTAAGAGATACCCATGAAACAGAAGTTGTAAGAAGCTAATCTCTAAACAGACATCATTTTTCAATAAGAACCCTTCATATTCACAATTAACTGTTTCAACTGAACTTCCATTTACCAAAACCAAAATATACATACTACATTCAAAACTGGCTACTGATGACTTTAAAGAGCTGATCATGTTCAGGCTCTTAAATGGAGAACAATGAAATATCTCTGAGCTTGCCATTGTTCCACACAACATTTTAAGAGTAAATATAGGTTTGCCCATATGGGGTCATCCAATAAAGCTGCTGCAGGTTCCTAGACTCCGCATCAGTCAGCCTGAGTACAATCCTAATCTGTGCTGTGTAGCAACCTTTGCTATGCAGTCTGCATGTTTATATGCATGTTGATCTTTTGACATTTGGTAAAAAGAAATTCCATTCACAATAAAGAAGTCACAGCTTGAGGCAGACTTAATATAATCTATTCACTCATTGCTTCCAAGAGAAAGAGTCACAGAAAAACTGTGTTATTGTCAGGACTGACTTTGTTCATCTGGTTATTTTCAGTCCATTGCAAGAAATAAGGTCATAACTTTAAATAAGACTCTGAGTATGACAGATAAATAATAGCAGCTGTGAAGCAATGCCAATGCAAGATTGCAAAATATGCAGCTCACAAACATGAACATTCTTTCTTTTCCATCTATAATATTTCATTTCAATCTTATCCTGCCACTAAGGATTGATGTATTCTGCACTTACAGAATTTCCAATATCTCTACAAGTAAGTGTAGAACAGCAAACAGTTTGTTCTGCTGTTAAGATATAACCATTTTTAAAAGAGTTGAAATTCAGGAGAGAAGTCAGAGAATAGCAAGGATAGCTGCAATTTGGGATGTACTATCGCATGAGCATACAGAATTGTTCTAGGCAAAATCTGATAACCAATCCACCTAGTTTACTCCTGCTCTCTCTGAATTAGCTGTTTGTTTTCAGTGGTTCAGACAAAGACCTTCTCTGGTACTGCACTGATATTAAAGATGTGTTGAATCTTGGATCTTCTGTTCTTCTACTGGATTATCATAGAAGGTACAAGAATACTTGAGGAACAGTCTTGTAGATCAATCACCAGAAAACCTAAGGAAGCAAGCATCCAAATATCCAGACAAAGCACATATCCTGAGATAAATTTCAAAAATGCACCATTTAAAGATACTCTATTTTTTCCCCTTCAGAAATATTTTTTGCAAATTTCCATAGAAAAATCAGGTCGGCAATAATTCTATTTGCTCATCTTTAATTTAGTAGTAACAGTGCTACTCTTGTAGCATGAAGACAGGATTTTGTCATTCAAGATATTCAAACAACACATTGTTTTCTTAACAGAATTATCTGTCAATTATTTTTTGAATGAAATACATAAACAATTCTAAACAGTAACACTAGTTCTGTTCATATTACATTCTCCTGAACATCTTATCTATTTTAGCATCTCCTAGATATTAATTAAACCGACTGTTCCCAACTAGCAGAGCTAATGGTATCCTAACAGTTATAATTTCAACACATTTGGAAGACAGAAAGCTAGATTAGGCTTCTTTAAACAAATTAAACAAGCAATTCTTCAAAATAAACTGGTACAATGCATTTATTTAAAAAAAATCCTATGGAATCTCAAACGGTAGTTAAAGACCTGCTTTGTTATATAGTCTGTTTTTTTAATAAACTTTGCTTTGTCAATTAAATAAAAACAATAGGGTCGATCTGCCTTTACCAAACTTTCTATAAAATAGCTACAATGGATATAAAAAGTCTACATACTCCAGCTAAAATGCCAAATTTTTAAGATGTAAAAAAAAGACCAGGATACTATAAATCACTTCAGAATTTTTTACAAGTTTAATATGACCTATAAGCTGTACAATTCAATTAAAAATAATCTGGAATCATTTAGTCAGGAAAAAAATATAATACATGGTTGCATAAATGTGCAAATGCTCTTATAAGAAAGGATGTGGCTGTGTTCAGAATTAAAGAACTACATTCAAATTGATATTTAATAGGCTCAGTACATACTTGCCACCAATTAAAGTGACTCTGATCAGGTCCATATAAAATTCAGCTATTCTAGTAGGATTTTTATAACATTTACTTAGTTGCCTCATACAGCAAAAGCCAAGGTCAGCAAAGAGCTTACAAAGTATCAAAGGGATCTCATTATTGGAAGGTATCAGGCAGCAGAAGGATATTTAAAAAATGTCTAGGCATTGGATAAACCATGGAACACAGTGAAGACAGTCATCAATATAATTGGAGAAAATTGGCACAACAGTGACATTGCCAAGAATTGGATGACCTTCCAAAACTGATGAAAAAACAAGAAGAAAACTAGTCCAAGAGATTGCCAAGAGACCTACTGCAATATTAAAGGAGCCTCAGAAATTTCTGTCCAGTATTGGTTGTGTATTACATGTGTTAATAATCTTCCATGTTTTTTATATGTCTGGTCTGTAGGATAGAGTGACATATTGGAAGCCTTTTCTTATAAAGAAAAACATCCAAGCTTGGCTACATTTACAAATCCTACACTAAGTCTGAAAAAAAACATGTGGACAAATATGTTATGGTCTGATGAGACCAAGATTAAACTTTTTAAGCTTAATCCAAAAAGCATGTTTGGTCAAAAATAACACTGCACCTCACCAAAAGTACACCATAGCCAGAGTGAAGCATGATGGTGAGAGCATTATGCTTTGAGGCTTCTTTTCTTCAGCTGGAACTAGAACTTTAGTCAAGACAGGGGGAATTATAAATGACTCCAAATATCAATCAATTTTTTTTATCCCATTTATATCCCGCCCTTCTCCGAAGACTCAGGGCGGCTTACAATCTAAGAAGCACAAATCAATGTGCTTAGCAATAGCCTTCATTCTATGTATATGCCTGCTTATTAGGGCTTTCGGGGGGCCCCAGTGGCATTTTTACAAAGTCAGCTTATTGCCCCCAACAATCTGGGTCCTCATTTTACCTACCTCGGAAGGATGGAAGGCTGAGTCAACCTTGAGCCTGGTGGGACTCGAACATGCACTAATTGCAGGCAGCTGGTGTTACTTAAGGAGGCATTAGCCCACTGCTCCACCAAGGCTCTTCTAATCAATTTTAGCACAAAATCTTCAGGCCCCTGCTAAAATGCTGAAGATGAAGAGGAATTTCACCTTTCAACAAGATAATGACCCAAATCATACGTCCAAATGAACAAAAGAATTATTTCACCAGAAGAATATCAAAGTTTTGAAATGGCCCAGAGAGAGCACAGACCTGAATCTAATTGAAAATCTGTGGTGTGATTAAAAGAGGGCTGTGCACAGAAGATGTTCTCACAATCTTGACAGATTTGGAGTGTTTTTGTAAGGAAGAATTGGTCAGCAGAGTGAACAGCAGCAGACTTAGGACACAGCCCTGAGGAGAACCTGTGCTCAAGAAAATGGTATTAGAGGTATTTGTTCCAGCTCGCACACATTGGGGCCTGTTGGTAAGAAGAATCTAGGTGCACAAAGGAGTGTTTAAGCCTAAAAGGCCCATTTTGTCTACTTGATGCTGGGGAATGATTGTGTTAAACACTGAACTGAAGTCAACAAACAACAAACGCATGTGAGTGTTTCTTTCCTCTAAGTGCTTCAATCTCAGATGGAGAATGGAAGAAATAGTATTCTCTGTAAAGTGATTTGGTCGGTAGGCAAACTGAAGCGGGTCAAATGCTGGTGGGAGGCTGGATATGATAATGTCTTTTATCAGCTTCTCAAAGCATTTCATAATGGTGGATGTCAGTGCAACCGGATGGTAATCATTGAGGCCTGTAATTGTGGACTTTTTTGGCACTGGCAAGATGATGGCCATCTTAAAGCATGATAGGACCACTGCCTGCTGTAATGAGAGATTGTAGCAAACAATCAAAATGTGTACTAATCTTCAATTGTAGATAGGACTGATGCCACACTAAACAACCTGTAAATATATATCAATGCCCACTCAGATTGAAGAAGTGGCAGATACATAGTGAGCTTTCTACCAGAGTGGGGATAGGTGTATGTCTTCCTAGATTCCCTATAACGAAAGCAATAAAGGAGTATGTGACTTGTGGGTTCCACAGAAGCATCTCATGAACCTTCCCTAAAATAATTGATCCACAATTATCCACACATCCCATGTAATCCTCAGATAAAGGACTTACCTGTGGTTTTCTTTTCAGTGCAAAGAAAATAAGCTACAAAATTAAGCTTAACCTTGAATTTGTTACCAAAGGATTTTCACTAAACGTGTAGAAGTCTGTTGTAATTATAATCTTTAACAAAATTAAAATCTTTAACAAAATTACTACTAAAAATTTGTAGAAGCAGGAAGAATTTAGAAGCAAAACTATCTTCTTTCCCCCTTGTTACATTTGTTCTACCTTTTCAACTTGGTGGAATTGACAATACTGAGTCCCACTAGAAAACTGATGGTCTCCTTTTTTTTCTTCAGAGGCCTAAAGTGTGGGTAGGAAAATCACAGTTTTAATACAAATCCAATCTGAATGAAGGCAATGCTTCTTAATTTCACTCTAGGTTTATTGCCTTCTGAGAAACAAAACTTGTGAAGGTAATTGCTGTCTATGTTCTCTAAGAAAAAAACTAGGATGTTCCTGCAACTTCACAGCCTATAAATGAAACTGAAAAGTGAGGAGACAGACACACATTTTGGCCCACCCGTATCACAATAATTATTTACTATGAGAGTCAAGATTACACTACAGTTATTTTGTGCTTTCTATAATCATCCACGGGTTATATTTAAATATAATTTCAAATTTATTTTTGAACAACTGTACACTTTCACAGCAGCCTTAAAGTTTACTTGGCTGCAAGTCAGCACGTTAACTCTCTCACAGAATTAGATCCATCGGCAATTAACAACAGAATAGTATGAGGAAATGGCTTTCAGGAGCAGTGAAAAGATAGAAATAAGATGAAAAGGCAGTGACATTCTTCCCTTGTGGCAGCAGTATTAATCGAAGACTTGGGCCTGAATTTGCCTCAATACCAATCGGTTTTGTGAAGAAGGAGCACAAGTTACTAATTTTGTCAAGAAAACTGTGCTAAGGGAGAGATTACAACTGTATAATAACATTACAGCATAGGGATTTCCAGTTTGCATTGCGGCAGGAGGGAATGCAGGAAGGCTGGGCTCTGCCTTCCACGCCCGATTTCGCCCTGCTGGGGGCCCTGAAAAGGGCCTAAAATTGCCCCGAAAAGGCAATGAAGAGGAGGGCTGCCTTGTTGATCATGGAGAGACAGTGGTCTTTCCATTTGATCCAAGGAAAGCCCTCCAAACCGGCAGGGAAAAGACTGGCTACATTCCTGTGGCCGGCCATTAGCTGCTGACAACCAAAGAAGAAAAAAACATCAATTAACACATCTGTAACAGCATTTTTGGAACTGGGTGAGAATATTGATCCTATTTTACAACTGAATTTCCTGGGAAAGGCTCCCAAAAAGCTAAAAATCTCAGAATGTAAATGGAAGCGGCATTTTAATCTTATGGGGGGCAGAAACATACAATACTGAAGTGGAAGTAACATAAAGCTACAGTTTTGATAAATCTGATAACTGAGATAACTGTTAAGATTTTCTCTTTTAAAAAAATTGAGGCGAAATATAAGAAATCAATCCTTTGTTTTAAGAGTGGAAAATGGACTTTGAATGACATCTAGTGGTGGATTTGTGTATAGCACTATAATTTGCTTTCTGGCTGCTTGGTGATTTTCTAGCTCAGGAGAATACTTGGCAATAAAGGAAATTATTTTGGCATACTTATCACCCTGACCTTCTTGGATTATAAATACCTATTGAGCCTGGACTTTTAACTTCAAGAGCTACTGGGAGAGAAAGAAAAAATTGACCTTGGAATACGCCTGGCTGGGAGAGATTTTTGAGCTGTTTTCAGAGAGGTTGAACATTTGGTACACTTTGAACATTGTGGATTACAACCTTGCCTGGTTGACAATTTTTGGATACATGAGATAAAGGATCACTATAAAATATTGCTTTCAGGACTGAACCCATACTTTGGAATCTATTGGATTATAAAGGATACATATAAAGACCAGAAAACTAGAGTAAACTTTGAATTACTCTTACTGAGACTGGTGATACTAGAGGATCTCCAGGAATGATACCTCAGGAAAAAACAAACACCTTTCAGAAAGAAATATATCCTATGCTACAACTAATTCACCAAACAATTGTTGAATGCAAAGAGGACATAAAAAGAAATCATAATGAGACTAAAAACAATATAAACAATATAAATGAGCAAATCTTCAAATTAAATATACATCTAGAAAGTCCCCAGATAATCACTACATTAATAACTACAAATAATCCAGGAATCAGGAGACAAAACAGAGGAAATGGATTTAGAGATGGAAGAGATAAAAGAAGGGAAATATAAATGACTATATACAAACAAAATACTGCAAGACTTAGCTATAACAAAGAAAATGCAAAAGACCTTTTACCCCTTAGGTCTGCAAAATATATCTGATGGCAAGGAAGAAGATTTTTAAAAAAGGAATATAGAGCTGTTAGGGGAAATGTCACAACTTGGAAGACAGAGAATGAAAAGAGAAATGGAGGGAGAAAGGAACTAGGAGTTGTTTAAGGAATATAAATGGGTGGAATATCCCCCCCCCCAAAAAAAATCTTATCTAAATTATCTTACTCGTGCCAAGCAATTTTTATGAAAATAGAAAGAAAATTCCTGGGCGATCTAATTACCCTGGCTTGGAAAGCTACTTGGCAAAGAAAGAAAGTGAAAGTCAGATTTAAAAAACAGAAGATTTGACCTTCTGGAGGGGGCATTATATGTTTAAATTCTTGTTTGAATAAGATTATGTGTGACCCTTAGTTATAATTAGACTTTTATAATGAAAGATATGATTTAGAACTAATATAGCATTTTTGTCTTCTTTTTTGATATGGGGAAATATGAAGATAAGAAGAGGATTGATAAGAATAAAACTTTTAGCTATATATATGTAATTAATAATGAGAAAATCATAATTGATAAAGATATTTCAAATACTGATGGGAAATCAAACGTTAACAAGAGCACAAAAAACAGGATATCGATTAATGAATTAACATTATTGATTTGTGAATTGATATTATTGTTATTTGTATGATATTAGTAAAATATGATGGAGATGCTTATATTTAACTCTATATACATTAACAGTACCAAAAATTGTAACTGTGTAATGAGGGGGAAATGGAAAAAATATGGAGAAGAAAGGAAGATCAGGGAAAAAATACTGGATTGTGTAGTATTGAACAGATTTATATTGAAGAAATTAATGTCAAATATTTGAACCCAGACAACATGTTGTTTACTAAGCACTAGAGACTGTAATTGTTAAAAATTAATACAACTTTTATAAAAATAATAATTACAGGATAACATTACTCACAAACTACAGAAAGCCTTTTACATTTAGTGTTTTTCAAAAAGCAACCTATTGGTTTAGAAGATTACTACATGTAACAGTAGTCTTGCAACCTTTATTTTAATTTTTAAAAAAATCTTAGTGGCAGGAGTGCCAAATTGCCAAATTGTTCAGATTATTCTAGAATCATAAAATCAAAGGGTTAGAATAGACCTTTGCCATCCCTGCCCGTCAGGAACCTTAATACTTCTCCCTCCAGTTCATTAAAATAATATAAATCACATTTACAAAGAAATCTCATTAATTTATATGTTACATCTTGCTTTATTTTATGTAGTTTTATCTTGCTTGCTCTGATTGATTGATTGTTTAATTGATTGATTGAAATCAAATTGTTATAAATTATAATCTTTCCTTTTTGGGAAACTGCTGATAATAATTGATTTAGTTACCTTTTTCTACATATACCAGTATAAAAGTTGACATATTTTTGAGACACAATGATCAAACAGCACACACTATATAAATATATGTAGTCACGCAAGACACAAAGACATCACTATTATTTATTTATTTTATTTTTTATTTTAATTCCATTTATATCCCGCCCTTCTCCGAAGACTCAGGGCGGCTTTACAAACTTAGCAGTAGCCTTCATTCTATGTATATGCCTGCTTATTAGGGCTTTCACACACACCCCAAGCGGCATTATTACAAAGTCAGCTTAATTGCCCCCAACAATCTGGGTCCTCATTATAGTACCTTTATTTTCAATAGCTTTCCTAACCAAAAAAACCAACAACCCAGCTACACAAAAGCTTGCTGTTTTCATAAACCTGTTTACAATAAACTCAATAAATCTTTTTTTATCATTCATTGCCAAGAGGATTCCATCAGTGTAATGTATGAAGTTAAATACTTCCCTTTACAACATATATGATTTTTACACTTGCTTGAATTTAACTTGTTTACATTTTACATTTGTCCCTTTAATAGTCTCCTTTTCCAAAATAAAGAAAAGTTATTTGGAAATTCTTTCCTTTTCTCTTTGTCCTCAAGACTTTACCTAACCTGCTGCTTCTTACTCTAGCTCCTGAAATTTTTTAAAAAATAATTGAAACCCAGGCTACAATTCAGCAATTAACCGCATATAGTCATTAGTCAACACATTTGGCTTCAGGTTGCCATTTCTTTGCTTCTGCCTATTTTTAAATTACAATAATAACTAATGGATTGCATATACCCTTTCTACTGTCTGCTTATATCTCAGCAAGGTAGGGGTGTGTGTGTGTGTGTGTGTGTGTGTGTGTGTTTGAGTATTAATTGGAGATGGGAGATACTTCTAATGTAATCCCCTGCATTAATTGCTCCTGTGACTATGTAAGACAGATGGGAAGGAAGGTAATTACCAGATTGCAAAAACACATGCTTGCGGTCAGATGAGGAGATCCAAACTCATTGGGAGCCTCAATTTGCAATGAACAAGGATATATATTCAATTTTGCAAGTATTAAGATTGTTGGCTGAGCAGGTACAAAGTTAGCCAGGATAATGATTGAAGCCTGGGAAATGGGCCCCTTATCAGTCAACAGGAGTTGTTGATCTACCACCAGCTTATCAGGTACTTAGGACCAAGGACATGGCAGCACAAGAAAACAACAACCAACAACTTAATACTTAGCCATCAACACCCAAATCAACAAATAAAAAGCTACACACAACCAGGCACCATATAAATACTTCACATAGAATAGCCCCAAACACATATTCCACTAGAGAGAAGTTCCTGGAGGATGGGCTCCAGCATATGTCCAAAAGTTTGGAAGATTAAACTCTGGTCCTGGTGACTGACCCAGATTGGATCCTAGAACATTAATAAATCAAATACAATAAATCATGAAGAAAAAGATTTCATCATACAGATCAATATAATACTTCTGGACAAGTATTCTATGGACAAGGTAATATGACAAAAGGCATCTTAAATTCCTCTGATATTTGGTAACAGAATTATCAATGGAATTCACAGAGAGCTAGGAAGAACCATAAAATATGAAGGAATAAAAGTCATCTTTGTCAAATATGAGATAACAACAATTAAATTAGGAAGGATGTACAGAAGAACTGATGGTGAAGCCACACAAGCTATCCGAAATTTGAACAGTAATTGAAACAGTTGTTTCATATCAGACATGTAGTTGTAGATTGTCTCTAGATGTAGAAATGTGTTAGTGAATTCTATGCCATCTAAACTAAATTTTTAGTCTTTTGATATTATATCGTTCCAGCTAATCTTTACTAGATTTGTCCTTTCTTAAAAAGAAATGTGCTATTTGTTTCAGAGAATTAAGTGAAAGTAAGGAAGGAATGTGTCCCATAGAAGTTAGATACTGTACTTCAAAGAATATTAAGTGTGTTTGGAGATGCTACAGAATGTAAATATAAAACCACAAAATTCTTTTGGGCTTAATGGATAAAGAACCTGAAAAAAATGGAATATTAACATTTTATATGCTGACAACAGCAAGAATACTTTATACACACAAAAATGGAAGGATACTTTATTCCCAAAATGGACGAATGGCTGCAAAAGTTGGTGAAGTTAGCAGAGATGGTAAAATTGGCTGCTTTGATTAAAGAAAAGAACACAATTTTGTTTCTACTTAGAAACCGCTTTTGGACTTTGTGCTTGAGATGGGGAAAAAATGAAACTTTGATTTGGGGTTTTATTGATTAGATAGGTTTGTTGTTATAGAAATGGTTTGTATATATATATATTATTATGGAAAAGGACAAAGTTGAGGTTGTATGTTACGTTATTCTGCTGAACCAAAAAGAATCGGAAGTCAGTGCTTTTCTTTTTCTTCTTTCCCTTCCCCTTCCCTATTTTTTCATTATTTTCTTTCTTTTCTTTGTATTTCTGTATTTTATATTTTGATAAACTAATAAAAAAAATTGAAAGATTAAAAAAATGTGCTTGGAGATGCTGAGTAAACTTTTTTGAAAGTAAAGGACTCCCCCACTTATAAAATATCAATAAGTATCAGCTAATACAAAGGACAGCTACTGATGGACATTTAGTTGAGCCTGTCATTTATTTTATATCTGAACTGGATAGACTTTATAATGTATATTCCAAGATATTATTAATCTCACAATACTTAGTCCTTATACTTAAAAGAAATATGAGGGCCTTCTGACAGTTTCAGATATGGTAAGCTTCATACCTTATACTTTATGACAATCAAATGGAGTAGAATATTCTTTTGCTAAATCAGGATGGCGACTATAAAATCAAACTTCTTGACCAAGTATTTTTTATCACAGTTTACAATATTTTAAATTATTTTTATTTTTTTTATTTTAATTCCATTTATATCCCGCCCTTCTCCGAAGACTCAGGGCAGCTTACAAGCTTAGCAATAGCCTTCATTCTATGTATATGCCTGCTAATTAGGGCTTTCATACACCCCCCAAGCAGCATTATTACAAAGTCAGCTTAATTGCCCCCAACAATCTGGGTCCTCATTTTACCTACCTCGGAAGGATGGAAGGCTGAGTCAACCTTGAGCCTGGTGGGATGCGAACCTGCACTAATTGCAGGCAGCTGGTGTTACTTAAGGAGGCATTAGCCCACTGCTCCACCAAGGCTCAAATTATGATTAGTCTGGTAACATTTGTTCAAATATTTTGCAGAAAATCATTTTTATTAGAGTTAATAACTGGAGTAGTAAACTATTCCATGGTTCCTTTCATAAGATAGGAAATTATTTTATTGAATAATTGCCATACAATTTCTTACACAAAGAAAAAGATATGATACATGATGTCACCAATTTAATTGTTAGAAAGGCTTTTAGCTCTTGCTTTCACTTGAAGATTCAATTAAATTAGAAGGAATATCACTTTAAGTATAGTATATTGTCTCCCAAGTTCCAAAACTCTCAGCATAATATCATATCAAAGTATGGATGAAGAGGGTTGAATCTATTTATAACCCTATCTACGGCCCATAGAAGAGTGCTAATTATTCTTCAGGGATCTTCAGAGATTGATATATTCTTTTTTCTTTTAACCACATTAATGAATAATCAAAGGAAGAAAAAATTAATGACTTATCTTCAATAAATATTACAGCCATTTTAAAAAAAATAATAATTCTATTACTCCTTTAATAATGTTTACATTCTGTTTGAAATATTTCTTTCTTCAGAGTAACTATCCTTCAGAACATACAATGGCTTTTCTGAAGAGAGAAAAAGGGTACTGATTCCATTTTGTAGGAAAAGAAACGGAAAATGAATCCAGTAATGTAGATGACATAAATTATTTCATGATGTCCTTATTTCTACATAACCACTTTTAAAATATATTGTTTTTGCTTTCGTGGGTCATAACTGAGTGGCATAATGGTGGTTCATTTTTGTTTTGCTTTGCAAACTACCGTATTTTCCAGCGTATAAGACGACTGGGCGTATAAGACGACCCCCGACTTTTGAGAAGATTTTCAAGATTTTTCTTCTTATAAGCTGGAAAATACTTACATGCCAGTTGCCAAGTGTCCAACACAAGCCCGATTCAGCCCCATCTGACGCAGATGGTGCAAAGCCGCCCTTTTGAAGCCCAAAGGGGCTTTTCCTTCCACCCACCCTTTGGAATACACGCAAGAGCTGCGTTCACATGACACGCTTTTCCAGGCCAGACTCTGCAAATGGCATGCCAGAAGCCGCAACCACCGCGGGAACTCCGAGTCCCCGCCTTTCGGCAGCCTGCACAGCCAAGCGTCATCCAGCTTTGAGAGCGCATTTGCAGAAAGAACAGCTGCCGCGTCTGGAGCCAAGCCCCGCCCGGGAGGCGGTAAGCCAGGCAGGCCCAGAGGATGCGCTGGAGAGCCGGGCTTGGGGCAGCCATGCTGAGGCCGGCTGGCGAGGGCCACTGCATGGTCTGTGGGTGAGAGGGGCGCCAGGCCGCCAAGTACCGCTGTCCAGGCTGCCGGGAGTGATAGTGGGTAGCAGGGTGCTCTCTGCTTATGCTCAGATGCTGCTTGGACGAGGGGGAGGGGCTTCCTGCTTCTCCCAGGGTCTGGCATTTGCAAGGGGGAGGGGAAGGGGCTTAAAGGCTCTTGGGGGTGGGAAGAGAGGGTCAGGTTGGAGGGGGGACTGGACTAAGGAGGCTTGAAGTTGCTTTGCAAGAACGGGGGCGCTCGATTGATTTATGTACTATTTTCTGGTGTATAAGACCAGATAGCTCAAAGAGCCAGGTTTTTAGGTCCCGGCGAAATGAATGAAGGTTGGGGGCAGTCCGGAGTTCTGTTGGCAGTTGATTCCATAGGCAGGCATGCCCACAGAGAACGCCCTCCCCCTGGGGATCGCCCGTCGGCAATCCTTGACCGGCGGTACCCTAAGGAGGTCCTCCCTGTGGGAGCGCACAGGACGATGGGAAATTGACGCTGGCAGCAGGTGCTCCCTTAGATAATCTGGGCCCATACCATTTAGGTCTTTATAGGTCATCACCAGCACCTTGAATCTCACCCGGAGGGCAACTGGAAGCCAATGCAGCTCGTGGAGAAGAGGTGTTACATGGGAGTATCGGGAGACTCCCATTACAACTCGCGCGGCTGCATTCTGCACCAGCTGAAGCCTCCGAGTGGTCCTCGGGGCAGCCCCATGTAGAGAGCATTGCAGTAGTCTAGCCGGGAGGTCATGAGCACATGGGTGACTGTGCGTAGGGCATCTCAGTCCCGATAGGGCCGTAACTGGTGCACCAGGCAAACCTGGGCAAAAGCCCCCCTGGCCACGGCTCCTATATGATCTTCCAAACTGAGCTGTGAATCCAGGAGGATGCCCATGTTGTGGGCCCTATCAACGGGGGGTAACACCTCACCCCCCATAGTTAATGATGGAAAAGATTGGTTAGTCTGAGATGCCGGTATGCACAGCCACTCAGTCTTGGCAGGATTGAGACGAAGCCTGTTTCTCCCCATCCAAACCCGGACCGCCTCCAGGCAACGGGACATCACATTGAGGGCATCACTGGGTTGGTTTGGGGTGGAAAGAAAAAGCTGGGTATCATCAGCATATTGATGATACCCCACCCTGAAACCACGAATGAGCTCACCCAGCGGCTTCATATAGATGTTGAACAAGAGAGGAGAGAGGACCAACCCCTGAGGAACTCCACAAACGAGAGGCCTCGGGGCGGACCTCTGCCCTCCCGTCAACACCGACTGCGAGCGGCCCAGGAGGTAGGAGGAGAACCACTGTAAAACAGTGCCCCCCACTCCCAACCCCCTGAGACGCCGCAGTAGGATACCATGGTCGATGGTATCAAAAGCCGCTGAGAGGTCTAATAGGACTAGTACAGAGGAACAACCCCTGTCACGAGCCCGGCAGAGATCATTCACCAGCGCAACCAATGCCGTCTCCGTGCTGTACCTGGTCCTGAAGCCCAATTGGTATGGGTCCAGATAATCAGTTTCCTCCAGGAACAGAGGGAGCTGAAGTGCCACCACACTCTCAACCACCTTCGCAAGAAAGCGAAGGTTGGAGACCGGATGATAGTTGTTCAAAATAGCCGGGTCCAGGGCAGGCTTCTTGAAGAGGGGCCTCACCACCGCCTCCTTCAAGGCGGCAGGGAAGGTACCCTCCCTCAAAGAAGCAGTTATTACTGCCTGGAACCAGCCTTGTGTCTCCTCCTGTCCTGCATATACCAGCCAGGAGGGGCACGGGTCCAATAAACACGTGGCGGAACTCAGTCTCCTCATGATCCTGTCCACCTCATCTGGGGTCACAGGATCGAATTCACTCCAGGTAACATTCTCTAGACTGCTCAATTCCTCCCCGTCAGTCTCTGCCCAGTCAGAATCCAAACCGGCTCGAATCTGAGCGATTTTGTCTGTCAGATGATAGCTAAACTCCTCGGCTCGCCCCTGCAAGGGCTCCTCCCTCACCTCCTGATTAAGGAGGGAGCGAGTCACCCTAAACAGGGCGGCCGGGTGATTATCTGCGGACACGATGAGGGCAACGAAGTAATTAGACTTCACTGTCCTCATCGCCACCAGATAAGACCTCGTAAAGGTTCTTAACCGCAATCGGTCAGACTCAGACCGGCTGGATCTCCAACAGCTCTCTAGACCTCGTCTCCGACGCTTCATCTCCCGGAGCTCCACAGAAAACCATGAAGCCCACCGGGATCTGTGCCGGGTCAGGGGTCACAAGGGTACAACACGGTCGAGTGCCTCGGTGGCAGCCCTTTCCCAGGCATCCACCAAGGCATCGGCCAGGCTGTGAGCGAGGGGGATAGGTATAGACCCAAGCGCCGTCTGGAACCGTTCTGGATCCATTAGTTGCCTGGGGTGGAACCACCTGGTCGGTTCAGCAGCCCAGTAGTGGGGGGTGGCATAGTGGAAGACCAACCGCAGGAGGTGATGATCGGACCATGACAGGGGGACAATAGTTGGCGAGCCCCCTCCCAGATCATCAAACCACTGCCCAGATAAGAAAACTAGGTCGAGAGTGTGTCCTCCCCCATGAGTTGTACCCTGAATTACGTGGGTCAGGTCCATGGCTGTCATGGAGGCCATGAACTCCCGGGCCAACTGAGACAACCCTCCCAGAGAAGGCAGGTTAAAGTTGCCCATAAGTATAAGTCTGGGAAACTCAACCGTCAACCCTGAGAGGGCATCGAGAAGCTTGGGCAGGGCCGTTGCTACACAGCTGGGTGCCAGGTATGTTAGCAACAAGCCCAACTGAGCCCCAGGGCCACACCTCAGGAGGAGGGATTCACTCCCGCCTATCTGTATAATAGTGGTCTCCCGTGGACATAAGGTCTCCCGTATAACTACCGCCACCCCACCGCCCTTGCCCTGAGCCATGGCCGATGTAACACACAGAAACCTGCAGGGCAAAGCTCAGTCAGAGGGACACCTCCCTCTGAGCCCAACCAGGTTTCTGTAATGCATGCCAGATCCGTGTGTTCCTCCTCGATCAAATCACGGATGACGGGAGCCTTGTTCACAACGGATCTGGCATTAAAGTACATCAGCCTGAGCTCAGAGGCCTGATCCCTCTCATCCCCGGATAAGTCGGAGCATGCCACCGCTTGAAGACAGCGGGGGCACGATCCCAGGTGTTGATATGGCCCTCTGTGTAACCGCCTGCTGCCGTTCCCAATCGTCGTGGGGATTTGAAACCCCACCCCAATGCCAGGGAAACCAGGAGACCCCAACCCCAACCCCTTCTCGCCGGGAACCATTTCAGGCCTGGACTGATGACAGGTTGGTGGGGTACACACCAATTCCCTCCCAACCCTACCATTCCCCCCCTCCCTAACCCTTTAAAATAGCCGGCTAGAAAACATATTAGGGGCCTCTTAATATATCTCCACTAGAGGCCCCTATCTATGCCCAACCACCTCTCGGGGTCCCAACAATTGGGCCCGTCCTTAAGGGGATTGGAGGAAAAGGCGGCAGGTCATAACCAGGAGGGAGGTGCCCTCCTGAGGGCATACAGATCAGCACTGGAGTAGCGCAAACGAGCCATATAATAATAAAAAATATCCACATAGGGCAGTTGTTAACAAATGGGTAGTCAGATGGTATTAAAATAATATCAAGATGACATTGATATTGAGTCGGAAAGTACCTCAGGTCCACCAATCCGGCTCCGCTCTCACCTGAGCCGGAACCAGGCAAAGAAAGCCCAACTGCCCTCTCACTACAGCTGGGCATCCAACCTGGGGTGGACAGAGTACGGGCTACTGGGATAAACCTACCTCAACTGGTCTCTCACACCAGTGGGGTGGTTGATGACCAATCCAGAACTGCCCTCTCACCGTGGTCAGGTCCCAGGTCCATTCCGCACTATCAGTAGGGAAGTCACAGGAGCAGGGGCATAAACCAAATCCAAATAATCAGCCGTGCCAAAAAAAAAAAAACCCTGTGCCCTGCTCCAACCTCCAACCGGGCGTTAAAACGCAGCTGCGGCTGATCTTCGGGCCACCATAATCTCCGGCCACTGCTGCCATTCTGGAGGGGGAGGAATATCTCCACGCCGCAAAATGGCGTCCACCAGCTGGAATTTAAAGTGGTTTAGTTGTAAAAGAGTATGTACAAAAGATACTATTTTTTCTAGCATCAGCTAAATTAGACATATTACATTGAGCAAAATGTTTCTCATTTCTTTCCTGTTACTTTTATTGATTTCATTGTAGAGATGTTAACATAGGAAATAGATTATTTTGTTATCTAATTTTACCTTCCAAAAGACAGAAGCAGATGAAAAATGTGAGGTTCTTTCCTGTTGGCTTTTTTGAATTAGCTGTTTTAGATTCTAAAAGTTTAGTTACTAAAGAAGTAACCTTACAAATAATTTTAATGTCCTCCTCTAGTGCAAGGAAGGCAACCTTGGCTCTTTTATGACTCAAGGACTTCAACTCCCAGAATTCCTGAGCCAGCATGGCTCAGGTTGGAAACCTCTCTCTTTCCCCTCAGTGTGGCTGGCTCAGGATTTCTGGGAGTTGAAGTCCATGAGTCATAAAAAAGAGCCAAGATTGCCTGCCAATAGAGGGAGCTTTTTTTTTTTTGCAAAAAAAGGTGCTGGAATGCCGTTCTGAGCGTTCAATGAGGAAAAAAGCCCTGTATATAATATCCCAGGATATTATAACAAAGAGATCATAAATCTTTTGGAACATTTGCAAATTGTCCAGAGCATATTATTTTCACAAAATAAAAATTCATGAAATTGTGAATTATTCCTCACCAAAATCGTTACCAAAATGCTCTCTTAATATCTCAACTTTGTCTCTTTGCATTAGCAGAAGGGTACACTTTTCAAACAAAGTGCTGAACAGGAGTCATTTTATTATTTTATACTGTTAGAACATTTAAAGGTGCTATGTGACTTTCAGATATATTGTTGGTAATACAGAAGCTGCTTGAGACATTTGTCACAAACCTTGCTAATCTCCTCACCATCCCCATTGGATTTAGAAAGTACTGTAACCTCTTCGGCATTTAGAGAGGTGTCAGAGGTATATTCAGTGGTGGGATTCAGCCAGTTCCCACCACTTCAGCAGAACTGGTAGCTAATTTTTTGTTGCCCAAGCCCAGAATAGACTTCCAGAAGTGGCATCCACACAGAGAACTGGTTGTTCACATATTCGAATCCCACCACTGGACTAAAATGTGATCTTAACTAGATTAAAGATAGGAGATAGAAAGAAAGCTAGAATAGAAAAAGGAAGAAGAAGCAGCTATTTGAGAATTAAGGCTTTCTACTATTAAAGTACTTTAAATATTGTAATCAGTTCATATAACTATGTCTTGTAAATAAACTAAGACTGCTATTTAACTGGAAATCTTGCACATTTTTAAAATAAGAAATTGTGACTACAGACCTTACCTGGGGAATCCAGAAATTATATTAAGTGACAGTGGCTCTCCAGTACCAGCAGTCTCATTTAACAGCTGACTGCCTCATATAACAACAACAACAACAACAACAACAACAGAATTGGAAGGCACCTTGGAGGTCTTTTAGTCCAAACCCCTGCTCAGGCAGGAAACTCTATGCCATTTCAGACAATGGTTGTCCAGTCTCTTCTTAAAAACTTCCAGTGTTGGAGCATTCATAATTTCCACTGATTAATTGTTCTAACTGTCAAGAAATTTCTCCTTAGTTCTACGTTAATTCTCTCCTTGATTAGTTTCCATCCATTGCTTCTTGTCCTACCTTCAGGTGCTTTGCAGAATAGCTTGACTCCTCCTTCTTTGTGGCAATCCCTGAGATACTGGAACACTGCTATCATGTCACCCCTCGCCCTTCTCTTCATTAAACTAGACATACCCAATTCTAGCAAACTTTTTTTATATATTTTAGCCTTCAGTCCCGATTACCTTTGTTGCTCTTCTCTGCACTCTTTCTAGAGTCTCAACATCTTTTTTACATCATGGTGGTCAAAACTGGATGCAGTGTTCCAAGTGTGGCCTTACCAAGGCATTGTAAAGTATTAACACTTCACATGAACTTGATTCTGTCTCTCTGTTAATGGCAGCCTAGGAGTGTGTTGGCTTTTTTGGCAGCTGCAGCACACTGCTGGCTCATATTTAAGTAATTGTCCACTAGAACCCCGAGATCTCTCTCACAGTTACTACTCTTGAACAAGGTACCACCTGTACAGTAGCTGTGCATTTGGAAATTTTTGCCTACATGTAGAACCTTACTTTTTTCACCATTGAATTTCATTTTGTTAGATAGCTCCCAATGTTCATCTGTCAAGATACTTCTGTATCTTAAACCTATCTTCTGGAGTTTTGGCTATTCCTGCCAGCTTGGTATCATCTACAAATTTGATGAGTTCCCCATCTATCCCCTCATCCAAATTGTTGATGAAGATGTTGAAGAGCACTGGGCCCAGAACAGAGCCCTGAGCACCCCACTACATACTTCCCTCCATGTAGATGTGGTTCCATTGAGGACCACATGCTGAGTACGGCCAGTCAGCCAGCTACGAATCCATCTAGAGGTAATGCTGTCTAACCCAAATTTTTCTAACTTATCAAATAGTAGATTGTGGTCTACTTTATTAAATGCCTTACTAAAGTCCAGGTAAATTATATCCACAGCATTCCTCTTGTCCACTAATTTTGTCACCTGGTCAAAGAATGCAATAAAATTTGTCTGCCATGATCTGTTTTTGAAAAAAACCCATGTTGGCTTTTGGTAATGACTTTGTTTACTTCTAGGTGTTCGCTGATTCATTGCTTGATTATCTTTTCCAGAATCTTTCCAGGTATTGAGGTCAGGCTGAGAGGTCTGTAGTCTTTTGGATCCATTTTTCCCCTTTTTTGAAGATGGGAACTACAACAGCTCTTTTCCAGTCCTCTGATAGTTCCCCAGTGATCCAGGATCTTTGAAAAATGTAGTTCAGTGGTTCTGAGATTACATATGCCAGTTTCTTCAGAACCTTGGGGTGTAATCCATCTGGTCCTGGTTATTTGAACTTGTCTAGGGTGGACAAGTGCTCACTTACCATTTTCTTGCCTGTCTTAACTTGTGTTTCTAATCTGTTTTTTATGGTACTGTTTTTGATAGGTTGGACTGTTTTTTCCCTTTGTGTAAAGACAGATGCAAAAAACAAGTTAGGTAGTTCTTCTGTCTCCCTGTTGCTTGACACCTTCTTGCCACTTTCTCCCACTAATGGACCAATCATTTCCTTAACTTTTTTTCTTGTTTTTTACATGTTGACAGAAGCTTTTTTTGGTTATTTTTGACTTTTGTTGCAAGCCTTAGTCCATTTTGAGCCTTAACAGCCATTATTAGTTCTGACAGTGATGAAAAAGTAACCAATCCTAGCATTTATGATGTTGACAGGTCTCTAAAACAAAGGAAAGCTGTTGTTGCTTTGCTTAATGATTGAGTTCCCTGTCCCAATTATAGTCACTGAACAAGGACTTTCTGTAGCTTAAGCCATCTTCTTCCCATCATTTCCTGCTACTAATGGCAAAGATTCAGTAACTGCAATTTCCATTGGCAGAAAGAGTAAATAAAGGCAAACATATGTCAATAACAGTATGTCATCATTGATATTATAGCAACATCATCTCAGCCTTCCTTTTTCTCCTTCCTTCCTCCCTCTCTGCCTCCCTCCCAATATTTTTTTAAAAAATAAGATTAAAAACTTGAAAGGAAGAAAGAAAAAAGTAGTAGAAAAGAAAGTAAAAAGATATAAAGAAGAAATTGCTTCTTTACCACAATTTTAACTACAAGTATAATTTTATCTCTTACTTTATGCCTACATCTTTCTATAATCTGTTCTGCCTACTTATCAAAACCACAAATCATAAGTTCATTTTTTGAACTTTTATGATTCATAAGTCTGTAAAGGGTTTCTAATCAGCAATAAACATAGATATTGTTTTTTCTCTGATCAAAAAAATTAATTAGTTATTTCAGCAATTATCATCATCCTCTCCATTATGGGTAGTGCTAGTTACATATTTATGCATACAATAATCTTGCTGAAGTTATCTTGCATAAAACAAATTCCAAGATTTCCCCCCCCAACTTTTAGTCCATCAGTTCCTCCCCACAACCCTTTCAGTTTCAATTTTACTTTATTTTTCTTCTATTCAGTTAGGTTTGTTTCACAGAAACCAACAGGACACATTCCAGCAGTTTTCTAAGTAAGGTTTTCCAGAAGTGGTTTGCCATTTCCTGCTTCCTAAGGCTTAGGAAAACCAACTAACCCAGCAGGCTTTGGGCCCAAAGCAAGATTAGAACTCACAGTCGCCCCATTTATAGCTGGTGCCTTAATCACTACACTAAACTGTAAATCTTTAAAATCTTCTGAGTCAGCCTATGCATTTTTTGCACATCCACCAAACATGATTAAATGTCCCCTCCTGTTCACATTTCCAACATAAATTTGTCCATTATGCATTCTAGTGTATTCTCTGATGACATATACCTCATCCTTCTTTTATGAACACTGTTTTTTAAATTTATTTAGTTTCTGTGTATTAATAACAAAACAAATGATGACAGAAACAACTAAAATATAATAAAAACAAAACAATACAAAAAAGGAAGAAATAAACAGTATGTGCTTCATAGAATGCACAGCTAATTTGGTATTCATTCAACAAACTGAACTTAAAATACACAGAAAAATACTGGTCTATTTTTTCTTTGGTGACATTAAAACAAACTTACAGGTGGGAAGTGACTCTTGCTAAGACAGCATTGCCAACAGTGGGTCACTGAGAGCTGGAGTTTTCCACAGCAGGAATATCAGTGGAAAATAGCCACATAGCACCAAGACTGACAAATGTAAAACAAGGTATCTGTTAAAGCTTCATAAAAGCAGGAAAAAGAAGCACCAGAGTTAAACTGCAGTAAAAAGAAGAAGGAATTACACCCTCTTGTTGATAGAGGGCAATCAGCTGCTTAAAATAGCTTCATTCTAATATGAATAAAGATTCCTATCAGGTCATATCTGGGTGGTTTCTTTTGCATTCAAAATGAAAGCTTGAAAGCCTGAATGTTCTCTCAACCTAACTTCCATACTACCTTGATGTTTTTTCTTACTGATGATGGGTGAAGGCCTTCTACTTCCAAGGCATGAGCTTGAGGACTGAATCATAATTCCTGGGAAGTTAAAAAGATGAGGAAAATATTTTAGAATTGGTTCTGATCTCAAAATTATCTCATTTTCTTGCTTCTGCCTATGACTGACTATCAATAGTTTTAATGGGTCATCCTATTACATAGTCCTCAATTTCAATTGTTTTATGTTTTGTCCTTTGCATCCTAGTTTAAAGGATCATATAACATTTATGATGTCTTATGATAGAAATGATGGGGGGGGGGAATCTGTGCTGGACCCTTGGGGGTGGGTTACTATTGGTCATGATACAGAGATCAATAGATTAATAGTTAACCTGGTAAAAATAATTGCTTATCTTCTTCATCAAATGGCATAAATTACATTGGATTATTGGTCCCTTGAAAATCAAGAGTTCATCAATGATGGTAAGAACTCATGCATTATCTTCTGGGATTTACAATTTAATTCATGTGACACTTCAATCTGGATACCTGGACTGCAACCAAATTAGGTGAGTTAAAATTAATGTACTCTCAAATAATTTCAAATCTGAGCATTCTGATGCTATTGGAATTAAACAAATTAGTTCAGGGAAGGAAACAATACCATTTTTACTACATTGCTCTTCAGAACAGTTTTCCCTTCTCACATTGAGCTTTTCTATGCAAGTTTTCATGATGTACATTATTAAAGATTTTATTTTAATACATGTTTCATATTATGCACATTTATGTAATGCAAGCTTTTAAAATTTCCCTGGCATAACTCCATTTTTAAATAATAAACTGCTCACTTTTTTATAATTTTCAGAAACATATATTTCTTTGGAAATGTGTCTTCGCAAATAAATGGTTTCTTTTCTCCTGCAGATTTCTGATCAGACGCTAGTAAACTCCATTCAACACGGCTCCTCATGCCACATCAAAATTATACTGGCAAATTACACAAATCTACAGCCCCCAAAATTCATGACCAATTTATTTTACATCTCTAGTTAAATCTTTGTAACCCATATTCTCAGTGGAAGACATTAATTTGCTCTTTGTCAAGCCTGCCAGCCCTGTGCTACTAAATTTTGAAAGAACCTATTTGTGCATATTGAAGCGCGGTCCAAAGGGCTCTTACTCTTGGGGCGACATGCTCAGAATACATACAAACTTTGTGTTTGTCATTGGTCATGCTGAGCAGGCAGGCCTCTCCTTTCTAATCTCATCAATGTCAGAGTGATGGCGAAACCAACAGCTGTGTCAGAGCAATTGGAAAAATAGATTTAGAACAAAGGGGAAGACCCATCACAACAGGGCTTCTCCCTCTAGAACATAAGCTCAGCTTCAGCAGAATGCATAAATATTTGATTCACTATTTTGTACTCTATTGCTTTTGTGCTTTTTTTATCTGCCCTCCCCCCCCCCCAGCCATCAGCAGCACGGCTAAATGGGTTCCCCTGTTTAACAAGCTGTCAGAGATTAGCCGCTTAATGAAAAATGCACCTCCTCAAAAGTCACAGACTGCCCTGATTCTAATATATTTATTTTCAAATTGGGAACATATGATTTTCAGTACAAAATACGTTGTGACATTCAAGCTTCCTTCCTTGATCTTGTGCATATCCTACAGTGATACAGAAATGCACTACAAATGTTGTGGCTAAAAGCAGCCAAGGAAACCTGCATTTGCATCTAAATGCTGAAAGGTAGAAACTGTTCTAAAACATTGGTTTTTATCAAAGCAGAATTGCTGTTGGAGAAAAATAGCAGTTGGAGCACTCCAAATCAAATGCAACTTCAGACTCCCTCTAGCATCACCGGTAATTGCCAAATGTGCTGTGGGCATGTTTTGGATGGTACCCAGGATGACTGACATATTTCATTCAGTATGGACTAAGGTTTGCCAAAATGAGCTATTAAAAATAATGAAAGCTAACACTGTTGATTCAAAGTCCAAGGAATGGTTGCATACTTGATAATTATCTCACTCATTATTCTGATTACAACTTACAGTCCCAACTGTGAACCCCTAACTTTTCCAACAGATCACTGTGTATCATCTGCAAGTTGAAGGCTGTATTCACATTATAAATGCACATTAGAACCAAACTCTAAACCCTAATGGATGAAGCAAGAAAATAAGCTAAATTTGAAAAGAAGTTTAATTTCATTGACTTCTTCATTTAATTAATATAAAATATTACTAATGTAATTATTATCAAATCATGTATTTAATACATTCCCCCTATTGCATGTTAAAAATATAATTCATTGGTATACCTTTTGGTAGTGTTTTGTCTAAATATATTGCTTAGTTGATTCTCTGAGTAGCAAAAGGTTGCTTTTTGGAGAAAAATAACTGGAAAATATAGCAGAAACAAAGATAATTTCTGAGATTCTGAGTAATCACAATTGCTTAGATTAGTGTTAATGGACTTGGACAAGATCTGTATGCATTAATTCAAACTACAAGTGCTAGTTCCTTGCCAAACTGTTTATCTTGCTTGAGGAGGCTAGGTAAATTTTAGTAATCAATAATTGTTTTTTAATCTGATTATGAACTTTAAGGAAGGCTATTGTAAAACCAATACATTCAAAGATGCTTTGATGCTTTGAATGACTCTTACCACAAAATGGGAGATCAATTATTAATGATTTGGAAGCCAAGTGATAGGTGGTTTGTTAGACTGTAGATTCTACTAGAAAAATCAATGCTTAATGACTCCATTTCAATATGGCTTCAGACTGATTCTGAGACAGAAATTACCTTGATTAAAGTGATAAATAACTTGCACTTGGAGAAGTGAAGCAGGTATCTGAGTGAAACCTCCCATGTTTCTGAAAAGCCTTGAATATTACTCCATTTATCTTATAGCCTACCTAGCAGGATTCAAAATGAGTGGCATGGTTTTACAATAATACGAGGGTAATTTGGAAATAAACCTCCGTTTGGTTATCAATGACACTCGCAGATAGAGAACTTTTATTATACACATTAGAAAAATGGAACATTAGATTACTTTTTGACATAATCGCCATCCAAATCTGGGCTATGGGGGAGGTGATCAAAAACATCCCAACGGAACTGCTTCAAACGTGTTAGATACATCTAGCAGTGTGCAGGCGAGCATTATCATGAACCAACACCACACTGGAAATGGTGCCATAGAAAATCCTGCCAAATGTAAAGATGCTAAAGTAGTATTGCTAGTGAAGTTCAGGAAGCGTGGTTTGACCATCAATTCAGAAGTCTACTGTGAAACGTTATGAAAATTCAGACGAGCCATCCATAGCAAGCATCAGGGCATGCTGACTTCCAGTGTTGTGTTGGTTTACAATAGTGCTTGCCCACACACTGCTAGATGCACCCAAGAACTTTTTTTTATTTATTTAAAAAGTTTTACAGTACATTTTAACTTTATCAATCCCCCCTCCCCCACCCCTATCTAACCCTCGCTATCCCTCTCCCCCATTCCCCCCTCCCCCCCCGACTTCCCAGAGCTAAATACAGGGTATAAAAACGAAAAACAAACATAAGCATCCATATGCTATCTACAATAAATTATTAATTCTATCACCCTCTAGCTCATGTAAAATGATTATAAACAATATTAATATTACAGATAAAAAAAGAAGAAAAACAGAAAAAGGAGCTTTACTCAAATGCTAAATGAAATTTCTTAGTCCCATATTATCATATTAATTTAAAAAAAAACTTTCATCTACTATTTACCTCTAATTTCTAAACAAATTCTAAATTACGCGCCAAAAGCGCCTATCTCTATTAACCTTATTAATCTCCCACCAAACTGAACTATGATCAAAAATAGTTCTTGCATATATCACACCAAATGTCTCACAATTCCAGATCATCCTTGAGTTCAAATAAAAAGGAAATTTAAGCAATCTAGCATGACGCTTAAAAAAAAAACCCGCTTTATCCATCTATATGTCTAGGACACCATTCCAATCTCCAATGAAAAAAAATAAAAAAAATAAAAAAATTTAAAAAATCTTATAATCCAATTAAGTACCCTTTATGTGTAGTAAGTTAAGAAAAGTCAACTTGTTGTTAATTAGGAGCTTGCGTACCCAATCTTAAATTCAGTAAATACTTTTGATCCATAACCCTAATATGCGTTTCTTGCAACCAAAAACATCAGTCTTAAATTGTTTTAAATATTGAAAGACTTTCTTTCTCCTCTATGATGAATTTAATCCACTGACATTCTAAATTAGAAATTTAGTCACCAATCTTGACGCCCCAAAGCTTTTGGAGCACGTCTGAAATGGCCCCTGTAACTTCTTTGGACCGCGCCCCTCCCACAGCTTCACTGTAAGTACACTTTAGAAGTTCCATAACTTTCTGCTGGTCTTGCTCTTGCTCTCGTCTCGCTCGTCTTAGGGCGGCACGCGACATCCTCTGCTCTCCAGCAGCAGCCGATGAGACTGTAACTTGATCCCCTCCAACACCATTCTCCTCTGTCTGTCTATCTGCAACATCTTGAGGCTTTCCCTCGCCATATCCTTTTGCAGCTTCCAGAAGTGATAGGGGGGTTGCTTTTAACACGTTGCTATAAAAATCACGTGCCTGGGCCACAGTAACCAGACGATGTCTTTTACCTTCGTGCATCACCACCAGTCCAACTGGAATCTCCCATCTAAACTTGATATCACATTTCTTAAGTTCCTGTGTAAGAAATGCAAAATCTTTCCTTCTCCTTAAAATCTTTGGAGGAATCTCTTTTAAAACCAGAACTTCTTGCTCAGCAACTACCAATTTAGTATCATAAGCAGCTTGAATGACTTCATCTCTAATTACTCTCTTTGTAAAATAGACCACCACATCTCTGGGTAACTTCCTCTGTCTTGCAATCCATGAATTTACACGAAAAATTTTATCCATGCTTCCCTCAATTTCAGATGCTGGCTGGCCCA
Source organism: Vipera berus (assembly GCF_964194415.1). Taxonomy (NCBI): domain Eukaryota; kingdom Metazoa; phylum Chordata; class Lepidosauria; order Squamata; family Viperidae; genus Vipera; species Vipera berus. The sequence goes on from NC_138205.1 coordinate 84,062,550, forward strand.
ATACCACTTCCAAAGCCTCAGAGATCAGCTGCTTTAAATCTTCTTTAGGATTCTCTTTTAAGCCCCTTATTCTAATAGCATACTGCATCTGATGGTACTGAACAAGGCTCAATTCTCCTTCCATTTTATCCCTTATATTTTCATTCTCTAATACCTTTACTTCTAATATAGAGTTCTTTTGACTGAGATCCTTCACTTTTTCCTCCAGCTGTTGCACACATTCAGCTACACTTTCAATTATAGACAACATGTCTACCCTCATTGCTCTAAACTTCTCTTCCATCTTCTTCTCCAATTTCTCCTCCAGCTTTTTCAACTTTTCATCCATCATATCAGACATTAATTGTGAATGCTTTTCAAAGGCATCTTGTAAATCCTTAAGCGTCAATGCCGGAGGAGGTGCAGAAGAAAGCAAAGCTTGCAACGAGGTCTGATGCACCGGGGAAGACCCCGCACTCCGAAGAGCTTTAGGAGTTTTGGCCGCCATCTTTCCCCACTTTCACTTGTTGCGCACTTTCACTTTAAAGCTATAAAATCCATTGAGCTAGAGAGTAAAAATAAAAGTCCACATCACCATGACCTCCTGTACCGCTCTGCCTGCATCTTGATACTCAAGGGTATTTCCTTCTGGCAGGGGTGGTTGCTAACGCCTGGCTCTGCTCCAAAAATCATGGAGCAGAGACGCTGCGCAGCTTGGAGCAACCCAGGCTTCGGGGGGGCTCAATCCTTCAGCCGCCCAAACTCTCAGTTCAGGCGGCCCCGGAGAGCTCAACCCCTACCTGGGGCCTCACCCCCTCCTCTTCTCCAGAGGAGGGGGCTTCAAATCCATCTAAACAGCTGATCGGCGCTGTTTACGATGGATAAACACAGCTGCGGACAGCCCGGAGACGGCTGTCTTCGGCGCCGCATCGCCACCGGAAGTCTCGCACCCAAGAACTTTTGAAGCAGTTCCATTGGGATGTTTTTGATCACCTCCCTTATGATCCAGATTTGGCACCAAGCGACTACTACTAAGGAATTTCAAACCTTGTAAAACATTATGACAAGTGCTTCAATTTGAATGTGATTATGTCGAAAAGTAATGTAATGTTGTAGCTTTCTAATGTATATAATAAAACTTCTGTGTCTGCGAGTGTCTGTCATTGATAACCAAATGGAGGTTTACTGTATTTATGAATTGCCTTCATACTTCTGATATCTGCATGAGGGATCATACAGTGACATTTCTCTTCTATTCAATGGAACTTCTGTCTTCTTTACTATTTACAATGTTGATAGATAATATTTCCTCTGGGAAGTTAAGATGGTGTCCCAGAGCTTTATTTTACTATGGTTATCCACAGTGCTTTTTTTTTGTAAAAGAAAAAGATGCCGGAACTCACACATTTATTTATTTATTCACATTTATATACCGCCCTATTCCCTGAGGACTCAGGGCGGTTTACAGGAAATTAAAAAATCCACCATACAAAAGTTAAAAAACCAAATTATAAAATATTAAATTGACCCTGTATACTTAAAACCCCAATTAAAATTTCTCCTCAGCCTGGGCCCGAGAGCTCAAAGAGCCAGGTCTTCAGGCCCCGGCGGAATGATCGGAGGTCGGGGGCAGTCCTCAGCTCCACCGGCAGCTGGTTCCAGAGGGCAGGCGCTCCCACTGAGAAGGCCCTATCCCTGGGTGTCACCCGCCGGCAATCTCTCACCGGCGGCACCCTGAGCAGACCCTCCCTGTGGGAGCGCACTGGGCGAAGGGCGTTTGATGCCGGCAGCAGGTGTTCCCTCAAATAGCCCGGACCCAGGCCATGTAGGGCTTTATAGGTAATAACCAGCACCTTGAATTTCACCCGGAGGGCAACCGGAAGCCAATGCAGCTCACGGAGTAGAGGTGTTACATGGGAGTATCGGGAGACCCCCATTACAACTCGCGCGGCCGCATTCTGCACCAGTTGAAGCCTCCGAGTGGTCTTCAAGGGCAGCCCCATGTAGAGAGCGTTACAGTAGTCCAGACGGGAGGTAACAAGCGCATGAGTAACTGTGCGTAGGGCGTCTCGGTCCAGATAGGGACGCAACTGGCGCACCAGGCGAACCTGTGCAAAAGCCCCCCTGGTCACGGCTCCTATGTGGTCTTCAAAATTGAGCCGTGAGTCCAGGAGGACGCCCAAGTTGCGAGCCCTATCAACGGGGGGTAACACCTCAACCCCCATCGTTAGAGGTGGAATAAGTTGGTTAACCCGAGATGCCGATATGCACAGCCACTCAGTCTTGGCGGGATTGAGACGAAGCCTGTTTCTCCCCATCCAGACCTGAACCGCCTCCAGGCACCGGGACATCACGGAGAGGGCATCGCTGGGTTGGTTCGGGGTGGAAAGAAAAAGTTGGGTATCATCAGCGTACTGGTGATACCCCACCCCGAAACCACGAATGATCTCGCCCAGCGGCTTCATATAGATGTTGAACAGGAGAGGCGAGAGGACCGACCCCTGAGGAACTCCACAAATGAGAGACCTCGGGGCGGATCTCTGCCCTCCTGTCAACACCGACTGCGAGCGGCCCTGGAGGTAGGAGGAGAACCACCGTAGAACGGTGCCTCCCACTCCCAACCCCCTGAGACGCCGCAGCAGGATACCATGGTCGATGGTATCGAAAGCCGCTGAGAGATCTAATAGGACCAGGACAGAGGAGCAACCCCTGTCCCTAGCCCTCCAGAGATCATTCACCAGCGCGACCAATGCCGTCTCCGTGCTGTGTCCGGGCCTGAAGCCCGATTGGTACGGGTCCAGATAATCAGTTTCCTCCAGGAACAGAGGGAGCTGATGCGCCACCACACTCTCAACAACCTTCGCCAGAAAGCGAAGGTTGGAGACTGGACGATAGTTGTTTAAAACAGCCGGGTCCAAAGCAGGCTTCTTGAGAAGGGGCCTCACCACCGCCTCCTTCAAGGCGGCAGGGAAGACACCCTCCTTCAAAGAAGCAGTTATTACTGCATGGAACCAGCCTCGTGTTCCCTCCCGAGCCGCATAAGCTAGCCAGGAGGGGCACGGATCCAACAAACAGGTGGTGGTGCTCAGTCTCCCCATGATCCTGTCCACATCATCAGGGGAAACAGGGTCGAACTCAGTCCAGATAACATGCTCAAGACCGCCTGATTCCTCCACGTCAGACTCTGCCCAGTCAGAGTCCAGACCGGTCCGGATCCGAGCGATTTTGTCCGCCAGATGATGACTAAACTCCTCGGCTCGTCCCTGCAAGGGATCCTCTCTCACCTCCTGGTTAAGGAGGGAGCGAGTCACCCAAAACAGGGCGGCCGGGCGATTATCTGCGGACGCGATAAGGGCGGCAAAGTAGTTAGACTTCGCCGTCCTTATCGCCGCAAGATAAGACCTTATAAAGGTTCTTAACTGCAATCGGTCGGATTCGGATCGGCTGGATCTCCAACCGCTCTCTAGACCTCGTCTCCGACGCTTCATCTCCCGGAGCTCCACAGAGAACCATGGGGCCCAACGGGATCTGCGCCGGGTCAGAGGTCGCATGGGTACAACGCAGTCAATTGCCCTGGTGGCAGCCGTTTCCCAGGCCTCCACCAGAGCATCGACTGGGCTGTGGGTAAGGGTGATAGGTATAGGCCCAAGCGCCCTCTGGAACCGATCCGGGTCCATTAGGCGCCTGGGGCGGAACCACCTGGACGGTTCCGCCGCCCAGCGGCGGGGGGTGGCATGCCGGAAAACCAGCCTCAGGAGGTGGTGATCTGACCATGACAGGGGGGTGATGGACGGGGAACCCCCTCCCAGATCGTCCAACCACTGTCCAGACAGGAACACCAGGTCGAGAGTATGATCCCCCTCATGGGTCGGGCCCTCAATAACCTGGGTCAGGCCCATGGCTGTCATGGAAGCCATGAACTCCCGAGCCAACTCCGACGACCCTCCCAGTGACGGCAGGTTGAAGTCACCCAGGACTATAAGCCTGGGGAACTCCACTGCCAACCCTGAGAGGGCGTCGAGCAGCTCAGGCAGGGCTGTTGCCACACAGCTGGGCGCCAGGTATGTAAGCAACAAGCCCAACTGAACCCGAGGACCACATCTCAAGAGGAGGGATTCACTCCCAGCCATCTGGACAATGGTGGCCTCCCGGGGACACAAAGTCTCCCGAATAACCACTGCCACTCCACCACCCCTGCCCTGAGCCCGCGGCTGGTGCAGCACCCGGAAACCCGGCGGGCATAACTCGGTGAGAGGCACCCCTCCCTCCGAGCCCAGCCAAGTTTCCGTGATGCACGCTAGATCCGCACATTCCTCCTCGATCAGGTCACGGATGAGGGGAGCTTTGTTGACTACGGATCTAGCGTTAAAATAGACCAACCTGAGCTCAGGGGCCTGATCACCCTCATCCCCGGGTAAGAGGGTGCTAACCGGAGGGTCGGAGCGCGCCACCGCTCGGAGATAGCGGGGGCGCGATCCCAGGTGTTGATATGGCCCTCCGCGCAAACACCTGCTGCCTTTCCCTATCGCCGTGGGGATTTGAAGCCCCACCCCCACATTCCCAGAACCAGCAGCCACCTCCTCCGACCCCGTCCCGTCGGGACCTCTAACAGGTCCAGACTGAGTGCCGGTTAAAGATTCCCTCCCTCCCCTCCCCTCCCTCCCCCTCCCTAACCTTTTAAAATAACCGGCTAAAAATTTTATCAGGGGCCTCTTAGTACGTCTCCACTCGAGGCCCCTAGTTAAGCCCAGCCACCTCTCGGAGCCCCAGCAATTGGGTCCGTCATCAAGGGGAATGTTAGAAAAGAAGGCTGGTCGTATCCAAGAGGGAGAAACCCCTCTGAGGGCGCACAAGTCCGAACCAGAGTATTGTAAACGAGCCATGAGATGGAACTGTCTATATGAGCCATTGTTCACAAATGGGGTCAAAAGATGTTAAGCTGATGGGATGTTAGTTCAGATGTAAAGAACATTAAGTCCGGAACGTGTCTTCATCCAGCAGTCTGCCAATCCGGCTCTGCTCTCACCTGAGCCGGTCCAGACAAGAGCTCATGACTGTCCTCTCACCTAGCCATGAAATCCAGCCTGGGATGGATAGGGGCAGCGTTGCTGGGGAGGCAAAAGTCCACCTTGCTAGTCTCTCACACCAGTAGGGGATTCATAGCCAGTCCAGAGCCGCCCTCTCACCACGGCCTGTCCAAGACTCCTTCCGGAACATCATAGGGAGGTCACGGGAACAGGAGAAAAAATGTCCCAAGTCCTGTTCCAGCATCCAGTCCATCTTAGAAAGTAGCAAGCAGACCATCCAGCACACAAATCCATTTCTAGGGCTGCAGGGAGCTCAGTTATAAATGTCAGATGCTCAGGTTCAAGCAGCCAAATCTCTATCATCCTCTGAAAAAAAGGAGACAGAAAAGTCTCTCCCATAGCCTCCACGCCGAAACGGGAATCCGCAGCCATTTTATAAGCGGAAAGGCCAGGAACAACAGACAGGAGCAGAGAGATCCACACGGCTGCAGACGGCGCCCTCCAACCGGGTTCAGGCGCCTGATGATCCATCCAGAGGTCCGCAGCAGGATCCTAGGCTGCCGAGGTCATCTCCATCTGAAAAGCTTCCACAACGCCCGAGGAAGGGAGAGCGAGCAATCAGCACAGCGCCTAACAGCTGATCCTGAGCACCAGCTGATCGGCGGCAAGCTACAGGCCGCCCGGCTGCTGCCGCTGCCGCTTCTACTTCTCTGGGGGGGGGGAAAGGCTCCACACCGCGAAACGGTGCTAGCCTGTTGTTCTTGCACCCCCCCTCCGAATATGTCCTACGGCTGGGCTTTCGTGAACCTCGCCAGTCCCCATTGTGTAGGCTCACCGCAGAGCTCAACGAACGCCGCCCGTGGTCGCCGCCATCTTGGGAAAAAAAAAAAAAAAAAAATCCGCCTTGCCTATCCTACAAGGTTCCATCCAAAAAAAGTGCCAGAACTCTGTTCTGAGCGTTCTGTGACAAAAAAAGCCCTGGTTATCCTGAATGGAACAACTCTTGCCTTTTCTCAATGTTTTTATTGCCTTGATTTAAAACATTATAATTTTAGACTTTATGGCTTTTAGATCTTTAAATTGTATGGCTTTAATCTTATTTTGTACCCCATTTGAAGTCCTTTGTGATGCCGGTATCATTAGTAAATAAATAATTAAATAACACCTGAGATGTGGATGGTCCTAATAGATAACAGTTGGCCTAAAGTAACTGTGAATTTTTTTTCAGTCCATGTAGATGTCATGATTTTTGGAATAGCTGATGCAGTGAATAAGACATGGGAATGATTTGTTTAATTTCACAATTTATATTATCTAATTAAAATTTCCAAAACCAATATAAGAATATAAATGGGATTCCCTGCATGTTTCAGTTCAATTCATCAATAAACGATGTATGCAAAATGCATAAATTATATCAAAGACTTGAAAATAGCATATAGAAATGCATTATATTAAAACCAACACTCACAGATTGCTTCTATCTTTGTAATGAAAGATCAGTGATGCATTTAGTGAAAAGTAGCAATAACATTTCAGAAAGAAATATACAAAATGCAGTTTTAAGTGTATTGCTTTTTATCATGAGATAATGTTCTTATGTTTTATTTGTTTTTATGCAGTGGAAACAGAGTGAGATAAAATAACACTAGTTTAGTTAAAAACACCATAGGCTACCCTTGCTGCAACATCTTTCATGTTATTTCTGTATACTTCTCTAAATCCAATTAGATCTGGGCACCAGTGCTACAAAATTTAGATTGGATTAGGGCCACCAAATAGTCTCATCATAATGATTAAGGTAATTCAACATTAAAAAGCAATGGAATGAAATTTTCAGTAATCTGTCAAAGGTGGAAAAGTAGATGTGATTCTGAATGTAGGAAAAGCCGTTATTTTCATTTGTTGGAAAACAAATGTGATTTTTCCTAATTTACAGTTGGCAAGCAGACACTGGAATATGTTCATCAATTGGTGTGAAATGTGTGCATAATTTATAAGGCTTTCTAAAAGGAAAGAAGAGAAAGAAAAATTCCTATTTGCCCTCTAGGATGTTATTTACTGTAGTCAATACATTCTGAGCTAAATGAGGATGGGGAACATTTTCATCTGGACCCTATTTAAAGTAGGAGTTACTAGATCAAGGATCCTCAAGGTGTATCTCTTTTATTTAAAATAAAATTAGCAAGCTCTAAACATATATTAAAAATAAAAATATATAATTGAAATTGGCAGTCCCTACCTTGGTCAAATTAATCTATACAGTAAAAGTTTTCTGATAGTATTCTCATAGTCTAATTTATTCAGAGCTCTTGGGTTTTCTTCTAGCATATGTAAATATTGCCTGATTTATTCCTCAATCTTCTGGACATCTCAGAAAGTCTTTCAAAATCTGAGCACCTTTGATACATTCCACACATAAAGTTTAAAAAAATTCACCTAGTATTTATCATCAGAGGCCACACTGAAGTGGTAGGGAACAATAACCACAACCAATGGCTATTGATGGAAAAGTATGTAGCCATACTTAAAGGTCTGAGTTTTGTTTTAAAAACATATTATTTCTAAATGACTAATAATAAAATAAAACCCAATCAGCCAAAAACTACAATAGTAAATAAAAATCCCAACACAAATTATTATAGGTTGCAACATAATCTTTAACACCAGGTTTTGGGAGCAAACTACAGGGTCCAACTCTGATGAACTTGATGAAGAGTTTCCAGGCAATATATTTTGCCTGTCCCTGATATTAGCAGTTTAACTTGATATATTTATTATGAAAAAAAATCCAGCAAAGGCAAGTATTTCACATGTGCAACATATTTATGTGTCATATGTAACGGAGATTAAATATAAGACTTGCCAAGAATTCTCATCACCTTTTGCAAAGAAAAAACAACAGTGCAAATTCTGTTCAATCCCATTGCTCCTAAATCATGGATTTTAAATATGGCACATATTTAGCCATCACATTCACAAAATTTTGATTAAAAAAATCTGCATATATTTTGGCTCTGTTGGGGTCACCATCAGTGACAGGATTGAATGGTTTGAATTTGTATATTTGGAAGCACTCATAGAAGCATGGGGGAATACTTTGTTTTTCTTCCCCTACTGTTATTCTTTTGTAATTTGTCCAACTTCCATTTATGTACAAATATCAAGAATATATACAGATATATTTGAAGGATGACATATTGGGAGATGCTACTTTGAAAACAATCTTGAGCCAGTGATAAACATCGTGAGCCTTCAGAATCTTATTATGGCTCTCAAACAAAATTGTACTAAAATGTGGTATTTTTTGCTTTCACATGGTTGGTTTTGTGTAACCTCCTCAAAATTGGATGGCTCTTTTATGGGATGAGGGGAACATTTACAATACGAAATAGCATTTTAACTATGAAACCATAAGGGACCAATATAAATAATTAGAATCTCAAAACCCAAACTTTGGTTCTACACGGTCTAAATAGGATCTCGTATCTTTATGGTTTCAGGAAGAAGGAAAGAAAAAGTGATATGCTAATTAAAAAAACATTGCCTACCCTGTAGCAAATTTCTCAATAAATTAGCTAATTTGCTGTTTTTTAAAAACATAAGTTTTGCAGATCCCTAACTCCTCACAATGAACTCTTTTTTTTAAATAGAGGTTTTATTGATTTTTTTAGTTTTACATCCAGGTATTTATGAAGCAATACGGTGGTTGGGTAGTTAAAAGTAAACAATAGTAAATAACAAAGTCATCTGTAGATAGGCCAAGTTACATCAACAAGAATTCCCTCTCCAATTCCCTTAGTTATGATAGCATAGTCAAATTAATCAAATTAATACATTTCTAATTGTAACACAATCAGTTAGAACAATTTTCAATATATTTTCACATATACATATCCATGTCCTGTTTTTAAGTTTTACCTAATTGGAATAAGATATTCCAAACTAGCCTATAATATATAAAAGAAAACTTAATTTTCGGGTAGCCCCCATTTCCCCTATTTCTTTATATAGTAGTTATCCTGTCTACAATACACATATTGTTCATTTCAGTGCATTCTTATGTTATACACATTTATTCTATTTAACATCTTAATAGTTTACCAATTATTGTCTTTATCATCTTAGTAGTTCATCAATTTTTTAAATAATATCTTTTATTATGTCATTGCAAATTCTATAATATAATTCAAAGTTATGTTCTGATAGCTAATCTATTTCATTATATAGTAATTATCATGTCTGAAATACATACATATTCTATTTGTCATCCTTACAATTCATCTATAGTTAACAAAGTATGTTTTATTGTTTGTAGCTAATTTTCATTCCTTAAACATCTAGATCCTAAATATAGACTCAGTTTATATCTTTTAACAGTTCTCCTTGGCCCATTGAGAGAAAAATTTAAGCTTTATTATTGCAAGTCCCAACATATAGAATTCTTGCACATGGATGAATTCTGCACATTATAAAATTATGAACCAAGAAACAGGTCACACAATGAAACTTCATTCCAACCACATAAATATAGTGCCTATACGCGACAGGATTCTACATCAATATATTTCAAAAGAATTAAACCAGTCCCACTCTTCCACTCTCTATGCATTAGACTTGAATTATTTTGTTAAAGATCACAGAAAAGGGGGCTTCGGTCATACTTCAATATGCCATTTGCAGAAATCTATCATTCAGGGACAGTTGATGAAAGTGGCCTTCTTACTGCCACCAATTGTCATCGTTTTACCTTCAGGAAACATATTTGCTTGAAATCTGAAAAATTTCATATTTTCTATATTATTATGCTCTTGTGCAACATCTCTTCATTTCAATGGATCTCTCCTAAGGCACTGGTCCTTGATGTTTTTCGATAACTTCATGATTATGGATTGTTTTAGATTCACTGTAACTGTAAAGATTTCATTGCAGATTTTGAATTCCAATAAGAATTGGAATTCTTATTGGAATTCAAAATCTGCAATGAAATCTTTACAGTTACAGTGAATCTAAAATGCACTATATTGCTGCACTGCAACAAATAATCTGAATTATTTTAATTTTTCATTCAAGTTATTCAAAATTCACATTTTCTTTGAATTAACTTTGTTAGTTCTCTATGGAGCTGTTCCTCTTATCTTACAGTTAGGCCATTTTTTTCAATAAGTGAATAAAAAAAATAAGTTGTCAATGAATTTTGCCCTCTTATTTTGTGTATGTGTGAATGTATGTATGTTTATGAGTGTGTATGTGTATGTCTAAGACTATAAAAAGCAGAAGCTTTCTAGTGCTGCTTTTGCCTTCACTTACCTCTAATATTTTGAGAGCTACTATGTCCTGGACAGCATAAATGCTCAAAATCTGAGATCCAATTTTGAAAAGCTATTGAAAACCTATTACTAACATATTTGGTTTGACCTGGCAATATTTCTATCACCATTTCAACATTAAAGGAAAAGTATAAAACTACCTGGATTCCTTCCAAGTCTTACCCTATATTAATTTCAGTTAACTTGGACAGTATTATTTTGAAACAGTACATGAAGAACTATATTTTAGTAAATTGTTTATATCAAGTTAGAACTGATTCACATACCTTGTCTGGGAGAATCATAAATAGTTCCATGAAGTGACAAAAAAGGTGTAATTTCAAGAAGAGCTAAACTTTCACCTACCGTATTAACACAGAAGACCTTGTCTTAGTTTAAAGACCACTTGTTCAGTTCCAAACTTTCCTCTGACTTGCTACAAGCACCAATAGGGGAACCAGAAATTGCAATCCTATGAGGTTCTTGCTTAACAACCCACAGTGATTTGTTAATAATGGTAGCCCTTGGGACTGTTGGAACTGCTGGCATTTATTATTATTATTATTATTATTATTATTATTATTATTATTATTATTATTATTATTATTATTATTATTATTATTATTATTATTAATTTAATTTGTATACCACCCTTCTCCCGAAGGACTCAGGGCGGTGAACAGGGCAATACATAATAAAAAACAAGATACAAAAATTAAAAAGTAATTAAACAGCAATGCCCGTAAATAAATTAGTACACATTAAAAAGTTAAGACCGATGTATAAAACCCAACCCCATCCCATCAGGCCAGGCCAGCTTGTTCAAAAAGGTAGGTTTTGAGATCGCGCCGGAAGGAGCGGAGATCAGGCGCCACCCGGAGCTCGACCGGAAGATGGTTCCATAAATCCAGCGCGCCCACAGAGAACGCCGTCCCCCTGGGGGCCACCAGTCAGCATTCTTTGACCGGTGGCACCCTGAGGAGGCCCTCTCTGTGGGAGCGTACTGGGCGGAGGGAAGTTGACGCCGGCCGCAGGTGCTCCCCAAGGTATTATTTAGCATTCCAGTCATGTAATGTTGTATGTCCACACCATTTAGCAACAGAAATTACAGTCCTAATTTCTGTGGTTAAGTAAGAACTACTTGTAAAAGGCACCTTATTACTTTCGGTATGAGGCAGCTGTCTGTGCAATTTGTATACTTTCATTAGTCTTTAATATGGCACTGTAATTGGCTAAAATCAGAACATGGTTATACTTTTCACTTAGTGGTTTTGTTTTTGAGCCTTCAGGTTAGTAGTGACTCCTGGTAACTGGATGATCCCTGCAGTTTTCTTGGCAAGCTTTTATAATAGTGGTTTGACATTGCCTCTTTTCTTTCTGACTAGTCCCAGTTCGCACTAGCTTTGTGCATGAGGTGGGACTAGAACTCATGGTCACCGGTGTTTCAAACTGTACACCAAACTGCCTCTCTTCATTTAGTGTGTACATGTATATTTGGTATAGAAATCCAAGAAAAAGCTGGTGTGAAAACTTGCTTTTGTTGTTTATGGCTCTTAGGTGTTCTTCATGGGAGGTAATGTCATCTTTTCTTTTTATATAAAACAATAGTATTTGATTATCCAAATTCATTTTGCAAAGGTGGGGCCACTGAAACTTTTAAGTTATCATATAGCATTCAGCCAAAATTGGCTGAATATAAGATGTTTAGCAGAATATGGTACAAAGGAGAAAGATGCATAAATCACAGGCTAAAATTATATTTGATTTCCATTTTCACTTTAAGCTGCTTTCATACAACTTAGGTCAAGGAGGCATAAAGAGTGGAAATACTTGACAATGTATTACTTTTTACCATGTGAATAACATATATGAGCAACTATAATTATAACGCTAATGTGGGTCATTATTTTCTAATCATTTAGAAAAGTTTGAATTTTCTTATTTATTGTAACATAAAAACGCTACAAAAAAGCAACAAATAATTAGACTTCAGTTAGGCAAAACATTTTTATGGAGGGATTAGTGGGTTTAATAATAAACTTCTGGGAACTATAGAATTGGGAATAGAAGGACAAAAAACTTATTTCATGTTGCTATCTTCTACTTTAGACACATCTCTAACAGGAGTTATTTTGATAGTTGTAAGTTGCCACAGAATTGTTTTCCATAATGTGTCCTAAGCACAGAGGATTCATAAACCAGCAAAATATTTAATGCAATCAAAATGTTATTCATATATTTATGGAATGCCCATAAGAAACAGGCAGAGTTTCTATCACAGCATCATGGCCAATGGCCATTGTCTTGAATTTTTGACCATTTCTATGGATACTTGTACAAAGTCCTTATTAAATATTCTTATTACTAATTTGTATAAAGTTTCCAAATTATTTTGGACAGTTCTCTGTATATAGAATTCACTGAAGTTACTCATTCTTTTTTTTTATTGAAAAGTTTTAAAATACATTTTATCTTTAACAATCCCCCCCTCCCCCTCCCCTACCAATCCCTCCCTACCCCTCCCCCCCTTTCCCCCCTCCCCCCCCCCGACTTCCCAGAGCTAAGTACAGGGTATAAAAACAAAGAACAATCATAAACATCCATATGCTACCAACAATAAATTCTTAAATCTATCACTCTCTAGCTCATATAAGATAACTACAGACAATACTAATATTTCATATAGGGGAAAAAAAGAAAATAGAAAGGAAGACTTATTCAAATGCTAAATGAAACTTTTTAGTCCCATATTTCTTCTGGATATATTCAATCCATTTTTTCCACTCCATAATATAGCGTTCTTGCGAATGATCTTTCAAATAAGCTGAAATCTTTGCCATTTCTGCCAGGTCAGAAACCTTTAAAGTCCATTCTTCTATAGTCGGCAATTCCTCCTTCTTCCAATACTGACCTATTAAAAGTCTTGCTGCTGTAATTAAATTTAACATCAACTTAGTGTCCACAACAGTAGCATCTGTAATTATACCCAACAAAAAGAATTGCGGACAAAACTTTATCTTTTGCTTGAAGATCTTCTGCATATTCCACCAAATTTTTATCCAAAAAGCCTTGACCTTTTTACAAGTCCACCATATGTGAAAATATGTTGCATCTTCACCACCACACCTCCAGCATTTTGGCTGATAGCTCGGATACATACTTGCAAGCTTTTTAGGATCTAAATGCCATCTATAAAACATTTTATAAAAGTTCTCTCTTAAGTTTTGAGCTTGTGTAAATTTTACGTTCCTCACCCAGATCTTTTCCCACGTGTCCATTGTAATAACTTCTTGGATGTTCTGGGCCCATTTTATCATACAATCTTTAACCAGTTCTGTTTCTGAATCAATTTCTATCAATGCAAGATATATCCGTTTGATATGTGCTGGACCCTGATTTCTAATTTGCTTTATCAAATTTTCATCAGTCATTGCAAAACCAGTTTTCTGATCTTCTTTCCACGTGGCCCGTAACTGAGTATATTGAAACCAGGTTTGAACAATCTTCTCATCTCCCAAGAGATTATACGATTTTAAACACCATACACTTCTTTCCAAGCTTAAGATCTCCTTATACGTGGTCACGTCATGTTTGAAACCAACATTTATGTTTTCTATTGCGTGTTTTGGAATTGCCCACAATGGCATCTTACAGTCTAACTTGTATCTATACTTCTTCCAAACTGTTGTGTATTTACTTATTGTTATGTATTCACACATGGAGTTAAATAGAAGTTAACAGGGCTGAGGTAAAACCGCGGCAGCTTTTGACAGCTGTCAAAAGCTGCCGGGCAGAACTGCGCAAGCGCCAGCGATTGACAGCTCAACATGCGCTACCAATGACAGCTCCGAGCTGTCAAAACCGGACGGCCCCGATTGGCGGAGACAAATGGCGCGGGAACGGACTCACCCCTGATTGGTCGAACTGCCGGCAGCTGTCAGTATAAATAGGTGTCTTGTTCTCTTGTTCTTTGCCTGGTTCAGAATAAAAAGTTAACTGTTAAACTTGCTGTCTCGCCTGCTTACTAGATAAAGCACTGGCGACGAGGATGGGATGCCCGCTTGCCTAAGCTGAAGTCACTACCTAAGGGGAGAAGAGATTTTTTCCCTTAGCCGAGCTGGTCACTTGCTGAAGTCACTGGGAAGCCGAACTTCCATTCAACGCAAGCAGCGGCACCCACAATCACAGACAGCATGACGAACCACGGCCACATTAGAGAATTCGATACCCGCCACCCAGAAGGTTGGGAATCGCATCTGGGCCAGGTGGATACCTGGTAGTCAAGAAGATTACGGACGACCGGGCCAAGGCAGCCGCCCTCCTTTGGCTCAGCGCCCCCGCCGTATACGATGCCGCTGTGGGGATCTTCACCCCGGAGCCGATCGCCACTATCTCATACGCCGACCTTACCGAGGGGCTGAGCAAATACTTCATGCCCATCAAGTCAGAACTCTACTGGAGAGTGAACTTCGCACGGAAACTTCAGCTACCTGACGAGCCAGCAAACGATTTCATAACCCGGGTCAGACACGCCGCACGTTGGTGCAGGTTCCCGGATTTAGAAGACCGAATCCGGGACCAGATCGTCATAAGGCTCAAAGACGAACGGCTGAGGAAGAAGCTGATCGCCAAGCCCGAAATGACGATGACCGATGTGGCGAGAGAAGTCATTGCATACGAGGACTGCCACGGAGACAACCGACGTGCATCTGACAGCGGACCCAGGGGGTCCGTGCACCAGGAGGACGGCGGGTTCAGCGGTCCCGAAGATGACGACGGCCCCACAGACATAGATGCGGTACAGCGGCGGTTCGAAAAACTCAGGCTGCAACGCAATTACAGAGGGGGGCCTGCCAACAATCAGAGGGGCGCTAACTTCCCGCCAAACAGAGCAAAGTGTGCCAGCTGCGGCGGGAACCACCCAAGAGCGACGTGCCGGTTCCGCAGTGCCAAATGCCACGGGTGCGGGAAAACCGGTCACCTCAAAGCCGTGTGCCGCAGCCGGAGCCGGGAAAACCTGCATGATCTGGAGGTGACAGCCGAAGGTATGACCCTACACACACTCAGAGCCAGGCACAGTCCCGGAACCCTAGTGCTTAATGTAAGGGGGAGGGCAGAGAAATATACAGTCCACAGCACGCTTAAGCCCAAAGTCAAAGTGGACGTTTGGATTCAAGGAATTCCCTGTGAGATGGAAGTGGACTCTGGGTCCTCCGTCTCACTCATCTCATGGCAAACGTACAGGGACATTTGTAACCAAAGTAGGAAACAGCCCGCCCTTCGACCCACCAAACTCCGCCTAGCTGACTTCCAGAAAACGCCCATTAAACTCCGGGGAAAAGCTTCCGTCCCCGTAGAGTTCAAGAAATTTAAAGGATCCCTCCCTATTCTTGTGACCCAAGAAAACAGAATCAGCCTGCTAGGATTAGACTGGTTTGAGGCACTAGGGATAGCGTTGACAGGTGTCAACGCCATTCAGCTGTCAAACTTGGAATCCGTCTGCCTTCAATTCGCGGACGTCTTTGACAGCTCGCTTGGAAAGTACACGGGACCGCCCGTATCCCTTAAACTAAACCCGAATGTAATGCCTGTCAGAATCAAGGCAAGAAGAGTTCCCTTCGCCTTGAGGGAAAAAATAGAAGCGGAGCTTGACAGATTAACAAACTTAGGGGTCCTCGAACCGGTAGAAGGGGCAGAGTGGGAGACACCCATAGTGACCCCAGTTAAGCCAAACGGCCAAAGAAGATTATGTGCCGACTATAAGGCGACCCTCAACCTCGCATTGAATGCACATGCCTACCCGGTTCCGGCTGTCAAAGACATCCTCGCGGCCATTAAGTCAGGCGCCATATTTGCCAAGTTAGATTTGGCGCAGGCGTATTTACAGCTGCCTGTCACCCCTGACACCGCTTTGGCTCAAACAATTGTCACCCACAAGGGAGCATTCAAAATTAACCGCCTTCAATTTGGCATCTCTGCAGCCCCGGGAATCTTCCAGGAAATTATGGAGAAAACACTTAAAGGGATTCCCGGGGTCTGCCCATATTTTGACGACGTCCTAATTGCAGGGGAATCAGAAAAAGACCTAGCTGACAAATTAACTAAGGTGCTCCTAAGGTTCAGGAAGGCTGGTCTCAAATTAAAAAGAGACAAATGCTCCATGTTGCCCTCAACAGAGTTCTTAGGGTTTAAAATAGACGCTAAGGGAATTCACCCCACTGACACAAAAATTAAAGCTATTAAAACAGCACCAACCCCTAAAAATAAACAAGAACTTCAAGCCTTCCTGGGGTTAGTTAACTTTTATCACACCTTCCTGCCTCATAAAGCCTCCATTGCTGAACCCTTACATAGGCTATTAGACAAAGGCAAACCCTGGACTTGGTCCTCTGAGCATGACAAAAGTTTTAATCTATTAAAAAACTTACTCTCCAGCAACACAACAGTAGCCCTGTTTAATGAACAGCTGCCCTTATGTCTAGCTTGCGATGCCTCCCCCTACGGCATCGGAGCGGTCCTAAGCCATTTAACTAAAGAAGGAATACAGACCCCTGTAGCGTTCTATTCCAGAACGCTGTCAAAACCTGAGCGCAATTACGCTCAGATCGACAAAGAGGCTTTAGCTATAGTAGCTAGCGTAAAAAAATTTCATGATTATCTGTACGGCCGACCCTTTACCATCTTTACAGACCATAAGCCCCTGTTAGGACTTTTTACAGTAAACAAGCTAACACCACAGATATTCTCCCCCCGCATCCTGAGATGGTCCACCTTCCTGTCAGCCTATTCATACAAGCTAGAATACAGGCCAGGGAAAGCCATGGGCCATGCTGATGGCCTGAGCAGACTACCCCAACCAATAGTCGACCCAGACCCAGCACCAGCTGGAAGGATACTGGCTATCTCTGAATTGCCTGAATGCCCATTATCCGTTAAAGATATCTCTGCAGCAACCGCTGCAGACAAGATCTTAGGCAGAGTCTTAGGATATGTCACGACTGGCTGGCAATGCACACCCCCAGACCCACACTTCCAACCTTATATTTTAAAACAAAGGGAATTATCCACCCATCAAGGATGTTTACTTTGGGGCAGCAGGGTAATCATACCCAACAAACACAGACTCAGGGTGTTAGAGAGCCTCCACGAAGGGCACCCTGGTACCGTCAAGATGAAGGCTCTGGCCAGAAGCTATGTCTGGTGGCCAGGATTAGACAAACAGATTGAGAAACACGTAGCCGGCTGCTATTCCTGCCAACTGGTTAGAGCCGCCCAGCCACAGGCTCCCATACATAGATGGGAAACCACAAAGACACCCTGGTCTCGTATTCATATAGATTACGCAGGTCCATTCCAAGGACAATCATTCTTAATTGTAGTAGACAGCTATTCGAAATGGCTAGAGGTAGCGCCAGTAGCTAGCACAACTTCATCAGCCACAATTCAAGTTTTAAGGGGATTATTCGCAACACATGGGCTCCCTGATGTTATAGTTTCCGATAACGGCCCCCAATTTACCTCCTACGAATTCCAGAGTTTCACCACAGCGAACTCTATTAGGCACACCACCACGGCTCCCTTTCACCCATCGACGAACGGTTTGGCAGAGGTGATGGTGAAATCAACCAAGGAGGCACTGCGGAAAATAATCTCCGGCAACTGGCACCGAAGACTGGCACAATTTCTCTTATCACAACATACCACACCATGCACAACTACTGGGAAGTCCCCAGCAGAGCTTCGCTGGGGCAAAAGATTAACTACCAAATTAGACCGTCTACACCCAGACAGATCCCCTCCAGACCCAGAACCACCCCTCCAACACAGAACTCTTAACACAGGACAAGCTGTCTGGGCAAGGAATTACGGGGGGGGCAACAAATGGACACCAGGGGTGGTCATCGAACAAACAGGCCCCCTGTCATACATCATAGACATTGGACAAGATTCACACATCCGCAGACACATAGACCAACTGCGGCGGCGCAGTCCTCAAAACATTGGGGGAAGGGGTAACGACGAATTGCTAACAGAAGCACCGCCACGAAGCCCCGCACGCCAAAATTCCCCCGATCGGAATATACCATTTCAACACCCCGCTCCAAGTGACGTGGAACCTGCAGAGCCAGACCCCCTGCCCCCGGGGCCAAACCTAGAAGCCCCTGGGGAAAAGGAACAACCAACCGAGACAACCCCCCGGCGCTCCGAAAGAATAAAAAGACCTCCTACCTACCTAAAGGATTTTGAATGGGGAAACCCGAAAAAGAAACAGTTGGGGAAAAACCAACTCAATCAGAGGGAGGGGTAAGGGGTGTTGTGTATTTACTTATTGTTATGTATTCACACATGGAGTTAAATAGAAGTTAACAGGGCTGAGGTAAAACCGCGGCAGCTTTTGACAGCTGTCAAAAGCTGCCGGGCAGAACTGCGCAAGCGCCAGCGATTGACAGCTCAACACGCGCTACCGATGACAGCTCCGAGCTGTCAAAACCGGACGGCCCCGATTGGCGGAGACAAACGGCGCGGGAACGGACTCACCCCTGATTGGTCGAACTGCCGGCAGCTGTCAGTATAAATAGGTGTCTTGTTCTCTTGTTCTTTGCCTGGTTCAGAATAAAAAGTTAACTGTTAAACTTGCTGTCTCGCCTGCTTACTAGATAAAGCACAAACTCTCAACAATGCCTGTCTTAAAATATGCACTTTAAACACATTATCTACCTTCTTATCATACAACAAATATGCATGCCAGCCAAATAACAAGTCATGGCCCTCAAGATTTAATAATCTCTTTTGTGTCAAATTAATCCAGTCACTTATCCCTGCTAACGCAGCAGCTTCATAATATAATTTAAGATTGGGCATTTTAAGACCACCTCTTTCACGAGTATCCTGCATAATCTTAAGTTTAACTCGTGGCCTTTTCCCTGCCCACACAAATTTATTGATACCCCGTTGCCATTCTTCCAAATTAGAATCTTTCTTAAGAACCGGTATCATTTGAAATAAGAATAAAAATTTAGGCAGGACATTCATTTTCACTACTGCGATTCTTCCCAACAAAGACAATTGCAATTTTTCCCAACTCTCCATTTTTGCGATACTGTCATATTTTTGGCCAGAATTTTAGTTTTTTGTGCATTAACTTTAAATCCAGAAACCCTCCCATATTGCATTATTATCTCCATCAGGTCCACAACAGAATTTTCTGGCTGGGTCACTGTAACAACCAGATCGTCTGCGAACGCCCTCAATCTATAATCCTGATCTCTAATTTGTATACCCTTAATTCTTTCCGAACTCCGTATTTTAACTAGTAATATCTCCAATGTTAACACAAATAGTAAAGGCGATAACGGACACCCTTGCCTTGTGCCCTTCTCAATATTACATGCTTCAGTCAAACTATTGTTAACTATTATTCGGGCAGTTTGTTTTTGATATAATGCCCTAATTGGTTGCAAAAATTTATCCCCAAAATTCATTTTATCTAAAACTTTCATCAAAAATTGCCAATTCAATTGATCAAAAGCTTTTTCAGCATGTAAAAAAATTAGCGCCGCAGGGATCTGGTTGTTCCTTTCCAAAAACTCTAACACATCAACTATATGCCTCACATTATTTTTCATTTGCCTACCACTAATAAACCCAGTTTGATCCCCATGAATCACCTGTTGCAGAACCCTCATCAATCTGTTAGCCAACACCTTAGCAAATATTTTATAATCTGTATTTAAAAGTGATATCGGTCTATAGTTTTTAACTTGAGTAGCATCTTGATCTTCCTTCGGAATCAAAGAGATAAAAGCAGTTCTCCAAGACGGAGGCACCTTTCCCCCTCTCTGAATTGTCTGAAACAGATCCTTTAACGGCTTTATCAACTCCATTTGTAAATTTTTATAGTAAACCGCAGTCAAACCATCTGTACCTGGCGCTTTATCCAACTTCAATTCCTTAATTGCTATGAGAATTTCTTCTTCTGTTATCAACTGGTTAATCTCCTCTTTTTGTGCTTGCGTAAGAACCGGGATGCTAGCATTCTCCAAATATACATCAATGTCTTTTTCATTAATCTTCTCCTTAGCATATAATTTAGAATAAAAATCCACAAAGGCTTCCTTAATAAGATCCTGTTGAAACACAACCTTTCCCTTATGTTCAATTTTATCTATATTAGAAGCCCTTTGCTTTTTCCTTAGTCTATAAGCTAGCCATCTACCTGGCTTATTAGCATTGCAAAAAGTATTATGCCTAGCAAACCGCAAGTTGGTTGCCACTTGATCAGCCATCAATTTATCAAATTGTCCTCTTAATAGCTTAATAACCTCCTTAGTCTTCACATCCGATGGGTTCAAAATTAAGACCTTTTCTTTTTCCCTAATTTCATTCTCCAATTCTTTCCTTCTGGCTTCCAAAGTACGTCTGTATTTATTATTCATATATATCAACACCCCTCTCATGTAGGCCTTGCTAGCATCCCAAACCATGTCCATAGAAGTATCCTTATTCATATTAAATTCAAAAAAATCCTTCATCCGCTGTTTACATTCTTCCACATTTCTCTGATTTCTAAACAAATTCTCATTTACGCGCCACGAGCACCTATCCCTATTGTCCTTATTGATCTCTAACCAAACTGGACTATGGTCCGAAATAGTTCTTGCACAAATCTTTACCTTCTTAATCCTATAAAAAAAATCATTAGTCAGCAAAATAAAATCAATCCTAGAAAAAGATTGATGTCTGTCAGGAAAAAAAGTATAATCCTTTTCATGTAGGTGTATGTCACGCCAAATATCTCGCAATTCCAAATCGTCCTTCATTTCAAAAAAAGATTTAGGCAATCTGGCATGACTCAGAGCACGCTTAAAAGAACCAGCCTTGTCCATCTGTACATCCAAAACACCATTCCAGTCCCCCATAAAAATAAACGATTTGTAATCCAATTGAGTAAGCTTTGTATGAAGTGAACTAAAAAAATCAGCTTATTGTTGATTAGGAGCATACAGTCCAACTAAGAGCGTTTTTTTACCTTCTAACAACAAATCTATCATAACATATCTTCCTTGCTTATCTGCTTCAATTAATTCCGCTGTTAGAGTACTTTTAACATAGACAACCACTCCATTTTTCTTATTCATCGCAGAAGCAACAAATTGTGTGCCCAACCTTGAGTTCGATAAATACTTTTGGTCCATAACCCTAATATGCGTTTCTTGCAAACATATAACATCAATCTTAAATTGTTTTAAATATTGAAAAACTTTCTTTCTCTTCTGTGGTGAGTTTAATCCATTAACATTCCAGGTTAGAAATTTAGTCACCATGCGTGGCATCCCGAAGCTTTTGGAGCACATCTTTAATAGCCCCTATATTTTCTTTGGGCCGCGCTCTTCCCACAGCTTCACTATAAGTACGCTTTGAGAGTTCCATAAACTTCTGCTGGTCTTGCTCTTGTACTTGTCTTGCTCATTTTACAGCGGCGCGCGTCAACCTCTGCTCTCCAACAGCAGCCGATGAAGCTGTAATTTGATCCCCTCCAGCACCATTCTCCTCTGTCTGTCCACCTTCAGCCTCTTGAGGTTTTCCCTCTCCAGATCCCTTTGCAGCTTCCAGGAGTGATAGAGGGGTTGCTTTTAAAACATTATTGTAGAAATCACGCGCCTGAGTCACAGTAACCAGACGATATCTTTTACCTTCGTGCATCACCACCAATCCATCTGGAATCTCCCATCTAAACTTAATATCACGTTGCTTAAGTTCCTGCACAAGAAATGCAAAATCCTTCCTTCTCCTTAAAATCTTTGGAGGAATTTCTTTTAGAACCAGCACTTCTTGCTCAGCAACCACAACTTTAGTATCATAAGCAGCTTGAATAACTTCATCTCTAGTTGCTCTCTTTGTAAAATAGACCACCACATCTCTAGGTAACTTCCTCTGCCTTGCAATCCATGAATTTACACGAAAAACTTTATCCATACATCCCTCTATTTCAGATGCTGGCTGGCCCAATACTGCTTCCAAAGCCTCAGAAATCAGCTGCTTTAGGTCTTCTTTAGGATTCTCTTTTAAGCCCCTGATTCTAATAGCGTACTGCATCTGATGATACTGGACAAGACTCAATTCTCCGTCCATTTTATCCCTTAAATTTTCATTCTCCAGTACCTTTACTTCTAATATAGTGTTCTTTTGACTAAGATCCTCCATTTTTTCTTCCAAACATTGCACACATTCAGCCACGCTTTCCACTGTAGACAAGATGTCTACCCTCATTGCACTAAACTTCTCGTTAAACTTCTCTTCCATCCTCTCCTCCAATTTCTCCAGTTTCTCCTCCAACTTTACCATCTTATCATCCAGCATTTCTGACATTACCTGGGATTGCTTTGCAAAGGCATCTTGTAAGTCCTTAAGCGTCAATGCCACAAGAGGTGCAGGAAGAAGCAGAGCTTGCAACGATGTCTGTTGCACCGGGGAAGTTCCCGCACTCCGAAGAACTTTAGAGGAAGATTTAGCCGCCATCTTTCTTCACTTTCACTTGTTGCGCACTTTCACTTTAAGTTTATAAAGTCCATTAAGCTAGAGAGTAAGAATAAAAGTCCTCTTCACCTTAACCTCCTGTACCGCTCTGCCTGCTCCTTTTACTCCAAAGTCTTTCCTTCTGGCAGGGGTGGTCGCAAACGCCTGGCTCCGCTCCAAAAATCCCGGAGCAGAGACGCTAAGCAGCTGGGAGCAACCCAGGCTACGGGGGAGTTCAATCCTTCAGCCGCCCAAGCTTTCAGCTCAGGCAGCCCCGGAGAACTCAACCCCTACCTGGGGCCTCACCCCCTCCTCTTCTCCCGAGGAGGGGGCTTCAAATCCACCTAAACAGCTGATCGGCGCTGTTTTAGGTGGAAAAACTCAGCTGTGAAGCGGACAGCCCGAAACGGCTATCTTTGGCGCCGCGCCGCCACCGGAAGTCTTTCCCACTGAAGTTACTCATATGGAGATTATAAAAGCATGGTTATTGAAATCAGACTTTCCACTTTCATACAGTTCATAGTTAGATATCAGTTAATGGTGATAAAGAGTTGTCTGTGCTACCATGGCTACTGATGCCTCTAACTGAGAATAATAAATTTAAAACAGATCCCGGGATATGAACCCGACTCTTTCCATTCAGGGCTGACAACCTGAAATCCTCAAGCCTTCCTTTTTTTTGCAGCCTTCTGTGCTGGTTTTCAGTACAATTCAATTACAGTGGTGTAGTTACTAAAAATGAGTGACACTCCTTCCTTCTGGAGAAGCATAAAATATATGTAAACTGAAAAGTACACTCTAAAAAAACTTAGTATATTTTTAAAAAATTGACATAAAATTTACAAACCAAGAAAATCAGGAAACCGTGGGCTTTCCTTTTTTAAAAGACATTATTTAAGGATTTAAAAGCAGAAATGAGAACTAATGCAAACTAAAATAGAACAGAGAAAAAGAAAATAAAAGAAATAGATAAAATAAAAAGCTAAGAGTACAATACAAAGAAAGTAAAAGAAAATGGAGGGAGGGAGGGAGGGAGGGAGGGAGGGAGAGAAGGAAGGAAGGAAGGAAGGAAGGAAGGAAGGAAGGAAGGAAGGAAGGAAGGAAGGAAGGAAGGAAGGAAGGACTTCCAATATTCTTCACAGCAATTATTGTACCTTTACATTTTAACCAAGACAGGAAGGCCTGGAGGAATGTTGTCCATAGGGTCGCGATGGGTCGGACACGACTTCGCAGCTAACAACAACAACATTTTAACCTTCTTTAAAGTTACAACTTAACTCTCTTCTTTCTATAATCTATCCTGTCTGATAATCAAACCATAACCACAAATTTATTAATTTTTATGCAAAAAACCCATAAGAGATTTCAAGTCACAAATAAAAATATTGTATTTTCTCTCATCAGATAAGTCAGTTTGTCCATCTCACTGAGTTCTGTCAATTTCATCAACTGTTCCTCCATGGTGAGAAACTGTGGTTTTTCACTTAAGCATGATGATATTCCAACCATTTCATCTGATCCATTTTGGCCCGTGTCTATCACCACTACAGAGTATAATTGTTGCTGCCATACTTCAAAGATTGCCACTGGTGCTTTGGGGTAGAGCACCCCATGTACAGATAGAGGAAATATTCCATGCTGAATTCTGAGTATGGAGTTGTTGTTACATGATAAGCTTTGAATTCAGTCTTCTGAGATTTGGCTCTGATGGTACAGATTGTTGTTGTTAGCTGCGAAGTCATGTTCGACCCATCACGACCCCATGAACAATGTGCCTCCAGGCCTTCCTGTCCTCTACCATCTTCTGGATGGTACAGATACCAATAGTAAAATCGCACTTAGCCAATATTGTCATCCCTACCTCTTTATACTCAAAAAGGACATGGAAAATTATGAATACCAATTTGAAGGGGAGGGTCTTTTATATTTTGTTATCTCCCTCCCCAGTAGAAGCAGAAAATGCCAAAGTTTCTATCCGCTCAAGAAAACAGCCCCCTGAAGAGTGTGAAATGAAAGTGGGTAACACATTTTCTTGGGCAGTCTGCATATTTCTCATGCATCCAGTGTGCCATAATTCCCTTATTAACACAGTTCTTTGGCATTTTATTGTCTTACTGCAACTCCTGTCTCTGTGTGAATCTTAACTAAACAAGTAAATCACTATGATGTGAAAGGATAAGTAATGTTCCTAGTTATAATATAACCAGGTCCCAAGGAATCAAACCCTATGGTGTGCCAGAGAAAAACAATGATCAAACAACCCCCCACTGATCAGAAATATTTGTTCACTAAGGCCTAACATATTTTCCTATAAACTAACGCTGAAATTACTAAAATTACCCGGGATCTTATATATCCTACCTAGGCAGAGATAATAAAATAATATACCCACCAGGTTTATTGCTTAAATAAGCAATATTCAAATTTCCGACTGTAAACTACTGGAAAGAAATATCTAGAGGGAGATTAAAAAAATGAAAAATTAAGTATGATGGATATCTACCAGGGATGATATTAATGCTGTTTTTAAATATTCAAAATATGTTGATATTTGTTTATAAAACATATGATGAATATTTAAGCAATAATTTCTAAGATTTTTGAGTGATCCTATTATAAAAATTGGGTCCTCAAAAAAGGAAGATTACTTACATGATAAAATTACTTTTAGAAGATACATTTCTTTGATAGACAAATATAAGCAATATGTTGCTCTGGGCATTAAGTGGTTAAATAAAGGGATTACCATTTACTTCTCAAATTCATTTATGAGGTATGGTCTGAATCAACCAGTCAATCAAATGTTTATTACAGTCAAATACCAGTACAATTTAATCTCAATCAAAGCAAATTTAGAAATGAATTCTAAAGCTTAGAGGAAGAAGTAACTTTACCAATGACCATTCAGCTTTATTAATATATTTTCCTCTGTTCTTTAAAAAAAGTATCTTCACATATATGCTCAAAACAGCTCCTGTGAAATGTTAAGCAGGAAACAGTTAATCCAAGGAACAAGTCTCAAAGAGCTCAGTTAACAATATTTATTGGAGGAAAAGATAAAGATTACAATATAAAAATTCCAGCCATTGATTTACAGTACTGTCGAATAAGTCATCTAAATATTGTAGGAGACCCTTGACAAGTTTCTTCTGCACTTACAATGGAACTGGCTGAAAAGTGGGAGGCTGTTATAAAAACAGGATATTCTACATCTCCTTGTTTTAATTCGCTTTTTATCAGTCTGAGACTCTCAAATATCAGCAGAGCTCCTAATGGTTCAATGTTATGAGTCAAGTGATTATTCTAAAAATAATAAAGATGGAGGGGGGAAAGTATTTTTCTAAAAATAATGAACAATAGAAAATAGAGCTTACTGATAACTGAAAGATAAGCTGACTTCTTCCTCCATCCTCATAATTCTTTTATTCTGTCAGTTCTTCAAAGCAGGGTCTCCCAACCCCTGGGCTGTGGCTAACTACCACTAACTATTTGGAATGTGCCATGTGAATGGCAGGTTAGTGTACATGCATGTGCACATACAGCTCAGCTTACACAAGTGGCAGGCCGGCTCGCTATTCGCACAAGTTGGGGCCCAGTTCCCCTTGGGGCCCAGTTTCCCTTTTCTCCACCAGCCGGGCTGCCAAACTGCAAAGGTTGGGAGACGCTGCTTCAAAGTGTTCCAGATCAGGAAACAAGAATTCATAGGAAGACTAGAACATACATTATTTACAGTAGATAGTCTGTAATAACAAAATCTTGAAAGTCTCTCTTCCCTTCTTTTTGCTATTATAAGTTTAAGTTTATTTGATTTCTATACCGCCCTTCTCCCGAGGGACTCAGGGCGGTTCACAGGGCATATATAAATAGCAGTACAAAAATTAAAAAGAAATTAAACCAATGCCCAATTAAAATACAACAACAATAGAATAATAAAAAAACCAATTAAAAAACCCATATTCCCCCATCAGGCCAGACCAGCTAATTCAAATAAGTGGGTCTTCAGCCTGCGGCGGAAGGATCGAAGGTCTGATGCCATCCGGAGCTCAACCGGCAGTTGGTTCCATAATGCCGGAGCACCCACAGAGAAGGCCCTCCCCCTGGGGGCCACCAGTCGACATTCCCTGACCGGAGGCACCCTGAGGAGGCCCTCTCTGTGGGCACGCACAGGGCGGAGGGGAGTTGACGCCGGCAGCAGGTGGTCCTCGAGGTATCCCGGACCCATGCCATGTAAGGACTTAAAGATCATAACCAAGACCTTGAACCTCACCCGGAAGACAACTGGTAACCAATGCAGCTCGCGGAGCAAAGGTGTAACATGGGAGTACCAGGAAACTCCCAAGACAACTCTCGCGGCCGCATTCTGTACCAGTTGGAGCCTCCGAGTGGTCTTCAAGGGAAGCCCCATGTAGAGAGCATTACAGTAGTCCAGGTGAGAGGTCACGAGCGCATGAGTGACCGTAAACAGGGCATCCCGGTCCAGATAGGGCCGCAACTGGCACACCAGGCGAACCTGGGCGAAAGCCCCCCTAGTCACGGCCACTATATGATCTTCCAGAGTAAGTCGTGAATCTAGGAGGACTCCCAAGTTGCGAGCCCTATCCACGGGGGGTAAGGACTCACCCCCCATAGAAAGCGATGGAACATTTTGAATGTCCCGGGATGCCGGAATGTACAGCCACTCAGCCTTGTCAGGGTTGAGTTGAAGTCTGTTCCTCCCCATCCAGACCCGAACCGCCTCCAGGCAACGGGACATCACAGCGAGGGCATCACTGGGGTGGTTTGGGGTCGAAATGAAAAGTTGGGTATCATCGGCGTATTGATGATACCCAACTCCAAAACCACGAATGATCTCACCCAGCGGTTTCATATAGATGTTGAACAGGAGATGCGAGAGAACCGACCCCTGAGGAACTCCACAAACGAGAGACCTAGGGGCCGATCTCTGCCCCCCTGCCAACACCGACTGCGAGCGTCCCAGGAGATAGGAGGAGAACCACTGAAGAACTGTGCCTCCCACTCCCAGCAAGATACTCCAGCAAGATGGGATATGGTGAAGTTAATCTGAGTCTCTTCATAATCTGACTCTCCCACCTTTCTGGACTTAATGCATGTTTATTTTATATCTGATATCTCAATAATCTCTGGATTCTTTCTCCAAGATCATCTCCCTAGTTCTCTCTATATAGCTCAGAAAGTCATAGAAAATTTCTGCCTCTTTCACAAAGACTAACAATGCCTGTGAAGAATTCATACTGACATTAATTTCAATACTCCAATATTACCAATTTGAAGTTAACATTAATGTACACTTTCATAGTGCTTGCATTTTTGGAGGGCCACTTTATATATAATCCTTTAAAACATTCTGGAAGTCTTTTAACTGGGACTCGGCATGCAATAAAGAAGATAGCAGAATTATTCTGAAACCTACTTTGGGGAGCTTTAATGAAGGAAATGGGAGCTGAAGTTCAAACATTTTATGTTTTATATAAAAAAGAAGACATACATTGATGGAAATGTGCATGCAAACATTGTTTTGTCACTGTAATATTTAAAACTCACTGTATCCATTCATGTGGTTACAAATATCTCTAAAACATGCTATTAGATCAATCCAATCCAGGTCAAAAGAATCAATAAATACTATGTCTGGCTGAATGGTTCATTGTTATTCAGAAGTCGGGCGACAGTTCAGAATCATGATGTGTTCAATCAATTCACGATATTATTATGGCTTAGAGATTACAAGATTAGTAATGGGGAGATATTAAATTATCATTGTCATAATAAAGAAGTAATATTTGGAATCTTTAAATTCCAAGCCATGACAAACAGGTAGGAATCTCATGTTTTATTTTAAACTACTGATTTCATTATATGATTTGATTAGCATTATTTTAACATTTAACATTCTCTTTCTTGGACAAACTATATATTTATCCTTTCAATAAAATCTAATTTCCTGAAAAATGAATCACTGAAATGAAAGAAGAAAGCACTGTGCTGAATGTTTAAAGTTATCAATATAACCTTCAATATCCATGCAAGGAGAAAAATAATTTGTTTGGTGAAAAAAACCCAGCCTTACTGCATTTAATCAAATTAAAGAACATAGAAAATTGCCCTGGGTTGCTCTTCCCCCAAATGCTTTTTGCAACTGAATACTGAAAAACAATGTCCTTTTCTTAAAACTCCTTGAATTCAAAGACTAATTAAGCTATTAAAACACAACAAAGCTTATCTTTGTTCACTAAGTTCTTCATTTGCCATTTTCTGAAGTGTTGAGACTATTAAAATTATATTTATCCTTCCTTGATACAGTTTTTTGTATTAAAGCAGTATTTCATTAAACTCCTATAAACAAGTTGATTGTCTTGGGAAAAGGACAAACATTATAAAATAATCGGTGAATTTTGAAAAAGTAATAGTAGGTAAAAACAGTCACAGCAATTATATAATACAATATAATGCAATTATATAGTTATAATATAATGCAATTGTATAATTATTATAACATAGCTTATGAGTCAAACTCTGTGGTACCACAAATCCATTCAAAGTGGTAAATGTCTGCTAAAGTCCAGGAGCAAACTGCCACTGACCGGCTAGGATTATTGTGAGGACAGACGATGGATAGATAGGAAGAACTGTGTTCACGTATAAAGATATACTAAATAAGGAACATCTAATCACAGTGATAATAATAAAAGTATAATACATCTTAGAAGCACAAGCCAAGGAGGTTAAGATAGCTGGTCAAAGACTAGGAAAGAGGCCAGACTGTTGCCTTCTACATACAGGCTTTGAATAACAAGCACCTATATGGTTTTCCAAATGAATTTAAAAAGTGGTGTGTCTAGGGAACTTTGCAAGTGAGTCATAATTTACACTGACTGGTAACACCTGTTGCTGTCCTTTGCCCAAACTCCTTGACCAGATAAAATAAAAGTTCATTTTATTAATAAATTCATATAATTTGGGTAATTAGGATTCATTGATTGAGAGTATGTTTGATTGACCTTCATTACTAAAAATACAGCTGAAATTATCTCCAGTTTTGTTGACATAAAGACTGCCTAGTGCAGGGGTCCCAAAACCATGGGCCGTGGATCGGCACCAGTCCATGGCCTGCCCAGGAACTGGGCTGCACCAGCAAGTAAAGCCCCATCTGCCCAGCGGCACATGAAACCATGCCTCCAATCCCTGGAAAAACCTATTACTCTTCAATTCCTAACAGCCAAAGGATATGACTTATCTTAAGAAAAGATAGAAACAACTTTAACTAATAGCTAAAATTTATAGTTTTGGATATTGGAAGAATCTCAAGTATTTGCATCTTTCTTCTTTTCAGTAAGTTTTGGGTTAACATGTAATAAAACCTGAAATTTAGATAGAAAATCCTCTGCAATAACTAGATTGTTTCTTCTTTGAATCAGTATGTCTATCTAGTCTGTATTTTCCAATGCTTTAAATAGCCACTCCCTAGCCTTGGAAACTTGATTTTTTTTAACCAATAATTAAAGATATTCTTTCCTGCTAATATAAAGCAACTCAACAACTGTTGAATACTTCATTTTGTACATTTGCATCAAATTCTGATTTGGCTCTTGGAGTTTGATTAATTATTTGTGGTTATTCAGTCCAATTACTTTGAACTTTGGAGTTTACCTCATAATATATGAAATTATATGTAGTGATCACAAAATAGATGTTCTGTAGCTATTAAGTTCTATGTTCCATATTTCTTTAATACACTGAAATTATATTTGAGTTTCAGGTGGCATTTAAATAAATCATATTGTACTTATTTCACATATAATTGTTATTTGAATATTTATTCTACATATATGTATATAGAGAGTCAGTGAGGTGTAGTGGTTGAGGTGCTGAACAAGTAGCAGGAAGGCTCAATATGTCTCCCTTAGGCATGCAAGCCTACAAGATCACTTTGAGTTAGCAACCTCTCTAGTAGCCCTAGACTGGGAAGTCACAATCCATCTATTTATCAACCCACACTGGAAGTTATGATCCATACCCTTCAATTGAAAAGAACTTCACTGTGTATTGTTTTGGGCTGCAAATATAGGCACATGCACACATGCATACGTCATGTCTGGTGTACAATTCTCAAACAGCCCCACATGTTTATATAATTATCTTTAAAAGTACTATGGCTTGCAAATATTAATTCACTCTCAGAACACAAAGTCCAATTGCCTTTTGAAAAAGCATGTTTGGGACAGCCATGACTGGATGGCTGACAATCTCCATAGACATCCTAAGACTTACTTTGCCAACATGAGAAAGTAAGTGTACAGTACCATGGTTGCCATACTCTGTTAAGTCTCCTTTTTCATATTAATACATAGCTTGTCCTCTTCTAGTCTGCTGGCCATGATATTGTTTCTAGATTTGCTGGAAGTGATTTGTTAGAAGGTTTACTGATTTGTCTTCCGCTGCTTGCCATCCATGGCAGAGGTGGGATTCAGCTGGTTTGCAACAGTTTGGCAGAACTGGTACCTATTTT
Organism: Vipera berus; assembly: GCF_964194415.1. Taxonomy (NCBI): domain Eukaryota; kingdom Metazoa; phylum Chordata; class Lepidosauria; order Squamata; family Viperidae; genus Vipera; species Vipera berus. Next base: position 84,093,908 of record NC_138205.1, read on the forward strand.
TTTGAGTTTGGTGAACCAGCTGATCCATGGCAGAAACACCCCCCCACCCCCAATTGTGCAAATTGAGAACATTAATAATTATCAAGTTCGCCTAACCTACAAAGGTACTTTCTCCTATTTTCTGGCAACCGCAAGGTGGGATAACATGAAAAACCATCTCCCGAGGCCAGGCAAAAGATAAATTCTCAAGTTGCCTCCACAGTCTGCCCCTATGATGGGCGCAGCTGCTCCCTTGAGTGGCACTTTGCACAGCCAGTCAACATATCTCTATGGCTTCTGCCTTCACTTTTCCTATTTCTGGTCTCGCCTTCCTTCAGTGGTAGCAGTACAAGACCTCAGTATTTTGGTGAAGGCGATCGAGCCAGAGCCCATAGAAGTGGAGGAGGGTGAGCTATTGCTACAGACTGGAGCCCCCACCACCCCACCCCTCTGCTACAACATCAGCAGAGGAACTAGCCGTGACAGTGGGGCACTCGCTGAGACAGTTGCTTCCAGTTAATGGAGCTGGGGAAATGGGCTGGGGGGGGGAAGCTGTAAGTGCCACTGCCACAAGGCAAAGCCAGTGGGGGAAGGGGGATTGGACCCATGTGCCCTGCTTCCCAGTATCCTGCCACAGCTTTTCACGTCACCCCACTGGTGCGGCACGTCACTGCATCACCGTGATATGGTGGTGTTGCCAAAATTGGCCACAGCACCAGTGAGGCAGCATGAGAGGCTGAAGGAGCTGCTACTGGTAACAGAGCCAGGGAAACAGGCCAGGTGGGGGGGGCAGCTGCCAGTGCCACTGCCACGAAGCAAAGCCAGTGGTGGAAGGGGAATCAGACCCATGTGCCCCACTTCCCAGTATCCTGCTGCAGCCTCTCATGCTGCCCCACTGGTGCTGCAACCAATTTCAGCAATGCTGCTGCATCATGGTGATGCGATGTCATGTCACACCAGCGTGAGAAACTGTGGCAGGATACCGGGAAGCAGGATGTGTGGGTCCAATTCCCTTTCTTCCACTGGCTTCGACTCATGGCAGCGGCACTGGCAGCTCCCCCTTGGCCAGTTTCCCCGGCTCCATTACCAGCAGCAGCTGCCTCAGTGAGCACCCCACCTCTGCTGATAAGCAGAGGCTAGTTCCTCTGCTGATGCCATAATAGAGGCGAGGGGATAGCGGGGCCTCCAGTCTGAAGCAATAGCTCACCCTCCTCCAGTTCTATGGGCTCTGGCTGGTCACCTTCACCAAAATACTGAGGCCTGGTAGAGCTGCCATCACCCAATGGGCCCCACTACTGCTGAAGGAGGGTGAGACTGGAAACAGGAAAAGTGAAGGTGGAAGTCATAGAGATACGTTGAGCAGCTGCAACCATCAGAGAGGCAGACTGTGGAGGCAACTTGAGAAATTATCTTTTGCCTGGCCTCAGGAGATGGGTTTTCATGTTATCCCGTCTCGCGGTTGCTGGAAAATAGGAAAAAGTACCTTTGTAAGTTAGGTGATTGGACCTGATAATTATTAATGTTCTCAATTCACAAAATATATTGAACTATAAACTGAGCAAATAGAATTTCCAGCAGCAGGTTAAGTTACATATTTACAGGTCTGGAGAGCAAAGCTGTTATTTTTGCAGTCTGTTGGCCCTACACATAGCTTAATGTGTATAGGTATTTAATTAACTTAATTAAGTGCATTGCATCAACATAGTCATCGTTTGCAATCACATGACATCCCCACCCCCATCTCATGTCTATGGTAGCAACCAGAGAACCGGTTGTTAAATTATTTGAATCTCACCACTGATCCATGGGTATTTTCATATCCCTACTCTTTTCAAGTTATACAAATTAATGGCACCGGTTGTTAAAACATTTCACTTAAAACAAATTTCTTTTTGTATTTCAGTTCTACTTCATACCTTAGGAAACTGATTGAATATCAAGTTCGGACCCATAGGGTGGGCTTTTTTAGTATCTTAGTTGATGTTCATCTTGATGAATGTTAATGCTTTTTCTATCTATAAATTATGATTAGTTTTCAAATAGGAGGATATAAACAAAGTTAGTAGCTTTCTACCAAGACCATGAGGATTGAGAAAAGTAATAGCAGAGATAATTCCAGTTCTATAATTAGGCAGACCCCACAGCCCTTTCCTTTCCCCTCCGGGTGAAATTCAAGGTGCTAGTGATGACATACAAAGCCCTACATGGCGTGGATCCGGATTACCTACGGGAGCACCTACTGCCAGCGTCAACATCCCTCCGTCCTGTGCGCTCCCACAGAGAGGGCCTCCTCAGGGTGCCACCGGTCAGAGAATGTCGGCTGGTGACCCCCAGGGGGAGAGCATTCTCGGTGGGTGCGCCAATCCTTTGGAACCGCTTACCAGCTGAAATCCGGATGGCCCCCGACCTTCGCTCCTTCCGGCGTGATCTAAAAACTTATCTATTCCAACAAGCCGGCCTGGCCTGATGGATTTGGGTTTTAAAATTTTTTCACTCTATTGCTTTATTGTATTCTTACTTTATTGCTCTGTACACCGCCCTGAGTCCTCCGGGAGAAGGGCGGTATATAAAACAAACAAATAAATAAATAAAATAAATGTTATATAAACTCTACTTTTGACGTATAATTTTGATATATAAAAATAAAATATAACAATGACAATTCTAACTTCCTTACAAGCATCATTTTTTTAAACGTATGCTTTATACTGCTTCTAATAATAAAATCCACATGCAATTGTCACTTGACGTGAACTAAGTCTTACCTACAAAACTTACAGAGGGCCAGTGTGAAGTAGTTGAAAGAAATCAAGATCTCTAGGTTTGCCAAGATTTCCTGATGTTTCTTAAATGAAGTTTTTCCACAGCAACTCCTTTAAAAATCAGTTCTGCATAAGTCCAATTAAGGTATGAAAACAGCTGAATAAGAGGAGGAAGTCTATCACTTTCTCCTTTTTATAGCTGAAAGTAGACAATACAATACTAACCCTATCCATAACTGTAACCCTGCCTTCATTAATTATTAATGAATACTTTAACATGATAATTATATCCAATTATATTCCATTACAGGTAGTCCTCGACTTATGATCACAACTGAGTGAAACAAAATATTTGTTAAGTGAATTTTGCCCCATTCTACAATCTTTCTTGGCCCAGTTGTTAAGTGAATTACTTCAGTTGTTAGGCTAGTGACGTGATTGTTAAGTGAATCTGGCTTTCCCATTGAGTTTGCTTGTCAGAAGGTCACAAAAAGTGATTACATGACCCTGGGACACCACAACCGTCATAAACATGAACCAGTTGTCAAGAGTCTGAATTTCGATCATGTGACTATAGGGATGATAAAATGGTCCTAAGTGTGAAAAACTGTCACAAGCCATTTTTTCAATGCTGTTGTAATTTTGAATGATCACTAAAAGAATTGTTATCAAGGACTACCTGTATTAAAAAAGAATCATCCTTCTAGATTCCATGCAAATGACATTTTCAGTACAAAATTAGTATTGGCCCCAATAGTTATACAAAAGAACATAGTTAGACATTCATCTTGGCTTATGCCAAATATACTACTTAATAAACCTTTATTTAGTCCTAGCAAACCAATTAAGTGGAAAGTTGCCTTTCTCTTGACTTCAAGCAACAAAAGTATTTGCTATACAATACTCTTATGAATTTAGTGGATGATTGGCTTTGGGTTTTAAGCACTAGAGAAATTCACAGACCAATAAAAAAGCCAGGAGGGCCACATAAAATAATTCTATGTGAAGCAATGAATTGCACTGCCTTGTGGAAGACTGCATTGAATTATTTTGTTTCCCACTGCTCAGAGGTGAGTAATTACATCTGTCCCACTTGGCTAGACAAAAGACACTAAACAGCTATATGGAAAGAGATTTTTTTGGGGGGGAAAGTGAGTTCCAGAGGCAGCTAGAAAAACAAGTATTTTCCTCCAATCTATCTAACAATAAAAAAGAGAAAGTATAATAATAATAATAATAATAATAATAATAATAATAATAATAATAATAATGATGATGATGATGATGATGATGATGATGATGATAATAATAATAATAATAATAATAATAATAATAATAATAATAATAATAATAATAATAATAATAATAATAATAATTTTATTTGTATACCGCCCTTCTCCCGAAGGACTCAGGGCGGTGAACAGGGCAAACATATAAAAATACAAAGATACAAAAGTTAAAAAAGAATTAAACACAATGCCCAAGCTAAAACAATGAATAGATATATTAAAACAACAATAAAATCCCAACCCATCCCCCATCAGGCCAGGCTACTCATTGACCCTTACCCCACCTGGGTTGTGGAGAGAATCTATTATTAATTAAAATATAATTATAAATGCTCCTGGAACAATAAAAAATACCATTTTTTTTCAAATTTTTATATGATATGTAGTCATTGGTACAAATCAGAGCTTAACAATATGACTATTAGAATTAAAATTTCATTGTAATTCTGCTTACTGCTTCTCTCTGCTTCTTCTTTTTTGGTACCACACGTAGCTTCAAATCTACCTGAATACCAAAAGAACAAGCTTAGTATTTAATGTTACAATATATATTTTAATTTCATGTTGTATAAAAAATGTAACCAGCATATAAGCTTGGCATGTAAATAAATAAATAAATAAATAAATAACCAACCAACCAACCAATCACTAAAGTCAACCACAGAAAATCTGGAGTTTGCTTGTAACTTTAGGCACCCCAAAGACTATTCTAATTCTATTGTTGCTGTGCCTTTGTGTCACATTTTAATTGCCTGGACTAGGTTCCTCAGGTTTTTGACAAGATTTTTCAGAAGTGGTTTGCCACTGCCATCTTCCTAGGGCCAAGAGAGAATGATGGCTTTGTGTTCAAGACCATACTATAACTCACAGTCTTTAAATTTCTAGCCTAATACTTAGCGCCAATGCCAAACTCACTTTCTTTATTGTTGTAAGGTATAATAAAGTAATGTTGCAAGCATTTCCTTTTCCTTATTGTATGAGGGCAATTCAGAAATAAACCTCCATTTGAGCATGTGTGAAAAATATGCGGGGATAGTGATGCCCGTCCTATGGCACCATGCACAGTAGTTCCATAGGCAGTGAGGAATGGAAAGAGAAGGTTGTGTTGCAGTTGACTCATCCACTAGATCAATTGAAAATGAAACGTGCCATAGAATATCCTGCCAAATGTGAAGCATGTATAGTAATACGATTCCTGTGTATAAAAAAAAACTCGATGAATTGCAACTGCTGAAAGTTTTTTCATGACCTCTCAGATTGATAGTAGTCCTTTTAGTGAATAGGTTATTCCAGTTGTTTCTTCTTCTGTATCTACAATTCAGAATATAATACACTTTTCTTCCCATTTTCCCATCTACCAGAATGTGGAGGATCTTCTTCCCTGTCTACCAGAATGTGAAGATAATTTTTAGAATGTAAGAGGCAGAGGAGCTCTTCATGGACAAGCAGCAGCCAATGGAAGGGTAGATGAACAGACATGGGTAATTGCAAACCAAGGGCAACCAAGTTAATTTCCTAGGTAACAGGAAAAGGGCCAATAAGGTTTCTCTCTCTTAGTCCAACTCACCTCAAAAGGTTGTTGTTGTGGGGAAAATAGGAAGAGGAAGGTATGTTGGCTTTATTTGCCACCTTGAGTTATTTCTAAAAATAAAAAGGCAGGATACAAGTAAACAAATAATAATAATTATTTTTTAAAAATGCCGAGTCCAATTTTTTAGAAGGGCAAACAGAAGACAAAAACTTAATGGAAAGCCACACCAGTTCCCCACCACAATCTTGCCACTCTTTTGCATGTGTGTATCTGCAGGAGACTTGTATGTAGGTCTTGAAGAGGAGCTAAGCAGCCTGTATTTCCTGCAGAAAGTCTGAGGCCCAAGGAACAATAAGAGCCAGTGTTCTGGAGGAGGGCAAAGAGATAGGATTTTTCATTGGATAGGCTGGTCTTTGAACTATGTAGGAGTTCATAAGTAAAAAGTCTCTGGAACTATTCTCTGCACATATAGGGAAAGTGGGTTTTTAAGTGGACCGTCTTAACCATAGTTTTAACTGGGAAACTGTGAGCATCCTGGACCAAGCCAAGTCCAAAAATGCTAGAGAATTTCTGGAAGCCTGGCACTCAGATAAATTGGCCATCAACAGGCACATAGAATAAATATCTAAATACCATTAAAAATACAATCAAAAAAGCCAAAAAAAGAAACAAAAAGACCAAAACAACTGTTCACCAGCAATCAACACCCAGATGAGTAAAGATTATCATCAGGTTTAACATTAGACCAAAACTCAAGATGCAAACAATTCCCCCAATCAAGGAACTACCAACTGAGATAAATAAGCTTAAAAGGAAACAATCACTGGTATATAAAATGAGAGCCAAACCCTACTTCCTTACTAATACTGATGTTACATAGTTTGGGAATGAAACATCTGCAACAAAATAACCAAACTCAGAGAGCACAAAAGTCCCCACAGTAGTAAAATACCTGACTGTCATTTTTCAACCCAGCAAAATATTCTGTGCAATCTTCAGAGTATGTGAAAGTTGTAAAGCACTTGGTCTGAAATTTATAGATGTTATACATGTAACAATTTAGTTTCTGTAGAAGACCTTCAGTGTACCTGCCAAAGTGAGTGAAAAGATCTCAATATCAAAGCTAATGTTACTAGCATACCCTTCCATGTCCCAGTTCAAACAATGCACTAAAAAGTTGAATGCAACTTCTTAATAACTACATTTTGTCTATATTGAACTTTTGTTTATTCACTTCCACTCATGTTATTTTGCACTTTTTTTCTTTTGTTAGATTATGTTTGATTCTTAGGAACTGTCTAGTTCTTGCAGTTTTCTTGAAAAGATTTTTCAGAAATGGTTTGTCATTGTCTCCCTTTCCCAGGGCCAACAGAAAATGATCAACTCAACTTCTGGTTTTGCCTTGTAGCGATATGGACACAGGGAAGCAGGGCTCTGCCTCCCATGCCCAATTTCACCCTGCTGGGTGACCGAAAAGGGCCTAAAGTCAGCCTGGAGAGGCAACAAAGAAGAAGGGGACCCTCATATATCACAGAGAGACAGCGGTCAATCCATCTCATCTGAGGAAACTGGCAAGGGAAAGACTGGCTGCAACCTGGTGGCCAGTCTGAAGCTACCGACAGCCGGGGAAAAAACACTAATTAGCAAAGTGTGAGCAATGTGTTTGAAACTGGGTGAGACTATTTTCCTTACTCTACTATTTCAAAATCTTTTCCTGTAGAAAAATCCCAAAAAGAAAGAAAGAAAGCACCCAGAAGCAAGAGGGTGGGGGTTTTCTTTTTTGCCCTTCCCCCTAGAAGAAAAGAAGCAGTTTAATATCTTTGGGGAGAAAAGCAGATAGATTATAAAATCAATTTGAAAATAATATAAAGACGTAACACTGAAAAATTTGGGGGACTTAAAAAGTTTGAAAATCCTATTTTCTTTTCAAAATACAGGGCTGAACTTTTGAGAAACAAGTCCTGGTTGAAAGACAGGCATTTAATGACATCTAGTGGTGGAAAAAAGAAACAGCACTAAAGAATTTATACAAAAAGCAGCGATGGAAATGGAATTTTTACTTTTAAGAAAATAAGAAGATACATCTCTCCAAAATGTTTGGGATACACCTAAAGCATACTTTATAGGACTAGCTATAACTTATATGGTGAAAAAAACAAGGAAACAACAACAACAAATGAAGCTAAAGGAAGAATTTATAAAATTGGAATCAGAACTACAAAGAGACCCACAAAAGAAATTCCTTAAAAAAACAAATGGAGATAATAAAGCACAAATTAAATGTAGTAGAAGCTGAAGAAATGGCTCAACAAATTAAAAGAATGAAGCAAAACTTTTTGGAAAATGCTAATAAGCTGGGTAGATGGTTAGCCTATAAACTGAAAAAAGAAAGAGAGAAAAAACTGATAAATTGCAAGATGTGAAAGGTGATTTACAACTTCAAAATGATACAATAAAAAATAAATAAAAAATTATATGAAACACTCTATGATATAAAAGAAATCTATCAGGAAAAAAATAATGCAATATATAGAAAAAACCAAGCTACCAAAAATTTCAGAGAACTTTAAAAACATGCTAAAGGGAAAAATAAAAATGATGGAGCTGATGGAAGCTATAAAAAGACAAAAAAAATGACAAGACAACAGTCCCAGATGGGTTACCTGCAGAATTTTACAAATGTCTACAAGATATATTAAGCCCATCAGTGAAAGAAGTGTGTAACAAGGTATTATCAGAGGCCAAATTACCAAATAACAATATTACTTTAATACCAAAAGAATACTTGACGTAGATAAAGAACTATAGATTAATATCTTTATTAAATGTAGACTATAAAATCTTTGCTTCAATAATAGCAGAAAGACTGAAGAGATTTTTGATTTAATTTATACATCCAGATCAAAATGGATTCTTACCAAAGAGACAAATAAACAACAATTTAAGAATGATTTTAGATACATTGGAATACTATGAAATGCATCCAGGAAAGCAAATGGCGCTAATTTTTCTAGCTACACAGAAAGCCTTTGATAATGTAAACTGGCAATTTATGATACAACAGTTAAACTGTATGGATTTTGGGGGGGAAATTATAAATATAGTTAAAACAATTTATTATAGACAAATGGCTAAAAGTAATTGTAAATGGAGATTTTATAGAGAACTTTAATATTAAAAAAAGGCACAAGACAAGGGTGTCCCTTATCTCCATTATTATTTATTTTAACTTTTGAAGTGCTGAATAGAAATGTCAGACAGAACCCAGAAATTAAAGGAATGGAGATAAAAGATGAAAAATACAAACTACAACATTTGCGGATGATTTGGTATTTATACTAGAAGATTCGTTGGAGACAAGCCCTAAACTATTGACAAAGATAGAAGAATTTGGAGAAGTAGCAGGACTGGAAATAAACAGAGAGAAAACTAAAGTGATAGTCAAAAACCTTACAGTTAAACAAAAAAAAACCAATTGTCAGAAAAAACAGACCTCCAGGTAGTTAAGAAAGTTAAATACCTGGGGATATATTTAACAGAAAGATATGCAACAATAAAAGAAGACAATTATGTAAAACTACTAAAACAAATAAAACTAGACTTGGAAAAATGGCTTGGGTCCGGGATATTTGAGGGAACACCTGCTACCGGCATCAAGTTCCCTTCGTCCAGTGCGCTCCCACAGGGAGGGTCTTCTCAGGGTGCCGCCAGTTAAAGATTGCCGGCGGGTAACACCCAGGGGTAGGGCCTGCCCTTTGAAACCAGCTGCCCGCGGAGCTTAGGACTGCCCCCGACCTCCATTCATTCCGCCGGGACCTGAAGACCTGGCTCTTCGAGCCCTCTGGCCCATGCTGAGAATTTTTAATTTTAATTTTAACTGGGGTTTTTATTTTCTCTCAGGGTTTCATTTAATCTTTTTTAATTGTTTTAACTTTTGTATTGATTTTCTTTTAAATATCCTGTAAACCGCCCTGAGTCCTTCGGGAAAGGGCGGTATATAAATCTAAATAATAATAATAATAATAATAATAATAATAATAATAATAATAATAATAATAATAATAATAATAATGATGATGATGATGATGATGATGATGATGATGATGATGATGATGATCAAAAGCTAAATGAAACTTCAGTGTTTCTTTAAGTAAGGATTATTCTACTCCCAGCCCCCATCCCACCCCACTTCCAAAAATCCCAAATAATGGACAGGTTTAAAGAGTAGTTTTAAACCAGGATGGATAGATTGCAGTTTTAAAGTAGATGCAGCCCACAGCCTAATTTTCATTTACTTATTTGAAATATTGATGTATCCATTAAAAATCAGAGTGATTAAACTCTTTCATAAACTATTCTTTCATATATCTGGTAAAAGCAGAAAGTTGTTTTATGAGGAATTAGAGAAAAAGAAAAAAAGTCTATCTCAGGCATGTGATGCAACTTCTAGTAAATGTCTCCTATGGGAAAGTTCTGCCTTTGACAGAACCAAGGCTTTCCCAGTGTTGTAAGAACTGAATAGCCACTGGAGCCAGAATTGACAGTATTGGGTTTAGTGGACCAATAATCTTATCTCGCAGTGATGAGGGCAGCGAGGTGTAATTACTTCTCTGCCCTCATCGCGTCCACAGATAATCGCCCGGCCGCCCTGTTTAGGGTGACTCGCTCCCTCCTTAATCAGGAGGTGAGGGAGGATCCCTTGCAGGGTTGTTCCGAGGAGTTTGGTCAACATCTGTCGGATAAAATCGCTCGGATTCGGACCGGTTTGGACTCCAGCTGGGCAGAGTCTGACGACCAGGACACGGGCGGTCTTGTCAATGTTATCTGGGAGGAGTTTGATTCTGTGACCCCTGATGAAGTGGACAGGATTATGGGGAGGTTGAGCTCCACCACATGTTTATTGGATCCGTGCCCTTCCTGGCTGGTTTATGCAGCTAGGGAGAGGACACGAGGCTGGTTCCAGGCGGTTATATCTGCTTCTTTGAGTGAGGGTAATTTCCCCACCGTCTTGAAGGAGGCGGTGGTGAGACCTCTCCTCAAGAAGCCTGCCTTGGACCCAGCTGTGTTGAACAACTTTCGTCCAGTCTCCAACCTTCGCTTTCTTGCGAAGGTTGTTGAGAGTGTGGTGGCGCATCAGCTCCCTCTGGTCCTGGATGAAGCGGATTATCTGGACCCGTACCAATCGGGTTTCAGGCCCGGGTACAGCACGGAGACGGCATTGGTCGCTCTGGTGAATGATCTCTGGAGGGCCCGGGATAGGGGATATTCCTCTGTCCTAGTCCTATTAGACCTCTCGGCAGCTTTCGATACCATCGACCATGGTATCCTGCTGCGGCGTCTCAGGGGATTGGGAGTGGGAGGCACGGTTCTTCGGTGGTTCTCCTCCTATCTCCTGGGACGTTCGCAGTCGGTGTTGGCAGGGGGGCAGAGATCGGCCCCTAGGTCTCTCGTTTGTGGAGTTCCTCAGGGGTCGGTTCTCTTGCCTCTCCTGTTCAACATCTACATGAAACCGCTGGGTGAGATCATTCGTGGTTTTGGAGTTGGGTATCATCAATATGCTGATGATACCCAACTTTTCATTTCGACCGCAAACCACCCCAGTGATGCCCTCGCTGTGATGTCCCATTGCCTGGAGGCGGTTCGGGTCTGGATGGGGAGGAACAGACTTCAACTCAACCCTGACAAGACTGAGTGGCTGTACATTCCGGCATCCCGGGACATTCAAAATGTTCCATCACTTTCTATGGGGGGTGAGTCTTTACCCCCCGTGGATAGGGCTCGCAACTTGGGAGTCCTCCTAGATTCACGGCTTACCTTAGAAGATCATATAGTAGCCGTGACTAGGGGGGCTTTCGCACAGGTTCACCTGGTGCATCAGTTGCGGCCCTATCTAGACCGGGATGCCCTGTGTGCGGTCACCCATGCGCTCGTGACCTCTCGTCTTGACTATTGCAATGCTCTCTACATGGGGCTTCCCTTGAAGACCACTCGGAGGCTCCAACTGGTACAGAATGCGGCCGCGAGAGTTGTCTTGGGAGTTTCCCGGTACTCCCATGTTACACCTTTGCTCCGCGAGCTACATTGGTTACCAGTTGTCTTCCGGGTGAGGTTCAAGGTCTTAGTGATGGTTTTTAAGTCCTTACATGGCATGGGTCCGGAATATCTCGGGGACCACCTGCTGCCAGCGTCGACTCCCCTCCGCCCTGTGCGTTCCCACAGAGAGGGCCTCCTCAGGGTACCTCCAGTCAGAGAATGTCGGCTGGTGGCCCCCAGGGGGAGGGCCTTCTCTGTGGGCGCCCCGGCTCTGTCGAATCAACTGCCGGTTGAGCTCCGGATGGCACCGGATCTCCGCTCCTTCCGGCGCGGGTTAAAGACCCATTTGTTTGAACAGGCTGGCCTGGCCTGATGGGGAGTTACTTAGGGTTTTAATACTTGTATATATTTTTATTGTTTTTACTTTGGGCAATAATTTAATTCTTTTTTAACTTTTGTATTTTTGTAGTTTTATGATATGCCCTGTTCACCGCCCTGAGTCCCTCGGGAGAAGGGCGGTATAAAAATTTAATAAAACCTAAACCTAAACCTAATCTCATTGGCTTCATTGCAGCTTCCTATATTTCTGTCTAAGACTATGAGAAGTATCCAGACAGAAGGAAATAAGAGAACAGGGCAGCTCAAGTCATAGTTTCAATCTTTAGCTTGACTATTTGGAGTACGTACAGGAGAAATCAGGGTGTATAGGTGGGAAGTAGGTGGGAAGTTTATTCCTATTTTCTTAAAAAGGAAATCCTGAATTAGCTTCCCCTGCTGAGAGCCAATTTGTGAGATAGCCATACCACTGTCTCTCAGCTCAATTCAACTCACAGGGTTGTTGTGGTACAAAAATAGGAAGAGGAAGATGTGTTCAGTTTGCTTCCCTGAGTTATTCATAAAAATAATAAAGACAGGTTAAAACTAAAATTAAAACATAAGAGAGATTTGAGGTTTTATAATTTCAGAAAGAGGACACTCTAGGGGAGATTAAAGATAACAAGCAGAAAAGAAGAAGAAAAAAGTGCAAACTTGTTTTTGATTTTTTTTTGCTTAGTATGGAGATTTATAATAGACACAAAACATTATTTTATTTATTTATTTTAATTCCATTTATATCCCGCCCTTCTCCGAAGACTCAGGGCGGCTTACAAACTTAGCAGTAGCCTTCATTATAAGATTTGAAATACTTCAGGATATTTTCCGGAATGGGGCCAGAAATTAGTAACTACAATATCAACAATGTCAGTAATGAAACCACTTCTATGGATAGACTACACCCAAAAGATGTTAATAAAGGAATGACAGATGAGAAATAAATTTTGCAAGAAGCAAAAATACTGGAACCAGAAATACTGGATAATAAAAAAAAACGTTTTATAAGATAGAGAAGGCAGTTGAAATGGAAACAAAGAAAAACTCAAGAGAATGAGAATAAGAACTTTCTAAGGGACATTAATTTAAGCCTTGAAAATTAAAATAGAAAGACAAATGATAAACAAAGAAAAAATACATGGATAGTGATGTGTCACTGGTCATTTTCAAAAGAGGTTTGCTAGAGTCTTTGGGATGGTAAAAAGAAAACCAGACACCAGGACTGTAAAGTTGTTTCATTTATGGATTTGCCAATTGATAAAGGATAGTTTGTGGGAAGAAGAGATATTTGTTTGTAACCTTATAAGAGGTGAACAGTTATTAAGTTTATTTATACTTATGATGAAGATTGAAAATCACTTCTTTATATATTTTCCTTTTTATTTATCTTACTTTCTTTTTCTTAACTTTTCTTTGCACTTTTTATTCTTTATTTCTATTTCTCCTTTATATTTGCTTTTACTACTGTAATTAAAATCTGTAATAAAAATATTTTAAAAAAGAATACCCATGCATCCATGCATCCACACATTCACTGACAAATCAATGCAATCTAATAGTTAAATATAAATTGAGAAGCCTATGGAAGCTGTCACTCTGCTTCATTCCACTTTATTTTGGGAGAAACAATATTTCATTCCATTTACATCTTTTTCTTACAGAAATTCAACTGAGAATAAGAGAATAAATTAATTGCACTCATAAGGATTTTTTTCAGATCATCACAGCTTCTTTGCTTTTTATAAACTTCCAGGGTAAGAGATTAATTATGATTTTCAGAATTCCATAATTTATTTAAAAAAAGTTTTTCCCTTTTCTTCAAACTGAGTATGACAAATACATAATGGGTTTGGGTTTCAATTATTGTTTTAATGTAATTTATTTTTACATTTGGGCACTAGGGTTTAATATGTTTTTAATTTTGTATTTTGGTTATTTTGGTATTTATGGCCCTGTTCACCACCCTGAGTCCTTCGGGAGAAGGGCGGTATACAAATAAAATAAAATAAAATAAATAAATAAAATAATGTTAATTTAATCTTAATTGTGTGTAAGAAACAATATTCAAGATCAGAACTTTTATTTAACAACAAATATAAGTACAATATAGTTTGAAGTATACCATTCATAAATGTATTTGGGAACTATCACATGTTCAGATCATCAATTAATATAATTAATTATATTAATCAGTGATCAGAGAAGGAGCGTGGATGATACAGTTGAAAACAACTGCATTATAAGTTCCTGGACTAATATTAGATAATGAAAAAGAATAAGAAAAGTCACAGTAATATCGTACAAGATTTTTTGCTGAACTTCCCTAAAGAATTAGTGGGAAAGAAAGTGAAATTCTGTTTATGAATGCATTCCAATGCTCTGCATAAGGTCGACTTCTGTCCTGAGATTCCTTCCTTGCCTAGAACATTTGGGTTGGTCTTAAATCATGCACTGAAGGTTTGAAATGTGCTTCCAAACCACTTTCTTTTTTTATAATTATTTAATTTTATTCAAATACAAATAATACAAAAAATACAAAGAATACAAACATAATACATATAAGTCTAAATAAAAAACAATATAAAAATATAAATATTACAGTGCACCCACCCCCCTGGAGACCATTTTTATTACCTATATTTCTTCTCATATAATAACTACCAATATACAATATATTTCAACTGTGCCCTTATCCCCTTCAAAACACCATATATTCCTGAGTAGGTTTATTCCCTTTGCCTTCCACCAACACTGTTTTTATAAAAGCTTTCCATATTTCATTGTAATTATTTACTTTAATCATCCCTTTTAAAATTTAATTTCTGTTATTAATTTATCATTTATTGCCATATTCCATATTTCATTATACCACTCATTTCTTTCAATAACCCAATTCCGTCTCCAATATTTAGTTATCACTAATCTAGCTACCATTATCATATTTACAATCAATTCCTGTTTTGCTTCATTTATATCTTGTTTTTCCACCAGTAACAGTAATGCAATCTTCGGTGACATATCTAAATTTACCTTCAAAAGTTCTCTAATTTCCCTAAACACCATGTCCCATATCTTTTGTACGCTATCAAAATTTCACTACATATGTTTATATGTTCCAATCTCTTTCTCACACCTCAAAGAAATATTTGTATATTTAACATCTATTTGATTTAATTTACATAGTATTAGGTGCCACCCCCATATCACTTTATATCCATTTTCCTTAACTCTAACTGACATATTCCTGTATATTCTTCTATTCCAAATATTTTTCCAATCTTTATCATTTATTTCTCCTAAATCTGTTTCCCAAATTAATTTTAAACCTTTTGCCTGATCTTCTAATTCAGTTAATATTCTATATATTTTCCCAATTCTTCCTTTACCCATATATTCTTCATTTACCTCACTTTCTTTTATAATCATTTCAAATTTTGTTAACTATCTTTCACCTTGAATTTTTCTTCCATTTTTATCCATATTTCTAATTGTATTAAATTCAACCAATTTGATTTAATATCTGATAAAACATTCTTTAATTGTATTATATCCTTTATCTTGTTCTTCCAGTCTTCCCATTTATATATCTGATTTTTTTTAAATTTACTAATCCATTCTTTCAATTCAATCTTAGGGAATTTATCCATTTTCACCATTGGTGTTAAAGGAGACATTCCTGGCATTAACCGATATCTCCATTTATTCCATAGTTGTATCAAATTTTTTAAAAAGGGAATTTGAATCCTCTTAACAATTTTTTAATATCCTTTTTTAAACCAATATGTTTCTATAGGATCACCTATTTCCCTTAATTCCTTAACTCTATATTACTCCATAATAAATCTCTATCTATATTATGCTATAATATCTGGGACCACCTTTAATTTATTTATTTATTTATTTATTTTAATTCCATTTATATCCCGCCCTTCTCCAAAGACTCAGGGCGGCTTACAAGCTTAGCAGTAGCCTTCATTCTATGTATATGCCTGCTTATTAGGGCTTTCATACACCCCCCAAGCGGCATTATTACAAAGTCAGCTTATTGCCCCCAACAATCTGGGTCCTCATTTTACCTACCTCGGAAGGATGGAAGGCTGAGTCAACCTTGAATTGATTAGCTACCCAATAATTTCTAACATTTGGAAGACAGCCCACCTGTCAGGACCCACCCCAAACCACGTCTTAGGAAGACAAAAACTCTTGGAGTTAGTTCTAGTCCAAAAGGAATCTTTACTAGGACATGCTTAGTCGTGGGAATACAAGACAGGACAAACTGAAATTTTATAAAGGGTACCCGGTTCAACCCCCCTTCCCTCAACCTCATTTGGTTAGCCCCCATCCTTCTACTTCGTGTCATCCCTTTCGTGGGGAAAAAAAGGAACTTTGAATCTTTATGGTTATTGCCTTCTTCCTCTCCAGAATTAAAAGAAAACACAAGCCAGATACCTTCTTCTCTAACCCTCCCTTTTGATCCCCCCAGTTCAAAAGCTTTCCTTGGTCTTTGAAATAACCTAAGGCAGGCTGAATCCACATATGCTCCTCCTTCCTCGGAGATGGCAGAATCCATATGGTGGGGGGATAATGTTTTAAACAGACATTTATGAATGTGATATAAATGGATTCTGACACCACCCTTTTTTAATGGTTTATACCATAATGCTTTACTTATTCTTGCTCTCTTACCTCCATTACAATACACCTCCAGCAGCCTCTGAATTTCCTTTAATTCTTGATCCAAAAGCTTAATTGGGATCATCCAAAACAAAACATTAATTTTTGGTAAAACTTTCATTTTTATTGCTGCAATTCTTCCAAACCATGATATTTTTACTTTTCCATATTTATCTATTTTAACTTTTATAGCTTTCTTTAACTTTTCATAATTTATCTTCTTTAATTCTTGAATATTTTTTGGGACGTCAATATCTAAATATTTGATACTATCTACTATTTTTAATTTATATTTTTCTTTCAATACATCCATTTCATCTTTACTGTGGTTATATAACATCATTTCTAATTTTTCCCAGTTTATTTGCAATCCACTATATTTCCCAAATTCATTCAAATGTAAATATACCCTCTCTATAGTAACTATGGATTTTGAAATGTTAGTAATGTATCAACTGCAAATACATTTATTTTAGTTTTCTTATATACACCAATTACTTCAATTGATGAATCTTTCCTAATTGCATTTGCCAAAACCTCCATCAATAATGCAAATAGAACTGGGGATAGGTTTCACAGTAAATTGTCACAATGGTTAAAGAGGGAAGGGGGAGCAAAATGTATTCTGCTCCATTACCTTGTTTTGGTACATATAGGTGCAGCAGTACAGTGGAGCTGCAAAAGCTGAGAGAGCCCTTAGCTGTCACAGCCTCTCCCCAGAGCCCTAGTCACTTCCACTATTTAAATGGAAAAGAAAAAGCATTTTCTTTGTTCCCCTTCCATGCACCACTTCATGTGGGAATGAATAAGCCTTCTTTTTTTAAAGAACTTTCCCCAGCATTTTCTCCTTTTCCTTCTTACTGGGTGGGCAAATTACAGCAGCTGTTACAATATCTTTTGTTTCTTTTAGTAGCCGGAGGTATACCAAGCCTAACAAACAAACAATAGGTGCACCATAGAGCAGCTTGGTAGAAAAACAGGCAATTAAATTCTCCATCAGATGTGTGTTGAGGAAATTGACTAAAGCTGATGACAGAAGATAATTATAATGGCTCTTCAGGAGAACCTATTAACTAAACTTCTACCAGCTTTCAGGCTGAATGAACATTCATTTAAAAATGGCAAGTTAAAAGTTAAAGGCTAGAATAGACAATGGCTAATACATCATCATACTATTAATTTAAAGTAAATGTCTTATTTAGACTGATTGCCTACAGTGTAAGGCAGCCTTTTCTGTTGAGGTCATAACTCCCAACATCACTCAACATGATCCTTGCTGAGAATCTTGTTGATCCTCATTATAAGCTTCTCCCAATTACACAGTCACAGAATATAAACATTTTCAAAATCCACAAAAAGCAGGATGATCTTTCTTCTGCATGATTTGACAAATAATCCCAAAAATGGACCTCATGCAATCAAAATACCTCTCTGCTACTCATTAAAATAGCCCTCTTTTTTCAGTCCTCTGTGTGAGCCTGAAAAAGAGTTACTTTAAAAGTCATGAACTTTAATGAGCTGATTCCTGTAAAGAAGAGGGGGGGGGAGGATTGTTGGTGTTGTTTTCAAACCCAAGTGGAAACCTTGAAAAGAAGAGAGCTTGTTTTAATGAATAGCAGAGTGGTGTTCTGCTGTCATGAAAGCCAAAGTATTTTGACTAATGCATAGCCCTGTATTGTTTTTACTGAACAAGAGAATGCAAGTTTCTAGAAGTTACTCACTGCTGTATGTCCAGCACAGTAGGTATAGCCAGTGTGGGATTGGTACTGTAAGCTCATCCTTGGGAAACTGTATGCATTCCAAAGTGGTTGGCTGTTATTCCACTGGGAGCTAAATCCAGGGCTCATAGTCAGGCGATATTTACTGTTTTGGTATGTCCTCACCATGGAATTAGGCTATAAGACAAAAAAGAAAAGCTTACAATACACATAACAGTAAAACAATACTGTATCACAGATTACATACGGTCATTCAAAGAAAGGAAGTATAATAAATAAATTATTGTCTTATTTTATTTAGTCAATTTATTTTTTAGTGAATTTGCTTAGTTTTCTTTCTTTTTCTCTCTTTTTGGGTGACTTTTTCCAAGACAGGTAGATATGAAGCTGATGAATAAGTCAAGTCTCTACAACTTACTTGTTAAAATCTAGCACAGGGGGATGAGAAAGTTTTTCATATTTTTTTTTAACAAAAACATTTGTAGATTTGAAAGGCTATAGATGTATCTGGTAGTGAGGCAGCAGCCTCAATGAAATAGGCTGTGTGTAAATGTTCAATCTTTCCCTTTTATTTGTGTAAAAAAAAAAGGTCCTACAGTCAAAAATGCCATTTTACTGTAGGGTGACCTTGAATGCCTCTGAGGGATATAAATTGACCCAATTCATGTTAGCAACAATCTACCTATGATCCTGCAACAGACCAGAGTGCAGAGATGGCCTTCATCTATTTTTTCAAGTAAGGTGCAGAATCCAACAGCTGTTGACTCATACAATATCCCTGATATATCTAAACTGGGTGCAATACTGCAGAGATATGTAGCAAACATAAACAATCTTTCACATTGACAACCTGCTTTCTCATCAAGCATTCATGGCACTTGAACACAATAAAAATAATCCCTGTTGATTCTAATTAAATTCCTCACACTTAATTGTGCCAGGATGCAAATCCTAGATACATTTAACGTTAATGGTTGTCATGACATCCTATGCCTGTTTGCTTCCCACAGTTGAAAAAGCCTGCCCCTTTCTCTCTGCAAAGTAGTTTTAAGTATTTAAAACAAAACTGCTTTCCTTGTCTCATGTCAATGGTTTATGGAGTGTGATTTTAAAAGGTTTAACTTACAATCCCCAAATTCAAAGCATACAAATGAATACTGAAGCCTACACTTATGTCTCATTAGTCACTGTGTATGAGAAATTGATACTTTGGTAGTTTTGAAGACAGGCTTTGCAAAATAATAGTAATAAACCTATTGCCCTTATATTTAAAAGGATCTTTAAAAATAAGTCTTTTTCAGAACTGAATTTTGGCAAATCAAGAGAAAAAATGTAACTAGAAACTTTACAGAAAGTACATTTTATTCTAAGGAAAAATGTACTTTCTGTAAACTTTCTAGTTACATTAGTCTATTACTAAAGTTTCATTACAGTAGTCCATTACATATCTTTAACTTCACTTTTCAATGTTTCTCAACAGATTGCCTGTGAATAAAATCCTAGAATGGATTTTGGAATCTAGAATCTAAAATCCATTATGATCTGCTAGGTGTACAAATAACTGCACTAAATCCCAGACCTTAAATGATGACTCTATGAGTTAGAATCCCAAAGTTAGTCTTTACAGCTGGGATCTTGTAATGAAGGAAGCAGGGAAAACTACTTTCTTTGCTACAATAGAAACTCCTCATTAATTGTGAACTCTAGGATATCAAACTATGCAAAATTTTCAAGCATAGACCATGCAACCCTAAAGTAAGATACAACATTGTTTTAGGTAATAAAATACTGATGCTAATGAAATCCTATGTGTGGGGAGGTTAAACATTGTACGCTGCCCTTCAAAAGTAGGCTTTCTCAGAAATCATCAAATAAGAATTTAAATAATAATATAGAATAAAACATAATTCATAAATGTTGAAGATTTTAATTAATCAGGAGTCCTCCTCAGAGGACATGTTCCTAAACAGAGTACTGAAATAAATAAAATAATATTAAAGTATTAAGTGACACAGAATATCCCATTATAAGTAACCTTACTATTGTTTTCTTAAAGCAAACTAGTATAGTCCAGCTATCAATGAATACTGACATATTTGTTGTAGTTAAAGGAAAAATCCAATTTATTAAGGATCATGAAGCTTGAAATGCCTACCTAAATTTATCTTGAAGAGGAGCAAAGGAGAAAAATGTTAGAGGGGAAAGATATGGGGGGAGGAGAAGTAGATAGAGACACACGTAACTAACAAAAGATCAAGTGAAAACCAGATATAGGAACCACATGTGAAGTTCCTACTTGCCACTTATCTCTAGCCACTTGCCCTAGTCATCAAAAACCTCATAGATGCAACGTGATGCACTGTCCAACAATAACAAATATTCTAAAATAATTAAAAGATAAAAAGTAGCCCCTGGAAATTAAAGTTTCTAAACCTGATTAAAATGCTGAATAAAACTGGTTTTCTTTACACTGAAAAGAAAATGAAGATGCCTTTCAAAGAATGGTGATTTATGGTTCCATCAACTGACAATCCATCCAATGTTATCCAACATGTGAAAAGTCTTCTTTAATTGACTTGTGCAACACTCTAGTTAGTCCAGGCACTGCATTTTTCTTTCTTTAATTTTCCTATTGTGCCATTAATTGATCAAATATTTATTATCCTTCCTCCCATCCACCCTGTTATGACTGGATCATATGTCAATCAAGTAAAATAAACTA
Organism: Vipera berus; assembly: GCF_964194415.1. NCBI lineage: Eukaryota > Metazoa > Chordata > Lepidosauria > Squamata > Viperidae > Vipera > Vipera berus. The sequence goes on from NC_138205.1 coordinate 84,114,988, forward strand.
GGATGAAAAACTGATTGGCCCAAAATCATCTATTAAGCATCCTAGCAAACAGTTCCAAATCCTAGTTCATTTCTCTAACCCTGTATCATTTTTGTTCTGTCCAGAAGTGCCATTCCATTATGTTTTGCTTCCAGACATTCTATTAGCATTCACCATCATTTTTAAACATTTTAGGTTTGTTCTGACATAGATTAGCAAACTGAAAAACATTTTTGTTCATGCAACTCCCAAGTTTTTTTCCTGCAGTTTTGAAACCATATTCCCTCAATTGCCTTTTATTGTCTTTTAAAGAAAAGATGCTTGCATTTTTGTTCACAAAGTGGTCAGAAGATAAGGGGTAATGGTACTCAGTGACTCCCTGCTTCCCCAAAGAGAAACTTTCTTTCAGCTTTGTAAGTGTAGTCAGTTAGGGAGTCTGGAGAATGATGGACAGGTGAGAAAGAAAACAATCATGCCACTAGCATTCTTCACTACCTTGCAACATTAAAGAAAACACTCTAAAACAAATCTTGAAGAATTTTTAGAGCACTCTGGGAATGAGACACACAAAAAAGTCCATGGCAAAAAATATAATTAAAACTTAGTGAAAAACACTCTACTTTGGGGCATAAAGATCAAATATGTTTGAGAAGCATGTTTCAGCCTCAGAATTGTGCATCACTGGAAAACTCTGACTAGTCACGCAATTCAAGCAGAGGGGTTTTTTTTGCATCAACAATTGCCCATCACTTCCTTGCTTATTTGATCTTAAATAACATGCATCATTTCACCAAGTTGTTCAATCCAGTGTATGCTCTATCTACAAAATCATTTAAGAACATCTAAGGCAATGTTACAATTTAAATTCACATTGAAGCACCACTGGCCATAAAAAGGACACATAGAATTAACTCATCAGGCTTTCTCTCTCTCTGGTCTCACCCAGTCTTTCCTTGAAATCATTATTAAAACCCTTAATTGAGTAACTAGGGTTTTTTTTTCTGCAGAAAACTTCAAACTATATTCAGTGTTGATTCATTGGCTTTTTACAGTTGACTTTTTAATGAGAGAGGTCAAAATTCCATTCTTAGTTGCAAACCTGCATTAGACTTCAAACGGTATTTGGGATGTGTAAATGACTTTCAAAGTTTAGCCCATGCTGCTAGGCTTTTCAAATGAACTTCTCAAAATCATGAATGGGCTAGGAAAATAGTATCCCTGGATTATTATTATTATGAAAAGCATTCTGCATTTGGCTACTTTTTCTGTAATTGTGTTTTTAAAAGACAATATTTTACTTGGAGATTCTTATCAGTATATTTTGCTTCAGCCAACAGCACATTGTCTTAATGAATTATAAGAAGTAACTAAACCCACGGTAGGACTTGCTGCCATTGTAATAGGTGCCTCTGGCTGAGTATCAGGATCTTCCAACTTGAAACATACCATACCAGGTATTACTGGCATATGCCACAAATTATTTAAAAGATAAAAAATTATTATCCCAAGAAATAATGTAGGTTACCTTGTATCACAAGATTGGGATAATGGGGGAGATAATAAAGCAGTGAACACATTTGTAATGCAGAATCGCATGCTGAACTTAAGAAAAAATAGAGTTTTGCTCACTACAGAAGAAATACTCAGGAAATCATAGTGACAATAATTATGATATCAACAACAAAAACAACAGTAAATTGTTATGAAACATTAAGATTTTCTTGAATAACTTTAATCTGTTATATAGAAATTGTTGCCTTCTTTTAATATCTACATCTAGAAAATTCCACAAAAGAATTATACTGGGCGATTCTAATTTCCAATTCTAATACTGCATATAACTTGATTTGCAACATGATATGTTATATATAGAGTCCCAGATTGCTTGTCTTTGTTTCAGTAATGAAAATGGGCCACTCCAGTAAGTTGTAAGAAAGACTAATTGGATGACGGTCTCAGGGCTTCTTGTACTGTCATTGGCAGATCCCCCTATGTCAAGTCTTCATTGTGGCTCCAAGTATTCCTCTTTCATTTGAAACTGAGATTGGCAGTATCCTTTGCCTTGATAATTCAGCAATATTCTGTATTGCTGAGCGTAAATGCCAAATTGCTTGTAAACAATCCCTCCTTATCTGACAGTGTTAAGCTTAGGAAAAAGAAAGAAAGTGATGAAAAATAACTAAGATGGCTTCCGGTTTTGGAGTCATGGCAAGGCAGACGCAGGAAGACAGGGCTCTGTCTTCCGTGTTTGATTTTGCCCTACTGGGGGACCCTGGAAAGCGTCAAAAGTCGCCCCATAGAGGCAGCAAGCAAGGAGAGAACCCTTGTTGATCACAGGGGGGCAGCGGCCCTCCTGTTTGATTCAAGGAAGCCCTCCAAACCGGCCGGGGAAGACTGGCTACATTTGCATAACCAGTCAAAAGCTGCTAACAACAGAAGACAGTAAGTACCAACAAGCAATCTTACACCAACATGGATGAAACTGGGTGAGACCTGATCCTCTCTTTATGATTTTAAGACTTCTTCCTGCAAAACTGCCCAAATGAGAGAGGGAAAGGGAAAATCTGCCCCATTCCCTCAGGAAAAGAAAAGTGGCAAATTAATTACTTGGGGAAAATGGAGAAATCTACAAGACTAATTATATATATGAAATTTGGGGACTAAAAGTGCTTTTTTTTCCTTTTCTTTTTTTTTTAAAAAAAGACTTGCAAAGTTTACAATACAGGTTTTGGATTTAAAAACTCAAAAACAGTTCTTACTACAACTTATTATGCCTAAAAGAAACCTGGTTAGAAGCCAAGAATTAGATAAGACTTTGGCTGGCCTTGGAAGCTTTCTTTCACTTTTGAAGTGTCACTGCATTTTTTTTTAGTTTTGCCAGCTTCGCTCATTTCTAATTGTACATCTCTTTCTGCTCTGTGTATTATCTTATCTTGTAACCATAGTGACTCCAGCTATGTCCAGCCAATGTTTTGGTTTTAAACTGTTTTGTGCGCAGGCCTGAAAAAGGTTCTTACAGTTTCAGGTTTTTTTTCTCCTTCTGCCTGATGGAATAATGTGGTCAGTTTAGGTCTTTTGTTTTCTCATTAAAAGTTTTACTATAGAATATGCCTTGGATTTCTTTCTTTGATATTGACCATGCAAATGAACCACGGTCCATCCACCTCTGGTCGGACTGTTAATTGTTCCGCAACATTTGGTCCCTGAGGATGGTTTATTTTTATTTTCAAGATTTATTGATAGGCAATTAACCAGGCAGTTAGTCCGGCACTGAGGAGGCTGTGATTAATATGCCGAGGAACAGGAGAAAGAAAAAGGCCGTTTGTCTCTCTGCTAAGGAGGAGGCAGCCGTTCCACAGAGAGATCTTCCTTCAAGTTTACATACTCCATTGGCATCGGCTACACGTCTTGGAGAAGCAGCCTCTGAGCCAAGGTCAGTTTCACCGTTTTCTGTTTTTACAGACTCTCAAGCTGATGCCCCAGTTGTAACCTCTGCTCATGGGGATCAGGCTGATTATGAGAGATTTGGTGCTAGACCTAGGGCTTCACTAGGGAAGGAGGTGAGCCATTATCCTCCAAGCCCTGAGCAAACTGTGCAGGAGAAGGCTTTGCAAAGTTATTATGAACAAATTGAAGTTTTAGAGAAGGAGCTGTTAAATGCAAAGTTGTGTGCAGCATGGTATGAAAAGCATGGGAGAGCCTCTGCTGGCATTCAGTTTTCAGAATCGGCCATTTTGCCTCCCTCTTCACAAGCAAAGCCACACCCATAAGGGATCGCCATTTTGCCTTCTCCCTCAAAGACAGAGGCACGCCCACAGTGGAATCTTGTGTCAGACGAATGGGAGCCTGACTGTTTTCTGTTTCAAAGAATGCAGAATGCAGTTTCACAGATATCCCTTCAGCAGGCATCGCTTCAAGCTGCCACACCTCCTCATTCATTGGGAGCTTCAGCTAGAATGCCTATTAATACTGCTACTATTAAAGTTCCTGTCTCAGATGGAGCACAGCAGCCTTTACCCCAAGTGCAGCCTCCACTGGTTCCTCGAATACAAAGGCCAGTGCTGACTGCAGGCCAACTTAATGTAGTAGCTCAAGCACCAGCACCTTCTGCTGGCCAGGGTGGTATGGCAGCTCAAGTACAGCCACCCCCAGCACCAGTACCTGTAGCAGCTTCAGTGCAACTGCCACAGGCCCTGGCACAGGCACCACTGGTGCCCCCTGCTGGTTATGTCCAGATGGCACAGCCTGCACAACCAGCGCCTCCTGCAGGCCAAGTCCCAATTGCACAACCTGCACAGCCAGTGCCCCAATTGCATGTTCCTCAACAGGCACCCTCTATTGTACCACTGGCTGGTGATTCAAAACTGAAGCGGTCAGGACAGAATTACAGGGCATGGGTCAGTGAAGTTGGACTTTTGCTTCGTAGAGAAGGTACCCATGTGATGGTGTTTAATCCTCCTGCCCAGCCATGGCCTCCTGACATATGGGACTTGAATAATAGAGCATGCACAACGTTATTGATGTCCATGGACACTGAATTGCAGCTCACTTTTTCACAAGATGCAACTACCCAACAAATTTGGGCTCAATTAGAAGCATGTTACCGGCCTACGTCAATTGAGTCTACATGTTTGCTTTTGTCTGAGTTCCATGGTTCTAGATTAAAACCTGGTGAGCATATTGGAGAGCACTTAACTAAAATGAAAGGAATAAGAAAAGAACTGGGTGAAAAAGGCTATCCTATTGATGACTTTCAAATGATCAGCATTATCATTAACTCTTTGAATTATGACTGGAAAGATGCTATTTCTAAGATTAATCAAGTGCCTATTGCTCAACGCACAGTGGATCATGTATGCAGAATTTTAACCGAAGAAGAGGCACTTATGCAAGCCGCGCCACATTTAAGGGAACCACCTGCATCAAAAGCTTCAGCGAGGCGTTCCTTCCGTGGAAGGGCCTACGTTCCAAGGATGCCAAGATGCTACATCTGCAATCGTGTGGGACATGCCACCCGGGATTGTCCCCAATGGTTTCCAGCGCCCGCCATGTACCAGCCCAGAGGAACAGATTCCAGAGGAGGCAGAGGTAGAGGCGGACGACAAGATCGTGGTCGTGGTCCCAGGCGTGACCCTCAAGCTCCACTTGCCACATTGGTTGTAACCAACGATCCACAGCCTCAACCAGAGTATGACAGACGCCTACTTTGGACTTTGGACAGCGGAGCAGCATTACATGTTACCTACAGAAAAGAGCTTTACACAGAGATGCACGAGCCTGAACCTGAACTTCGTGAACTGTACTCTTTTTCAAATCATCCTGTTCAGGTCATGGGTAAAGGAACTGTTTATATTGAAGAGCTCGGTGCATTCATTCCCGATGTTTACTACGTTCTGTCTGCCAGTAGTAATTTGCTTAGTAAGAGTCACTTGTCTAGGGTGTCAAAATTCCATCTCGAAAAAGCAAGTTATATAGTTAAAGATGGAGATATTGTTGCTGAAACCATGTTGATTGGTGGTGTTTATTACTTAAAACCAAAGTCTAAGCCGCAAGAGCAGGCAAGTATACAAGCTCCAAAAAGGGAGAGCACAGGCCCAGTGAGAGATGTCCCAGAGAGAGATCCTGCTGCTACTCCAAAGGCTCCTAAAGCCAATAAAAGGACAAATAAGACACAGGTTGCTCACAGCAAGCCTGAGGTTCCTAATAAAAATGCTAATGTTGAGAATTCACTAACAGGTAAACCTTTGCATTCCAGGTGTATCCATAAGTGGCATAGAAGATTGGGTCATGCCAGTTTCCGTGTTCTGAAGAAGATGCCAGAGTTCGCAAGAGGTTTGGATCTTAAGGGGTGTAAGGTGTTCTTGGACTGTGCTGTCTGCAACAAAGCCAAATCCAAAGCAGCAGCAATTCCAAAACGCGCTACACACCTGTCAACATGCATTTTTGATTTGGTACACACTGACATAGTGGGTCCTTTTGCACCAACAATTGGTGGTAAAAGATATTTCTTGACAATTGTTGATAATTACTCTAGATATGGTTATGTATTTCCTATGAGAGAAAAATCTGAGACCTTTCAGATCTTTAAAGACTTTAAAGCCAATCTTGTCTATACCCAATTCGAAGTCAGCATCGCCAGAATTCAGAGTGATCGTGGTGCTGAATTCATGTCTCAGCGTTTCCAGGACTGGATGCGTAAGAATGGGATACTACACCAGACCTCAGCTCCTTACACTCCGGCTCAGAATGGAGTGGCAGAACGCAGAAATGGAGTTCTGCAAACCATGATGCGTTGCCTTCTTGAAGATGCTAACCTCAGTCTTCCATACTGGGGTGAAGCTATCAAATATGCTAACCATATCATTAACCTCACTTGGAGTAGTGTGATAAATCAGACCCCTTATTTCATGTTATATGGACACAAGCCTGACCTCTCACGTCTCCATATTTTTGGTTCCTATGCTATGGTCAATATTCCTTTAGCTCAAAGAAAGAAAGGAGGTCCTGCAGCAAAAAGGATGAGATTTATGGGCATTGATGATAATTCAAAATGGAGCAAATACATGGACTCTCATCATGTCGTAGTCATTTCACAATCTGCTATTTTTGAGGAAGATGCTGACTGGTTCAGGATTCATTCTAACGATCCTGGAGTTTATTTTCCTAGAGATGATGCTGCTGATGCTACGCAGCCTGATGACCAAGATGCACAGGCGAATGTTCCTTCCACGAGTTCTTCTCAACCCACTGTTCCGTCTCTGCAAGCCGCCAATGCTGCTGGTGATGAAGACGAGGACGAAACGGAAGAAGAATGGACGGTTGTTCCAAGACGTTCCAAGAGGACCACAAAGGGAATTCCACCAAAACGGTATTCGTGGCAAGTAACCAAAGCACCTTTACCTTTGATCTGTAATGTTACACTTCCTCCTGAAACGTTCACACAAATCAAACATCTTCCTGAATCAGAGCAAGATAAATGGTTTGAGGCAATGCAGGCTGAAATGGACAGTCTAAAGAAACTTCAGGTGTTTACGCCTGCAAGCCCTCCAGCAAACAAGAAAGTTATTGGCACTCGATGGATCTACAGGATTAAAAAGAAGCCGAATGGTGAGTCGTTGTACAAGGCCAGACTTGTAGCCCAGGGTTTCGCTCAACGTTATCCTGAGGACTATACAAATACCTATTCACCCACAGTGCGGATGGAGAGTGTGAAAATCGCCTTAGCCACTGCAACTATCTTTGGCCTAGAAGTTTTCCAGTTTGATGTTGAAACAGCTTATCTACACGCTGATCTTGATGAAGAAATTTATGTCAAAGGTCCTCCAGGTTTCCGACAGCAAGAAGGGGATACTTGGTTTCTACACAAAAGTCTTTATGGTCTGAAACAGTCTGGTTTAATGTGGTACTTATGTCTTTCTGACAAACTAAATTCAATGGGCTTTATTAAGTCCGAAACAGATGAATGTGTGTTTACAAAAAGATCTGATAATAGGTATGAGATAATTCTTGTTTATGTTGATGATATTGTTTATATTGGTCCAAATAAGCAGATGAGTGAATGTTTTGCTAAAGCTTTACAACAGTTTTTCACATTGAGGTCTTTAGGACATATTAACACTTATTTAGGTGTTCAAGTTACCAAAACTCAGAAGGGGTTCAGTCTTACACAGGAAGATAAGATTGAACAACTATTGCATCACTGCAACATGAAGGATGCTAAACCTGTGAGTATACCCATGCAAACTGACTTTCACAACTTGACACATGAACCGAGTCCTGAGTTCGAGGATCAAACACTTTATCGCTCAGTCATTGGATCGCTGCTATATATTAGTAGTTGGACTAGACCTGACATTGCACTTAGTGTTAATCTCCTATCACGACATGTAGGAAAGGCAAAACAGTTTCATTGGACATGTTTTAAGAAATTATTGAGATATCTAAAACACACCAAAGACATGAAGTTGTTGTTAGAACCCACACATACTGATTATGCAGAGTTATGTTGTTATGCAGATTCAGATTGGGCAAGTGATAAGAAATCACGTAAAAGCACTTCAGGTTATATGATGTTTTTGAATGGATGTCCTGTTTACTGGCATGTGCGTAAACAGAATTTTGTTTCTTGTTCTTCTACAGAAGCTGAGTATGCTTGTGTTTCAGATGCATGTAATTCTCTAACGTGGTTTGATGCCTTAGTCACAGATATCTGGACACCTCCAATTCGACCAATCACTGTGATGGAGGACAACGAATCTGTGGTTTATATATCTGAGAATCGCTTTACAGGTTCCAGGTCTAGACACATTGACATCCGTTACCAAAACATAAGACAAGCAGTTAAACAAGGTTTTGTCAAATTGCAGTATGTGTCTACACATGACCAAATTGCTGATATGCTGAACAAGCCACTTCCTACAGCCCAACACGAGTATCTGCGCAAGAAGATGTGCCTTATCTGATTTTCTGCTTCGCTGACAAAAGAAGGGGATGTCACTGCGGTTTTTTTTAGTTTTGCCAGCTTCGCTCATTTCTAATTGTACATCTCTTTCTGCTCTGTGTATTATCTTATCTTGTAACCATAGTGACTCCAGCTATGTCCAGCCAATGTTTTGGTTTTAAACTGTTTTGTGTGCAGGCCTGAAAAAGGTTCTTACAGTTTCAGGTTTTTTTTCTCCTTCTGCCTGATGGAAGAATGTGGTCAGTTTAGGTCTTTTGTTTTCTCATTAAAAGTTTTACTATAGAATATGCCTTGGATTTCTTTCTTTGATATTGACCATGCAAATGAACCACGGTCCATCCACCTCTGGTCGGACTGTTAATTGTTCCGCGACATGAAGATTGCAGCTGAGAAAAGAGAGCAGACCTTGGGGCTGCTTATCTGTGTGGCAGAGACGATAAACTACTCTAAAATTGGCCTGTCTGAACTATGAACACAAATACTAACCTTCAGAACTGTATTGTGGAACTGTTTTCCTGTAGAAGAAACATACCCTATTGCCTAATATGATGGAACATTTTGAATTATAAATTTTGATTGATACCATAGAGAAGCAGGCTGGAAGGAGAATTCTGGGAGTTGAAGTCCACACATCTTAATGTTGTTGAGAGTGAGAAATATTGTTCTGGATCACTTACAGTAAGTCCATAAACTGCAACAGATCATAGAGCAGAGATTTGGCAACCAAAGCATTACTGTATTCTGATGGTATGATTTTTCTCTGCCCCTTCCTTTAACCCTGCATCCTCTTCTATGAACCCTTGGTGGTATACAAAACATAAAACATCCACAGTACAATGAATGGATAATGCAATTAAAATCAAGTCAATACCTAAACTGGAGTAAAATAGAAGGAATTGCTATGGCGTTCTTTTAATCAGTTGAGCAAATCTGTCTTAATCTGCTCCTGGATGCCCCCATTGTGTCAGTGCATGGCTGATTTCCACAAAAGTTATTCTCAAGTGTGTTTCTGTAATAGAGGAACATCTGAATTCAGTTCTCCCTCAGCAGAGAATTACAAGCAGCTTTTCTCAGGATAACTGCAGTAGTACTCGATTTACAGCCATTTGTTTAGAAACTGTTTGAACTTATAACAGCATTGAAAAAAATGCCTTACAACCATTCTTGCATTTGCAATCATTGTAACATCCTCACAGTCATGGGATCAAAATTTGGGTAAATTTGAAGTTAATAGAAGATTCCACAACGGAATGCTTGTTAAGAACATAGGCAAAGTCCACCTTCCTTCCTTCCTTCCTTCCTTCCTTCCTTCCTTCCTTCCTTCCTTCCTTCCTTCCTTCCTTCCTTCCTTTCTTTCTTTCTTTCTTTCTTTCTTTCTTTCTTTCTTTCTTTCTTTCTTTCTTTCTTTCTTTCTTTCTTTCTTTCTTTCTTTTTCTTTCCCATCCATCCATCCATTGCATTGTCCCAAACGTTATTTCCAAAGACCAACTAGCATCACAGATGCAGATAGTCAAGGCACAGGGTTAAGTGAGTTGCGCCTGATTTTACTATCTTTTTTGTCATAGTTGTTAAACAAATCACTGCAGCTGTTAAATAATCTTTAATGGTTCTTTCTTGTTCCTGGCAGAAAGGATATATTTCTCATTGGACAGAAAAATTTGAATTTTACTTACATTTGCTTAAGGGAAGTTTAAGAATGGATTGATAAATTGGTTGGATAATCTAGAGCTCCAATGACAATTGACTGAAACTTTCTAAACTCTTAAACAGATTTCTATAAAGGCCACTTACAAAAAATAAAATGGATGTTCCATATTTAGCTCTAAATGGTAAAAAACCATCAATATCTGTCTCAAGAAGCCTCAGTTTAATGTACCACCAAGAAAATAAAGATGAATCACAGAAAGAAATTCTCTCCATGTTGAAATTAATACAAGAAACAATTGCCTTAGCTAATGATGAGATTAAAAATAACACAAAGGAGATGATTTTTTTCCTAATTTAAATCTACAAACTCAGAAAATAACTACAGAGAAGGAACTAGCAACCCAGAAAATAGAAGGAAAATTAGAGAATGCTGACACAAATATGGAGGATCTAAAGGAAGGAACTAATGGCCAGACTCAGAAAAATGAAGACTTAGAAGATATAAAGATAATATTGGAAATGGAAAAGACATTTTACCAATCAAGATTTCAGAGCATACTGGAGGAAAAGGAAGGAGAGCCGATGGAATGGAAGATAGCCATTCACAGAACTGTGGGGAACTGGAGAAGGAGGGAGGCTGTTTAATGAATATCAATGGGCTAGTTCTTCCAGAAATACTTTAACTATTAGAGGGGATGTTATATCATTAATTACCGTAGTTTCTGGCGTATAAGACTACTTTTTAACCCATGAAAATCTTCTCAAAAGTCAGGGGTCGTCTTATATGCCGGGTGCTGAAAATTTAGGAACAGGGCTGGCTGGAAAACCTGGAGCGGATCTCCCATTTAGTCTGCGCAGGGAAAGCGGGACCAATTGGAGAAGAAGCTGCAGTCTGTGATTTTTTACAGGCTGGGGTCTGGGCGTCTTTCCTTCTAAAGTTGAAGAGCAGCTGTAGTATATCCCAACTTGAAAGGCAGGTGGTGAAGGCAGCAGCCAGAGCAGCGGCTTAGCTCTAAGGACACATTTGACTCAGGAACTGGGCGGGCTGGCTGGAAAACCTGGAGCGGATCTCCCATTTGGTCTTTTTTTTTAATCCCATTTATATCCTGCCCTTCTCCAAAGACTCAGGGTGGCTTACAATTTAAAGCACAAATCAATGTGCTTAGCAATAGCCTTCATTCTGTGTATATGCCTGTTTATTAGGGCTTTCACCCCCCCCCCAAGCAGCATTATTACAAAGTCAGCTTATTGCCCCCAACAATCTGGGTCCTCATTTTACCTACCTTGGAAGGATGGAAAGCTGAGTCAACCTTGAGCCTGGTGGGATGCGAACCTGCACTAATTGCAGGCAGCTGGTGTTGTTACTTAAGGCTCTGCGCAGGGAAAGCTTTAGAGTGAATTAGGAAAAGTGAAAAAGTGAATTAGGAAAATAGGGAACGGTTGCTGGAATTGGGTATGTGTAGTTTAACGAAGAGAAGGGTGAGGGGTGACATGATAGCAGTGTTCCAATATCTCAGGGGCTGCCACAGAGAAGAGGGAATGAAGCTATTCTCCAAAGCACCTGAAAGCAGGACAAGAAGCAACGGATGGAAACTAGTCAAGGAGAGAAGCAACCTAGAACTAAGGAGAAACTTCCTGACAGTTAGAACAATTAACCAGTGGAAAAACATGCCTCCAGAAGTAGTGAATGCTCCAACACTGGAAGTTTTTAAGAAGAGACTGGACAGCCATTTGCCTGAAATGGTATAGGGTTTCCTGCCTTAGCAGGGGGTTGGACTAGATGACCTCCAAGGTCCCTTCCAACTTCTCCTTCTCCTTCTCCTTCTCCTTCTCCTTCTCCTTCTCCTTCTCCTTCTCCTTCTCCTTCTCCTTCTCCTTCTCCTTCTCCTTCTCCTTCTTCTTCTTATTATTATTATTATTATTATTATTATTATTATTATTATTATTATTATTATTGTTTAATCCACTTGCACTGTTTTATGTTTACATGTTTGATGACAAACAGCCTTATGTTTATAAGTGACAGTTTTCCTACTAAGCACCTGCATGTCATAAGCATTTGAATTAAAATTACCATATTAAAATCAAATCTGATGTTTTTTAATTTTTATTTGGTGTGCGTTGGAAGAGGGGTAGTCTTATACGGCGAGTATAGCCCAAGCCCTATAATTTAACAGGAAATGTAGGGGGTCGTCTTATACGCCCAGTCGTCGGAAAATACGGTAGATGAATGAATATGGTTAAGAATAGATTGCTAGAAATAGAAGTATTATTATAACTAGATAGATAAGATTTGTAATCAAAGTATTATATCTTGCTATGAAAAGGGAAATAAGAAAATGCTAAGAAGTTTGAATAAGGGAAGCTTTTGGTTACCCAAATATAACTTTTGAAATTATAAATGATTGGGATATTTTGAATATGCATGGAAAATTAAAATTGAAAAAAGCGAAAATAGATTATGGACTGAATAAATGGATATTGAATACAAATGCAATTAAGATATGTTTTGGTTAGAAAAGATATTCTAAACTGATACTATTGATACTATTAGAAAACTGTAACAAATGCTGATATACAGCTGTATATTTATTAACAACAATAAGAGATGCTTAGTGTGGAAAAATGTCTATTACCAGAAGAAGAGAGGATGTATTGGATGGTGTAATATTGGATTTAGTTTGAAAAAGCTTACAAGTACCACATAATTACTAATGGACTCAGTCATCATGTTGTCTATTAAGCACTTGATTGTAAAAATAGAAAATTAATAAAATATTTATTAAAAATAGTTAAGATAATTGCTTAAAGATAATTGTTTAAAATGTTCCATTTAGCTTTTATACTGCACTTTCTTTTCCTCTTTTCAAATGTCTTGATGAAAAAATAGCAAAGGGTATTTATAATATTTATTTCTTCAATGAGTATCACTCTGCAACTCACAATGACTTTGAGCAGCATATAAAGTAAAAACAATCATAAAAACAAAATAATTTGGCAACAAATTTGCTAATAAACATGTTGTGCTTTCTAGAGATGCCCTGACTCAAACTGGTACCTTATATCTGAGAAAACAGCCAGGACTTAAGAACTGTACAAAAAGTAATAGAGTTGAGGCCATTTGAATTTTCATGGGTGGTGGAGAAAAGATACACAAATCATGACTCTCCAGAGGACACAAGGATGGCCAATGCCAAGTTGTGGTGATGATGTTATCACTGAAATGCTGTGATTTATAGAAATATGTCAGATATTGCAATACCAATACAAATAATCATGGCTATTGTATGATGATATCATCACAGTTATGAATACTGCTGATATTTTATTTTATTTATTAATTATATTTTTATTTCACCTTTATTACTGAGTAGTAACTCAAGGTGGTGAACATAATAATCCTTCCTCCTCCTATTTGCCCCACAACAACAATCTTATGAGTTGGACTGAGGGAGAATGACTGGCTCAAAGTCACCCAGCTGGTTTTCATGCCTAAATCAGGATTAGAATTCAGTCCCCTGGTTTCTTGAAGCACCTTAAACACTAGACCAAATTGGCAAACATATACACCTCAACTGTTTACCTTCACTTATACAAGAAAACAGATTTTTGTGCAAAAGTATACAAAATAACATACTGACTTTCTTTAGAATATCTGTATTTAACTTATTAGTCTTTCATTTCTTTCTGGCAAAACCCACTTGCATGCCCCAGACGGCCACCCTGAAATAAAAAGTTGAATTCATCAAAGGAACCTAATATAAGTTACTGTCCTTGCTATATCACCAAGAAGCCTTTCCATGAAGTGAAATGGATTTATCAGTAATGGAAGTGACATGCAGGCAGAGCCACCGTATACCCTTGACAACAGGTGAAAAATAAAAGCATCACAAAACAGTAGTTGCTCCAGCGGAACCAAAACTTCAAAACTCAAAGAAATTAGGACTTACCTATACACAAAGACTGAATATGATTTTAAAAAATCATATATGGGAAACAGGAGTCACATTCACAAAGAGTTAAATCAATTATCTTTTCTTTTTTCCCTCTAAAATCATCTTTATTAGGCATATATTAAATTGCTGATATTTGACATGTTCCTGTTAGTTTTAAAAGGCTAATTGATTTTTTTCTCTTGACTGCTAAATTGTCTGTGCAACATAGGAACTCTTTCAAAAGCAAAAGGAATAGATGTATCACACATTATATCCACCTTACTCTGCCCTCTATCCAATTAAATACTTACCTCTTAATACATTCCTAACTGACCAAGAGGCAAAGTCACATTGGTATAGTGATTTGGAGGCCAGGCTAGAAATTGTATTGTGAATTCTACTCCTTTTTGGGTCCAAAGTCATATAGGTGGCTTTGAGCCAGTCACTTTCTCTCAGCCCTAGGAAAAAGGTAACAACAAACCAGTTCCAAAAATCTTGCCAAGAAAGTTACAGGGACTTATTCAGGTAATTCAATACAATCAACTACAATATCTACGGGGCTGGGCAGCATAATCTTGAGCTGGTTTGGCTTCTTTCTCCAAGACTCCCAAATGGTACTGATAGGGAGTGAAAGATCCAGACCATCGCTACTCAGGGTTTGGTACTCAACTCCTTTTTAACATCTACATGAAGCCACTGGGTAAGATGTTTTGCCATCATGGGTTGTGGTACAATCAGCATGCTGAATATATTCAACTTTTTATCTCTACCCTGGTGCTCCAAGAGATGCTGTCAATGCCCTCTCATGGCTCTGTTTACAGACACTCTTAAAATTAGAAGTTAAATTCCTTGTGTGTCCAACCACACTTGGCCAATAAAGAATTCTATTCTATTCTATTCTATTCTATTCTATTCTATTCTATTCTATTCTATTCTATTCTATTCTATTCTATTCTATTCTATTCTATTCTATTCTATTCTATTCTATTCTATTAATTTGAGTTTATTTTTGAAAACTTTCCTTCAATATGTCTAATGTTAAATGCTATCTGGATTCTAGTGGGCAATTTCAAGTCCTGTCCTTGTTCATGGAAGAATTTTGAAGAACCAATCTACTCACTGGTTCTTCATTCCACCCTAGTAATTGGCTCTACTTTTCTCAGACCCATCTTTAGTATGACATTTCTTCCTGTGAAGTCCTTCTGGGATGTGATCATTAGCACTGAGTTCTCAAAGATGTTTACTGTTTGGCTTCAGAGATAAAATCAAACACAGATTTCAGATCTATGAAGGTGGCCTGTAGTAAGAGAGTAGAAAATGATGGAATATTTCTTAATTAAATGCTAAAGCCCTAGGCGTTTATCAATGATAAAACGACTCTCCTAAAATTTAATATATTCTTTCACTCTGAGGGTTGTTTTTGTTTAAACTAGTCTCTTAATTTTTAATTCAGGTGTTGGGCATAAACCTTACTGACTGTGGTGAACAGAATAAACCAGTTGCAATTGGGTCATTCCTTCTACTATTTTAAAAGATGGAAAGAGCTCACAATGTGACCTAGGAATGTGATCAATAAATGTAAATAATGACTCCATAAAGAGAACCTGCCATTTGATTTAAGAAAAAAAAACACCTTGTTTCCTGTGCCCCATCTAGTCTTCTCCTCAACTCTTCCCACTTCTGTGATGAGGCTCACCTATTTTATAACAAAAGTGTTAAGTGTTGCTTTTGGACATTGAAAGATTGTCAGCTTTACATGCAAGCCACATACAAACTCAAACTCACATTGTCATCCAGATATTTAGACTGAATTTGACATTTTTTTCTACCTATCGAGTCTTTCCAATGACCTGGGATAGGTATATGTTGTTAAAGGCATCACCTCAGGATGTAAGTAATTCCAAGTAAAGCTGCCTTTTGTGTCTATCAGTCTATCTATCTATATCTATCTATCAATCATGTATTTTGCCTTTATTATTTTTATAAATAACTCAAGGTGGTGAGCATATCCAACACAACTTCCTCCTTCTATTGCCCCCACAACAACCCTATAAGGTAAGTTGGGCTGAGAGGAAGAGAGTGATTAACCCAAAGTCACCCAGCTGGCTTTCATGGCTAAGGAAGGACTTGAACTCAAAGTATCCTGCTTTCTAGTCTGGTGCTTAGCCGTTAGATCAAACTTATTCCCCTTCTTCCAGCAGTACTAAAATTGGACTAAAACTACTATATAAATTATGGCAACAATTATAAGTAAATGACAATATTTTTTCTAACGTACTGCAGAAGATGAACTATGGAAACTAGAAATGAAATCAGCTATTATAATTAGCTCCGTTGAGTCTGTATTGTTACATCACCCAACAACTACTAAAATCAGTGAAAAGAACTCAAATTAGATGTGTTAGAATTAACATATGCTTCCAAGATAATAACAAACTTTCCTTATAAGGCTTCTATGAATGGGAATAAAATTCTTTTTAGAAATGTTATAATGTAGCTCATTACTCTGGAGAGTCATCTGTTGTAACTGAAAAATGCTGTGGGCTCATCCTTAAAAAGAGGCTATTTTGAAAGTGATAATTTGGAAGATACCTAGTAATTGAACTGTGAATCTAATTCAAAAAGTTGTACACTGGTTTGGAAATCCCAGTCTTAGGAGTTACTACCAAATATTACTGTTGAACTTTTTCTTGTTAATGATTTTTTAAAAAAGAAATAGCATCATTTTCTAAGGAGATGAAACAGCTGAGTTTAGACATATTGGTGCGAGAATTTTTGTGATGGGTGTTTTAAAATTTGATATTTAAAAAATCAGAATTCTTACCAGAATTTGAGATTTGCAAATAAAAGCCTGTCCCATTTTATATGAATAGTTTACAAGGCTTTCTGCCAACAGTTGTTTTCCAAGTTTGAACCTTTGTGTTGTTTATTTTTTAAAAAACAACAACAACCCAGCAATGTATTTATAAAAAGAAAGCTGTTATGAAAATGACATGTCAAGAAGAAGTAAATATAGACAAAAAGAATCTATAACACTTCTGAAAGAGTGGGGGCTTTTATGTTCAAATTAATGTATGTTTTTAGATTTTGGGCTTCTCTCCTTGTATGAAAATAGTGTACTTCAAAGAGGGGAGTGGGTCTTTGAAGGAAACATTTTTTTAAAAAAAATCAGAAGTTAGGAAAATATGATGGACAAGTTAAGGTTGTATGAGATATATTGAGTGGCTTCAAATAGGTATCCTTTGGGAGATTAAAAAGTCAAGATAGCAAACCACAATGGTTTGAGGCACATACAAAGGGTCATAGTTTTGATTGCATAGTTATGGTGCCATCTTGACGTTTCTGCCCCCTGTCCTTCAGAGAGTCTCAAAGTCACCGCAAGAAATTACAGTCAAATAAAGTTTCATCATGAAACAAAGTATTAACATGGATTAGTATACAAAGTACAATGTCCTCTTCTCTGCATCCAAATTTCCAAGCACACTGATTCCCCCATAATTTGGACATGGGCAGAACAACCAAATAACAGAGTTAGAAGGGTCCTTGGAAGTCTTCTAGCCTAACCCCCTGCTCAAGCAGGAAACCCTACCATTTCAGACAACAAATGGTTGTCCAATCTCTTTTTAAAAATCTCCAGTATTGGAGCATTCACAACTTATGGAAGCAAGTCATTCCTCTGATTAATTGTGCTAACTTTCTCCTTAATCCTAATCTGCTTGATTAGTTTCCATCCATTGCTTCTTGAACTGCTTTGGAGAATAGGTTGATCCCCTCTTTTTTGTGGCAGCTCCTTAAATATTGTAACAATGCTACCATGTCACCCCTAGTCTTTCTTTTCAGTAAACGACATACCCAATTCCTGCAACCATTCTTTGTAAGTTTTAGCTTCCAGTCCCCTAATCATCTTTGTTGCTTTTCTCTGCACTGTTTCTAGATCTCAACATCTCTTTTATATCATGGTGTCCAAAACTGGATGTAATATTTCAAGTGCGGTCTTAACAAGGCATTATAAAGTAGCATTAACACTTCACATGATCTTGATTTTATCTCTCTGTTAATGCTCATATTTAAGTGATTGTCCATTAAGACTCCAAGATCCCTCTCGCAGTTACTACTATTTTAACACATGTTTAGCCAAGAATTTTATCTCCTACGTTTTCAGAAAATAGTTTCTTATTTGAAGCCTCCAGTTCAGAAAGCTTACAGATCCGTTGTTCCAGTAGAAGAGAATATATGATGATGATAACTTTATTGTCACTTTGAATGTACACCAATCAGCATACATCAAAATGAAATTTCGTTGCATACAGCTCTCAAAGGGTCACCACCTCCGATATATACTCCTTGTTCGTGGCCCGCTCAAATTTCACATTGTCCATTTTAGTCTCTAGGGAATGAACGATGGCAAACAGGACAGATGGAAATGGGGCTCCATGTGGATTAGCCCTCAAATTTGCTTGTATTCCAACAACCTCGCCTTCTTTCCTTTTTCTGATCCTGACTCTTCCACCTTTTCCTTAAAGAGGCCTTGCTTCTTTTCGCCCCTGGAGCACGCTGCCGCCGCCACCAACTCCTCCAAAAGCCTCTCTCTCTTCCTCTGGGCCTGGCGACAGCCTCATCCAGTTCCTTCGCTCCATAAGCTCCAGGTCCTCTCCTCCTCTACCTCCTCTGGAAGCAGCCCTGATTTGCAATACAATCCATCACTGGGCCAGCAGTCAGATCTTGCTGCTGGCAGAACAAATTCAAACAGTGCCAACAACTTTTAACAGTCTCATCAACAGTTCCAAAACAACTAGAAACTCGCCAGGCCAGCAAAGATTGTCGGTCGTATGTCGTATGTTACCTTAGTTCCACCATGTTGCTCAAACACATTAAAATCTTCCTGATCATGTGGCCTATAGCCCTTACTATCCCTCCCAAAACTATTCACCTTCAAGAGCCAATGCAGCCGCAGCCATTCCAGGTGCCGCCATCTTAGAATTGAGCCAGATACCATCTATTCTGTACCTGTGCATCTGATTTTTCTTGTCTTATTGTAGAACCTTAGTTTATTCCTCACTGAATTTCATTTTGTTAAACACAGCCCAGTGTTCAAGCTGGCCAAGTTCCTTCTGTATCTTGTGGGGTGTTAGCTATTCCTGCCAGCTTGGTACTGTCTGCAAGTTTGATCAGTTCTCCTTCTATCCCCTCATTTAAATCATATTGATTTAAAGATATTGAAGAGTACTTGGCCTAACACAGAGCCTTAAGGTACCCCACTGCATACTTCTCTCCATGTAGATGCATTTATTAAGGAATACACATTGAGTATGGCTGGTCAGCCCATTATGAGGTAATACTGACTAATCTGCATTTTTCTATCTTATTAAATAGTAGGTTGTGATCTACATTATTAAGTAGATAACAAGCAAATTCTGAACATTGAAATAACCCTGAATTATATTATTTGGTCATCCCTTTATGAAAATACTATTATTATAGTATTTTAATAATAATAAATAATACTATTTATTAGCATGTTAAGAGTTAGTCCTGAAATATACATTCCTGTTTATTCACCTGGGAAAATATGTATTTTCTGATTTCTGAACCATTTGGAAACTTTCAGAAGATTCATTTGGCCATCTTCTGAAGACCCTCACTTGTAGTTTGCTCCCACATCTGTCTGAAGTGCCCAGTTAGCAATCTGACTGAATCCATTAATACTTATAGTTTTAAGTGAAAGATTATATAACTGAAAGCATTTTCTATTTATAGTTTTTCAGGAAGATTGTCTCCACACACAACATAAATTTTAAAAGAAACTCTCTCTTATTTCTATATGCTTTATAACTTGATTAGGCATTGTTTTTGTAAATGTTTTTAACATTTTTATTATCTTTAAACTTCTTAAATTTGATATTGAAATTAATTTGTGAGGTGAAATTAATTATTGTAAGCTGCCCTGAAGGATGAACAAAAAAAGATAAAAAATAGAGAATAATTGTTATTTATTATTTAATTTATTTATTATTTAATTTATTAAATAGTTTATTTAATAAAAATAAAAATACATGAAAATAAACTTATTCCCACAAATCCTAATGTAAGCAAATCAGCACATCTAAAGCAAACTCAGATATAAGACTGAAATTATCTATTTGCTTAACAAATATTTGATTATCCCAGTTAAGGAGGAAAAGACCTATTTGACAAGGTAGTATTGCAGGTAGAAAGTTGAAGAGATTTTTTTTGTTGTGTATTTAGATTATATATGAATTGGAGTTGTCTTTGTTTATATTTTTCAACATTCATATTGCTTGATTCCTGCTGCCTTATTAGATTAGCTTGAGTACCAACATGCTTTTGGCTGTTGACTAGCCATAGAAGTGAGCAATTAAATATGGTTGATTGGTTCTGCAATTTGGAAGCTATCAGAGTGAAGTATAAGTCAATTACCTATAATTAGCCCAGGGCTTAGATCTCATGTGTCATCCTTTGTCAACGATTTTTGCTGCTCCACATTGTTTTTTAATTTAGCTTGTAAGAGAATCAGACTTCATTTTCTGTTATACAAAGAATTGGCTAAAAGCCTTTTTGGCTTACTATGACAGAAGTGAAAGACACTGTGCTAACAAGCCCCACTGTATCTATGGACAAATGATAGCCTGGTAAAATATTGTCCCAAGGTGCTTTTTCAAAAGGCACCCGGACTTTGTTTTTCCTTGAATATGTTTTGCTTCTCATCCAAGAAGCTTCTTCAGTTCTGATGGAATGGTGAAGGATGGAAGGATTTATATTCCTTGCAGTCATCTGGTCATGGGCATTCTTTCTGAGAGTTGTGGAGGCCACTTGAAGGTTTATGTGTGACCTTGGAGTTACATGAATAGTGCAAATGGGTGGGGAACCTTCTTGAAACTACTGAAATAACTGTGTTGTAAATAGGAGATAGGTGTTGTCATATCTCTCCTCCTGTGTTGAGAAAAACAGCTGTTCAGTCTTAATGTAGACGACCTCTTTGACTTCTTTGTCAAACCAGTGATACTCTCTGTACAGAATGTTGGCTTTGCTATCTTCAAAAGAATGACCTTTGTATTTCAAATGCAAGTAGATTGCTGAATCTTCTCCTGGGTTTGTTCTCTTATGGGTTTGTTCTCCTATGCTGTACCATGTGTTTGTGCAGTGGTTGTTTTGGTTCTCCAATGTACAGATCTGTACATGTCTCTCTGCATTGTACTCCATATATCACAGTCAGAACGTAAGAAGCTTCTTGGATGAGAAGCAAAACATCTTCAAGGAAAAACAAAGTCCAATTGCCTTTTGAAAAAAAGCACCTTTGGGACAACCATGACCTGGATGACTGAGAATCTCTATAACATCTGCTAAAACAACATTATTTTTCAACTTTTGGAAAAGTGCTGTCTAATGAAGATTACTGTATATATATATATATATATATATATATTTAATTAAAAAGTTTTACAAACATTTTTAAATACAAAACACTCCCTCCTCCCCCTCCCCTCTCTCCAGCCCTCCCCTCCCCGACTTCCCAGAGCTGAATACAGGGTATAGTGATACAAGCATAGGCTAAAATATGCTAACAACAAAAATAAAACATTAAATTCTATCGCACTTTAACTCACCATAGTCATAATATTAATAACTAATAACAGATAACTAATTATGCATCATAAAAATCCCCTACTTATTCAAATGCTAGATGAAACTTTTTAGTCCCGTATTTATTCTGAATATAGTTCAATTATAACATATCTTCCTTGTTTATCTGCTTCGATTAAACTCGCTGTTAAAGTATTCTTGACATAAATAACAACTCCATTTTTCTTGTCAGGCGCAGAAGCAATAAACTGTGTGCCCAACCTAAAGTTTATCAAGTACTTTTGATCAACTGCACAAATATGTGTTTCCTGTAAGCAAATAACATCATTTTTAAATTGCTTTAGGTATTGAAATTCTTTCTTTCTTTTATGTGGTGAATTTAGACCATTAACATTCCAGGTTAGAAGCGTTGTCGCCATCTTTTGCGACCTGAAGCTTTTGGAGCGCCTCTTCCAACATCACCTGCACTCTTTTTGGCTTCGCTCCTCCCACTGCTTCACTGTAAGTAAGTTTTTGAGATGTAATCATGGCTCTCTGTTGTTCTTGCTCTTGTCTCATTCGTCTAGCTGCAGAGCGTGTCATTCTTTGGTCTCTGACCTCTGTTGGTACTGAAATCTGATCCACTCCTGTAGCTTTCTGGAGTTCTCCATCTTTCGAGTGCGTAACTCCTTCAGCACCTTGTATACTCTTGCTTCGTAGTTGACGCTCTCCTTCATCATTCCTCCTTTTAGATTCCATAGATGGTGGGGGGCCTGCCTTCAAAATATTGGCATAAAAATCTCGTGCCTGTAAAACTGTGATAAGACGATATCTCGTGCCTGCGTGTATCACCACCATACCTACTGGGATCTCCCATCTAAACTGGATATCCCGTCTTCTTAATTCTTCTGCCAAAAAAGCAAATTCTTTCCTTCTCCTTAAAACTCTTGGCGGGATCTCTTTCAAAATTAAAACTTCTTGCTCTGCAACTGTAAATTTATTATTATAAAAGGCTTGAATAACCTCATTTCTAATTGCTCTCTTTGTAAAATAAACCACCACATCTCTAGGTAGCTTCCTTTGTCTTGCAATCCAGGAATTAACACGAAATATTTTGTCTATATCCACCATAATATCTTCTGCTGAACGCCCCAGAATCTGTTCAAGAGCTTCTGAAAATATGGAGACAATGGGGCTGACAGCCGTTAACTTTTTTGTATTGTAGTGTTATTTTTAATTGCCTTGTGAACCTTCCTGAGTCCTATGGGAGAAGGGCAGTATATAAGTTCAATAAATAAATAAATAAATAAATAAATAAATAAATAAATAAATAAATAAATAAATAAATAAATAAATAAATAAATTTTAGTCTGAAATATTCAATTCATTTTTTTCTATTCTATGATTATTATACTTGATATATTTTTCTTTAACATTCATTTAACTGCTTATCTATATTAACCATGTTGTGTAGTGAGTTCTTCGCGCAGGAAATTTTAGTCTGAAATATTCAATTCATTTTTTTCTATTCTATGATTATTATACTTGATATATTTTTCTTTAACATTCATTTAACTGCTTATCTATATTAACCATGTTGTGTAGTGAGTTCTTCGCGCAGGAAAGGAGACAAAGCAAGTGAATTCAACAAAGCTCATGGTTTATTGCTTGCAGGATCTGAACTAAAAATTGGGCTGCAGCTTGCAGCAATTTATAGCCTGGCCCCTAGGTGGCAGCCAATAGGTTTAAAGCAACCCATTGCTGCCTAGGGACAGCCAATAGCAGCACTGGAGACCTGGAGTCTGGGTTGCTGGAGAGCCGTTAGCTACTCCAGCTTACCACATGATGTTACAACTGAGCCCAATACATAACAAACCATGAACTTTCCAATAACTCAGCCAGATCTCACATCCAATATGTGGAATTAACATTAAAGTTCCAAGTTGCCTGTACCAACCATTTCAAAAATGATGCTCTTCAATACACACAGAGCGTTCTAATAAAAAATAAACAAAAAATCAGAATCAAGTAGGGTTTTAAAAAACAATTAAAAAGAAACAAAAGACCCTTTTTAAAATCCACTTACTTATTTAGGAAGTTAAAATATTTCCTGTAGCATTGTATCTTTAGAACATCCTTAAGAATAATATTTATAAACCTCAGATGTCTTAAATAAGGAGATCTTTGTTACCTAAAAGGAACAAGGAAATTAAAACTTTTTTTGAAAAATAGATTGAATAATTAGTATGACACCATCACAGCAAATGTTATGGCTATTTTTTCCAATGCTTCATCCATTAGAGATCTCCCAGGAGCCATTTGCTCTGGCAGGGATAGGCGAATATCATCTCTTGAGGCTTTTGCAGATAGAGAGCATAAGATAAAGTAATTGCAATATATCTTTATGCAGTTGTAGTCCCAGAAAACCAAATTTTGTTGCCTTTCCCCTCCCTTTGGCCACTAAAGAAAAGGCTGTCCTTCATAATTTGTAGATGCCCTACGCACAGTCACCCACGCACTCGTTACCTCCCATATAGATTACTGCAATGCTCTCTACATGGGGCTACCCTTAAAGACCACCCGGAGGCTTCAGCTGGTGCAGAATGCGGCTGCACGGGTAGTGATGGGAGCACCCCGATACTCCCATATTACACCCCTCCTGCATGAGCTGCATTGGTTACCGGTTGCCCTCCGGGTGAGATTTAAGATGCTGGTACTTATCTTTAAAGCCTTACATGGCTTAGGACCGGGATACTTGCAGGACCATCTGCTGCCAGGAACGAATTCCCATCGCCCAGTACGCTCACACAGAGAAGGCCTCCTCAGGGTACCGTCGGCTAGACAATGTCGGCTGGCAACCCCCAGGGGGAGGGCCTTCTCTGTGGGAGCGCCAGCCCTGTGGAACCAGCTCCCCCATGAGCTTCGGATGGCCCAAGATCTCCAGTCCTTTCGCCGTGGCCTCAAAACACTCCTTTTCCACCTGGCTGACCTGGACTGACAGGGATTTTAATTATGTTTTTAATTTTTAACTCTAATTTTTAATTAATTTTAATTTTAATTTATTGTACAGAGGCCTTTAATTTTAATTTTATCTTAACTTCTGTATTTATTATATGTTATTGTTGTTAGCCGCCCTGAGTCCTTCAGGTGATAAGGCGGCATATAAGTCCCAATAATAAATAAATAAAATAAATAAATAATTTCCAGACTAGAAGCCAAAAGGACGTTGTATTATTGACTCTGATGTTCAAAAGTGTAAGCAGTATTTATTATGCATTCTCTCAAGGGTGAATTAAGACAACTTAAGGGTGGCCCTGTGTTGCAGCAGTAAAGGCAACTTGAATGAAGTACTGTCATGGATCTGTCTGGTCTAGCTCTGGTTACCACTGAACCTGGCCATGAGTTCAAGAGTAGATTCCTCCAGAAATCTTCACAGTGTTTATGTGACAAGGAAACAGCATGTTTGAATAGTATACACTGAATTTTCGAACTCAGTGAGTAAATCTTTCAGTGTTCCAAAGAAAGGCATATGCTCAGTTAATAGTGCTACTTCTCTCACACACGACAGACTGAGTAGTCTCCTAAAAGCAGCACTGCAGACCACAAAAGCACAAGACACATATGACCCATCTAGAGAATGTGCTCAGACTAACCACTATATCTCTGCAGCATTTCCTTCTTTGTGCCATTTTATCCCTCCTTGGATTACATCACTTCCAATATGGCTTATCTGGATCTAATCTGCTTTAAATCCACTCAGTCTAGATTCCTCCCTCTCAACACCAGGTGATTAGCAGTGATTACTTAACTGATAATATTTGGCAATCCTCTCTTTAATTATGTTGGAGGAGCTGCAAGTGGTCTCTGGCAATGTCTGCATGATCCATTCCCCTTTACTAGCAATAGGGGCTAGGATTCCTAGCTCACCAAAATGCTACAGGTAGAAAGTTCTCCTGATTTCTATAGTCCTACCTTTCTTTTTTCCCATTTCTTCCTCTTCCTACTGCCTTGTTGCCCCCAAACTTGTGGCTATTTACATGCTTTGCATGCATTTGTGTCTCTTCCCAAACTACCTTGGAAGACATAAAGACTAGCATGAGCTCTGCTACCTGTCTCCATGTCCTAGGTACCTATTGCAGAGGATCTGTGCCTGCAGATTTATCTTAATTTTTTCCCCCTGAGTTGTATCAACTTCACCAGAACCATCTGAGCTGAAGTAATTTAAAAATGAGCAGAGGTAAAATAAGGGAAAAAGTAGCTTTGACGATGCCTGTGCATCTATTATCTGGTCACAATCTTTTCAATCACCATAATAGATTTTTTTGTTTCAACACTACATGATCACAGTTTACAACCACAATTGAACCCCCAATTTTTGTTGCTAAGTGAGACAATTGTTAAGTGAATTTTGCCCAATTTTATGACCTTTCTTGCTACAGCTGTTAAATAAAGCACTGCATTTGTTAAATTTGTATGACCATTGTTCCATATTGACTTTGCTTGTCAGAAGGTGGCAAAAGGTGATCAGGACACTTCAACTGTCATAACTATGTATCAATTGCTAAGCATTTGAATTTTGATCATGTGACCATTGGGATGCTGCAATGATAGTGTGAAAAATGCTCATAGGTCATTTTTTTCAGTGCTGTTGTAACTTTGAACAGCCACTACACAAACTCTTACAAATTGAGGACTACCTATATTTATTTCTAACTATAGAAATAAGTTATATGCAGAAAAATTCTATGTGGAAGTTTTCATATGCAAATCTGTCTTCATTATGAATTATATCTAAGTATCCAATTGAAGAGTTCCTGTTTTTCCTTTTACTAAAGCAACCCACCATGGATTCAGATTTTATGTTAAGGTCTTAGCTGGTCTGATTGTACCAGCTACATCTTGTACCACATTTTAAATTCCTCTCTAAATTAGGTTTTATAAAATATTTTACATTGGATTCTCATCAATATAGCTTCCATTCAAGAATTAGATGCCTTCCTGTGCACTTTTTAAAAAAACCGAATGGTTCAATTGCAATGTAACAATTAAATCCAAGAATGCATATTTTAACTGTTCTCAATGTTCCCAAATGCATGCCTTTTTGCAAGCAACTATACAGCTGAGAAATGTTTTGATATAAAAACTCCAAGAATTAGAAATATGCCCACTCCATTTTAGAAACTCACACATCATTTCTCTGGAACAAAAATTAATAAAGAGCTTCTTTTATGTCTCTGCTGCACACTGTAGTATATAATGAAGACAGATTATGTTTTCCATAAAAACTAGTTACTAAAAGATGAACACAATTTTAAACAAAAGGGGTAGCCCAGAAGATGTTGCTAAAACTGTAACTTAGGACAGTACTTATTACTAGTTGTGAAAGATGGAGCTGTTAACGTCTGTACTTCAGCAACATCTGGAAAACTAATCTCTTCCTATAACTAATAGTATTCTTCTATAATTCATTAATTATCCCATAGCTCCTCTCTGTGGCAGTTGGATGAGTTCACACAGTACAGTAAGCACAATTTTACTTGCTTTTAGTTTAGCGCAATGTGTGAATCCAATATTGTGGCTTCTAAAACTACAGTTTACTAAGCTTTTACCACTATGAGTTGTTTGACAAACCATGTCAAAATGCAAAACAAAATAAAACTTAGCATTTCCTTTTTGCTCCAAGCGCTCAGCTAAAATCTAACACATGAGCTAGTATGAAGAACACAGTCTTAATGTACTAGGAAAGATGCAAACACCAGTGCCACCAATGAGCTTATTTACATTTGCAAGGAAACCAATTCACTAAATGTTATAGTATCCCCAATATTTCCAAGAAACTAGTTCTCTGAATACTACAGGTCTATCTACATAGGAATGGTCAATGTTCACACTATTTATTTATTTATTTTCATCACATCATGGAGCTGATATTTTGACCTTTTTTAAAAAAAATTGCTAACTATTTTTGGAGAAAATGAGTAGATTGATGGGACCTATTTGGGTTTACAAGATCGATTTCTTTAAAAGAAATAGGCCATTGAATTGGTGTGTTTCTCTTCCCAAACACTTTATGCAATCCAAGAAAGATCTAGGAGTTGATAGAACACAGAACCAATATCTAATTTTTCTTCTAAAGGATAAAAATTTGGAAAATGTTAAAACTAGTCTAGGATTCTGGAAACACCATTTCAGTTCATACATGATTCTCTGTCTTAATTATGATTTGGTGAAAGAACCTTGATTGGCTAGGTTCACAAAATACATTATTGAATGAATCCATAGAGGCTGAGTTCATACAACACACTATGCCAGCTCAACCCAGCCATATTATTGCTTAATGGGAAGCCAGATGTTGGAAGGCCTTACCATCTTAGCCCCATTCAAATAGTGCCAATTCCTAGATTTCCCAATCTTTAATCAAATCAATCAGCACAAAGATATTTTAAGATTTCTGGGTTTAAGCAAGTGTATGTATATCTGTACTGTCAACATTTATATGCTTGCTATTCTAGGTGGCTTACAATAATTGTAAGAACTGCTAGAGAAAACCTGGATTCATATATTACATTTAGCTATAAAGAGGTTTCCTTGATTGTGGTTTGATGTGTTATGTGAATTCAGTCACTGTGATTTGCAATTACGTTATGAAGCTCCAACCTAGTATAGTTTATTCAGTAGTCATAATTAAAGCCCATGGCTTAGCAAGTTGTATTGGTATAGCCAATGAGTAATATATTTCATTGGTCCAGATAACTTTAGGAAACATTAGGCAATAGGTTGTAAAGCTTGATTAATTATAGTCACTATTTCTTGCTGCAATATTTGTTACCCAGTTCAGACTTATTAAAGCAGGAGAATATAGATTAGATTGCATTTGGCAGCTATTGTTTCCCCAGTAAAAAAATGTATTTAAGACATTGCTGGGGTGGTGCAGTTGCTTGTTTCCAAATGATACTTCCTGGATCTGTCTCTCACCCTCAGTGATAAGTCTTTGTAAACAAATGGCTGTTTCATTTATGTACACAGAGCCTCCTTTCAGGGAATTTAATGGGCCATGCATGAAGGAATGGAAAAGGAAAACATTAAAAGTGTATGCGACACTTGGTTCTGAAATAAATGATGAAGCATTTCAACTGAGACATCTCACTGGGTTTGGGGTTTTTGTTTGTTTATTGTTGCTTTATTTTGTTTTGTTGCTTTACTATAAATGAAAATGTTGCTAAAAGGGGGGGGGGTTGAGAACTTATAGCTGATTAAACCAAGGTTTAATGTTATAATCAATGTCTATACCCACCTTATTTTTAGTTTGCTTGATCCAAAATCTTTACAGAAAATGCAGTATATTATAGTAGTTGACTCATGCCTTGACATTAAGGACAAAAACAAATATCAATCCACTACAATGACAAGCGTTTTTTCATTGTAGAAGCTATTCCTAAAAGTTGCCAGATTTGCATATAAATAAATAAGTGAGGATTGAAGTTTAGAATATTCTTATTTTAAAAAAAACAAGAGTAGAATTGTTCAGATAAGAAAACTGGAATGTATTGGCACATCCACAGACATAAAATCAAACTAAAATTATGTCATTTTCTTTTTATGCCAGTCCTTTTGTTCTCTCCTCTGAATATTTTACATACCCAACTTTCTTTGGCTAGAGATGATGAGAATTAAAGTCATAAATGTCTAAAGACTTTGATTGCCTTCCCCTATTTTAAGTTGTCCTTATTGAATCCAGATGTTGGATTCAAGACTATTCCTAAAAGTGTTCAGAATCCTGGAATTAATTATTCTGAAATATTAAGAATGAATTATTACATATTGCCAAAATGCATTTTTTAGAATAGCTCTATCCTCTTACTAGCAGCAAGAGAGTAGAATCTGGATTTATTATTTAGCCTCATTTGTTTAAGATATTAAGCGTACATGGATGGCTTCCTTCAATGAAAGGGCAACAAAAATCACTAATCACTAATTCCTTATTCCTGTCCACCTTATAATGTCTATATGTTAAGTATGCAGCAAGGGATATCTTATGCCAGAGGAAGGCCATCTGATGATTTCCCAAATTTTGGGACTACAACTATCAAAACATTTGGGGGGCAACATTTATTTATATGTTGTGACAGGTTTCATGCATTATATTAAGCAACTATGTAGTGATTCTTATAACATAGCTTTTTATGTACAAAACATTATTAAACAAGCTGCATTGGCTTCTGGGTGCAATTCAAGGTGCTAGGCAAAGATGGCCTTTTTCCTATTGTTTCTGCCTGCCTCACCACATCTAGTAGAGAAAGCATGATCTAAGTCCCTTCCATTAAACAGTGCCATCTTGTTGGATCCTGGAGTCAGGCCATCTCATCTGTTGCATCTGTCCTGTGGATCAGAATCCTGCAGAGATATGGATGATCTCAAATCTATTAGACTCCCACAAGGAGTCTGAAGACCTGCTTATTTCCCCCAGCATTTGGATCAGGAAGTTAGATGAGCTCTACTATTGATGATGAGTAGAGTTAATCAGTTTATCCTTGGGTGTCTGGTGGATTTGTTTAAATCTTGTAAGTTACGCAGAATTATTTGTGTGAGATGGGCAAGCTAAATCTCTCTAAACTGTTGGTACAGCTCTGTTAATCAAAGAGCTAGGCTCATAGCAACGAACTGGAGGATTTTCTGCCACGACTGTGATACTGAATCCATGAAAGGACTTGAATTAGCACCAAAGTTCCCTATAAAGTCGAACCTAGGTTCCCAAGTCTGACTAATCATCACTTGGATTCATATATATTTTAGACTAATAAAGCAAAATATTTCTTTACCAAGTCATGGTCAAAATACAGAATTCACCTTTATCAAATATTGTAAAGGCTGTCAGATTAAATTATTTTTAAAGAAGATGAGAAAAATTCATGGAAGATTATTAATGGCTACTAGTTTTCCTTCAGAATATCTTCTAAATCACTATGTAAATCACCAGCTGCTAAGGAACACAACCTGCAAAAGAATCAACATGTTGCTATCTATGCTCGTGAGTTTCCACAATGTTGGCCACCGCACAACATAAAGTACAAAACTAAATAGGTCTTTGGCAGGATCCAACAGTGCTCTTTTTATGTTCATATATTTATCCCTTAGGATTATGAAATGTAGGATGATGGCTTATTCAGTAAATTGCCTAAAGAAACACTGGCTTAGTAGAAACATGAAGCTATCATTTGGGTAGCTTCAATGTAATTAAAACAATAAAGCCCATACTAGTCAAATCTTATGCGTTATTCTATAATAGAATAGAATAATACAAAACAAAGAATTACAGTCTTTCGCTTTGGACAAGGAAATCCTTGCATATTTATTTAATGGTATAGATAGTTAAGAAGCTTTGGCCTTTTTCAAAAGCCATAGTATTTCAAGTAATACAAAGTTTAGTTTTAGCTGAGGTTCCTGAATACATAAGATGAAATGCACAGTGGTTGCATTTTGAGAATGTAAATAGTGGCAATTCTTTTATGCAAATCTGCCTATTTGCATGTTGTCATAATCCAAAGACCAAAGTGCTATATTCTTATACATGTCTTTGCATTTTGGAGAGATATTTGCATAAATTATCACAGTGTGTTGTTACAATCCTTGCATGCTACAGAGTACATTAGTTGTGACTAATTATCATTTAAAACCATTTTTCTGTCATTAGAAGCAGAAAAAAAAGGAAACCTTCTCCCATCTGGCCTCATTGTTGTGATTCATCTCCAGCTAAGGTAATATGCAGAAAAGAGAAAAAAATGATTCATTTCATAAACCATACTAGAACTAAATTAAATGTAAAACACATTTTACATTAATTAGCATAAAACTTATTCAATGGGTGGCAGGGAAGAAACCCTTTGAACTGAAAATATCAAACCAATCACAGGTACTTGTCTATCAACAACTAATATGTACTATACAATTTTAAAAATGAATTCTTAAAACTCTTTTTTCAGTAATATTGCCACATAACATTTTAAAAGATAAGTTGCTCCTAGCAGTTGTTTATGTCCAAGTTGAGAAGGGACATGTTGACTAGCCCGGTTTGCAATGCTTGTGAAGTACCCAATCCTGCTCAATGTGTGAAGATTTCCATGTAAATCTGAATATTATAGAGTGGAATACTTAGTTCCACTTAAACTATGCTGCTTATACAATGGTTAAGTATCTCAAAGGTCCCTCCTACAGATACCTGCTTGTATATCAGAATGTCTGATGTAGATCAGTTCAGGCACTAGTCTCCAGTATAATATCCTAAGCTCATTGGTGTAGCCCATTCTTTAATTGTACTTTATGTATTGAAGACCACTAACAGTGGACTTGTAAGTCTAAAGGGACTTTCATAAGAAAGTGGTCATATAGTATCTTCTTCAAGAGCTCTGGTTTTAGATCCCTTTTTAGTTAGACATTTGTAAATTCCTGGGTTCACTATCCATGATTAGAGGACAATGGCTTGAATTTAGAAGAAACTAGAAACTCTCCACAAATTCATATTCTTAGACCCAGAATATCCTTTGATTCCAAAACCAGGCCAGGTGACATTTCGAATATCTGTTCTGGAATCGTCTCAATATTATGTATTATGTATTTGAATGCTTTGAACCATTCAAAAATCCAGTTGATGCCTACATGAGTAAGAATCCTAATAAGAGGTGGTGGCTCACATGGAAGTTAGCATAAATACAACTATATATATAAAATGAAAGTTTCTCTCAAAAAGATCTTCCTGGTTTTAGTTTGAATGTCCTCGAGAGACTGATATCATTTAAGCAATTTTAGTATAGATGTCTGCAGAAAGGGTAAAGGGGGACAAGTGACATATATCGACCACCTCCGAGGGGCCTTTGACAGCGGCGCTAGCAGCAACGGCCTGGCGTCTCCGGCCCACCCCCTGAACCGCTGCAGCCATCTTGAGTGAGGGCCAGCGCCTCGTCCTTCCTCGACCACCTTGACCTAGCCCTAGGCGGCGGCACTTCCGATCTACACCAAGGAGACGCCGCGGACCAGCGGATCAGGGGAGCAGCTATGCAACGGAGCAGCAGCGAAAGTGTCATCAGCGAAAGCTCTCCAGACCCCGGTCGACCACCTTTGCCAAGAACCCTCGACGGCAGCACTACTAGACGCGGCGTGGCATCTCCGGCCCGCACCCTGGGTGCCGACGATGTCTCCGTGCCGATCTTCAACCAAAAGACACCACGATGCAGCTGATCAGTGGAGACAGTGGCGACTGGACCACCGAGGCCATCATCATCTTGCCTCTACCAACTCTCAACCCCCCTGCCCACCCTCGCCCCACAGGACATGATGGGCCTGGGTGCAAGCCACGGTGGCAGAGTGGCTTGACCTTACACCTGCAGCCCCATAGAGGTGAGAGCTCTATGGGGTATGCTTCACCCAGAGTGGGTCCTGGACCACCCCCGGAAACAGAGTCACAACCCATCGTGAGAGGATGGGGAGTGGCCTGCTTCTGGGGTTCACCCAGCCAAGTGGCAGTGGCTGGGTGACGGTCCAGATACCCACCTACCCAACTCGACCCTCCTTCCAATTCTCCACCCAGGGGACCGCCTTCCCAAAAAAAACCCTGTGACTCTATGCTTCTCCAATATTCGAGCACAGACCTACACGCCCTCAGGAGTTCCCCCCTCTCCTGGGTGCGTCCCGCCTACAATACATCGAATCTCGATGACGGGCCCAACCATTGGGCCTCTGAGAGATGGCCAGGCAGGGTCAGGGGCCTCCAGCACAAGTCCAACAAGAGGCCCCTGGTTAAGTTCCTAGCTAAGTTCTTTGTCGAGTTAGGGAGGGGGGCGGGAAAAGACTATGGTTGTTCGGTGAAGGGGGGGGCCTTCCAACTACCATAGCGCAGGCCAGGCCTACGACCATTCACGAAGGTGAAGAACGAGGACCAGTCGCCGACAAAGCCCAGTAGCGAGCTGACGAACAGCCAATTCCCAGGATGGTGGGGAACGGCAGAAGGTGCACAAGCAGAGGGCCGTATCGTCACCGGGAGAGTCATCTCCGCTCTGTACAAGCGGTGAGACGCTCCGACCCTCTGTACTTCCCCCGAGGACCCGGGAGCGAAGGTGTGCAGCCTCCTATGCTCAGGCTGGTCTACCTAAATGCCAGGTCCGTAGCTAACAAGGCTCACCTTGTTCGTGACCTAGTGGAGAGTGAGCACGCGGACCTGACTTGCATCACGAAAACCTGGCTGGGCCCAGAGGGTGGTGTCCCTCTGGTTGACCTCTGCCCGCCAGGTTTCCAGGTGCTGCACCAGCCTCGGGCCCATGGGAGGGGCGGAGGAGTGGCAGTAATCATCAGGGAGACCCTTAGCCCGCGAGAGACCACCGTCCCTCAGATAGCCGGGTGTGAGTCTCTCCTTCTGAGATACGGCCCAGGGGCACAGTTGGGCCTGCTGCTGGCGTACCTACCACCTAATCGTGCAGCAGCAGCCCTGCCCAAGCTACTCGATGTCCTCTCAGGGTTGGTGGTTGAATTCCCAAAACTCATGGTCTTGGGCGACTTTAACCTACCGTCCCTGGGAGGATCGTCCGAACTAGCTCGGGAGTTCATGGACCTGTCGCAAATAATTTCTGGACCGACTCATGAGGGAGGCCACACCCCCGACTTGGTGTTCTTGTCTGGACGGTGGCGTGATGATATCGGTGGGGGCGCCACGACCGTTACGCCCCTGTCATGGACCGATCATCACCTCCTACGGCTAGACTTCCCCTTTGCCACCCTCCGCCGTGGGTGCACGATGCCAACCAGATGGTACCGCCCTAGGCGCCTAATGGACCCTGATAGGTTCCAGGCAGCGCTTGGGAACCCACATGCACTCCCTGCTCACAGCTCGGCGGACGCCTTAGTGGAAGCCTGGGAAAGGGCAGCCACGGAGGCTCTGGACCGAGTTGTACCCCTGCGGCCCCTGACCCGGCGCAGATCCCAGCGAGCCCCATGGTTCACTGCGGAGCTCCGGGAGATGAAGCGTCAGAGACGGGGCCTAGAGAGCCATTGGAGATCCAGTCGATCCGAATCCGACCGATTGCGACTAAGAATCCTCACCATGTCTTATCTCGCAGCGATAAGGGTGGCGAAATCCAACTACTTTTCCACCCTCATCGCGTCCGCAGATAATCGCCCGGCTGCCTTGTTCAGAGTGACTCGCTCCCTACTGAACCAAGAGGTGAGGGAGGAACCCTTACAGGGTCGAGCTGAGGAATTCGGTCAATATCTGTTGGATAAAATCGCTCGGATTCGAACCGGCCTGGACTCCAACTGGGCAGAGTTGGAGGAACAGGACATGGACAGTCTTGTCAACGTCATCTGGGAGGAATTTGATCCTGTGACTCCGAAGGAAGTGGACAGGATTATGAGGAGGTTGAGCTCCTCCACATGCTTACTGGACCCGTGCCCTTCCTGGCTGGCTTATGCAGCTCGAGAGGGGACACGAGGCTGGTTCCTTGCGGTCATCTCTGCTTCTCTGAGTGAGGGTCACTTCCCCACCGCCTTGAAGGAGGCGGTGGTGAGACCTCTCCTCAAGAAGCCCACCTTGGACCCATCCTCTTTGAATAACTTTCGTCCAGTCTCCAACCTTCGCTTCCTTGCGAAGGTTGTTGAGAGCGTGGTGGCGCATCAACTTCCTCAGGTCCTGGATGAAGCGGTTTATCTAGACCCATGCCAATCGGGCTTCAGGCCGGGCTACAGCACAGAGACGGCATTGGTCGCTCTGATGAATGATCTCTGGAGAGCCCAGGACAGGGGCCATTCCTCTGTCCTAGTCTTATTAGACCTTTCGGCGGCTTTCGATACCATCGACCATGGTATCTTGCTGCGGCGCCTCAGGGGACTGGGAGTGGGAGGCACGGTTCTGCAGTGGTTCTCCTCCTTTCTCCAGGGTCGCTCGCAGTCGGTGCTGGCAGGGGGACAGAGGTCGACCCCGAGGCCTCTCGTTTGCGGAGTCCCTCAGGGGTCGGTCCTCTCGCCTCTCCTGTTCAACATCTACATGAAACCGCTGGGTGAGATCATTCGTGGTTTTGGAGTAGGGTACCATCAGTACGCTGATGACACCCAGCTTTTCATCTCAACTCCAAACAGCATCAGTGATGCCCTCGACGTGATGTCCCGCTGCCTGAAAGCGGTCCGGGAATGGATGGGGAGGAACAGGCTTCAACTCAACCCGGACAAGACTGAATGGCTGTACGTACCGGCAAGCCAGGATACTCAGATCATTCCATCCCTTAACATCGGGGATGAGTTATTACCCCCTGTTGATAGGGCCCGCAACCTGGGTGTCCTCCTAGACTCGCAGCTATCCCTGGAAGATCACATAGGAGCTGTGACCAAGGGGGCCTTCTCCCGGGTTCGACTAGTGCGCCAACTACGACCTTATCTAGACCTGGATGCCTTACGTACAGTCACCCATGCACTTGTGACCTCTCGCCTTGACTACTGTAACGCTCTCTAAATGGGGCTGCCCTTGAGAGCCACTCGGAAGCTTCAACTGGTGCAAAGTGCAGCTGCACGGACACTTTTGGGGGCCTCCCGATACTCCCATATCACACCTCTCCTCCGTGAGCTGCACTGGCTTCCGGTTGCCTTCCGAGTGAAATTCAAGGTGCTAACAATGACATACAAAGCCCTACATGGCATGGGTCCGGACTACCTACGGGAGCACCTTCTGCCAACATCAACACCCCTCCATCCTGTGTGCTCCCACAGAGAGGGCCTCCTCAGGGTGCCACCGCTCAAGGAACGTCGGCTGGTGGCCCCCAGGGGGAGGGCATTCTCAGTGGGTGCGCCAGCCCTCTGGAACTGCTTGCCTACCGAAATCCGGATGGCCCCCGACCTCCGCACCTTCCGGCACGATTTAAAAACTTACCTGTTCCAGCAGTCCGGCCTGGCCTGATAGCTCTTGGGGTCTCAGTTGTTTTTTACTATTGTTTTTTACTATTGTTCAATCTGTATACCTACCTTACTCTGTACACCGCCCCGAGTCCCTCGGGAGAAGGGCGGTATATAAGAACAAACAAATAAATAAATAAATAAATAAATAAATAAATAAATAAATAAATAAATAAATAAATAAATAAATAAATAAATAAATATGTCATGGTGTCACACAAATGACACAATTTATATAATTGCATCAGACATCATGATGAGGTTAGGTAACTAAAGTGTATAATTTCTGTGATGACACTGTAACTTGTGAATCATCATGTTGATGTCATTTTACCTTATTCTGGATACAACTGGCAATAGATAAAATTTATCCAGCATACTTTTGTGGGGAGAATATCAAATTTAAGGAATCCCAAAGAAATCTCAAAATTTTTAGAAACAAAGTGGATACAATCATTATCAAATCAACCAATTATGATAAATATAGAACAATAATGCATATTTGTTTTCTTTTCTGTTTCAAATGTTAACATACCTTCATGTCTTTAGATTGAACTACTGCAATATGGTCTACATGAGGTTGCCCTTGAAGAATATTTGGAAGCTTTAGTTAGTGCAGAATGTGGTAGTGCCTGTGTCTGCTTTTCAGTGCTTGTGATACCTTTGGTCTGCAAGCTGTATTAGCTACCAGTATGATTCAAAATGTAATTCAAAGCCCCGGGCAAAAAATGGAAAGAATTTTTATGAAACTGAATGAGAATCTTGGAAGCAACAATTTATTATGATGCATGATAATAAGACTTGTTGCAGCTAGCAACAAGGAAGCTCTAAAAGTATGTGACAACCTGTGCTGGTTGAATGCCTTCCTGTTAATATTATCATTATCAGAAATAAAAAATAGTTCTGCTGTTAAATCCTGGTTTCCTCTAGCGGTACAATATGTAAGATGATTTTTTTTTTGCATCTTATTTCCTGCTTTTGATTAAGAAGACTCTGGGTAGCACTTCCAAAGAATCATGAAGATGGAATGATATTTTCACTGTCTCAAATATAGGAATTATATAGGAAATTACATGTTCTACCAAATCCCTGTTTCCTTCCAATTTTAGCTCAAATCATGTCCTTTGTACTTTAGTAGGATTAAGTAAGGTCACTTCAGGAGATGAGATAGCATATTTTTCCCCAAAAAAAGAAACTCCAATCTGCTCTTAAATCACCCAACCCATTTATGTTTAGGTAATATATTAAAAACCCAGAGCAGAAATTAACCCAGAAAAACAAACAAAAGAAGAAATAAAAAAAGATTTTCTCCAATTACTCACTGTAAAGTAGTGTGGTCACACACAGAGACGGACACTCAGCTGGGTGATAACTTCTTTATTGAGGTCAGGAACGAAGCTGGGGAAAGGGTTTACCTGGCATACCCTTATACCTTTATACCTGCCCAGGTGAATGCCAACCAATCCATTCAAACCTGGGCTTCCCACCAGTGCAGGTGACCAATAGATTTAAACCTTGGTTTCCCGCCAGAGCTGTCTATAGCCCGGGGCTGTCAAACTTGTTTAAACCAGGCTTTACCGCCAAATGCGGTTATAGCCTGGAGCTGTCCAGCCCCCTGCTGTGCTGACAGCCTGTGTATGCTTTAGCCGCATACACTACACTCACCCATGCTTTTTCCTGCACAACTGTATATATAAAAAGAAATTTTCTGGGAAATAAGTGCCAATAGATCCTTCTTATAAAAGGTATACTTCTTTAATATATGCCAATTTTTAATTCAATTTCACTTCCCCATCCCTACTCCACTCTCACTTACTTAACTAGCAATGAATGACAGAACCAGCAAATTTTCTTGCTTTGTTGTTTCACATCATTTAGATCTCCGAGGAATCTCTGATGTAGGACTTTTTTTACAAGTGTAATACTGGTAGCAAATTAAAGGTAGATGGAAGGAGCAAAGTTAGCATGTCCTCAGGTAATTGTGCATGCAGACAATATAGGAGAAACAAATCATTTACCAGGAAACTGAAATCAAGAGATGGGGTCTGCCTGGCCATGTGCAACCTCTAATGACATATCCAGCTTGGCATTCTTTTGATTGTTCAGCAGTAATAAGTTGTTATAAGAAGACCATTATCAAAAAAGTTTCCATAAATTCACATAAGAGGAAGCTCTGTCACTTATGTGGGCAACTTCAAGATACAGCTTCTCTCATCTCTTACTGAAAGTTTTCAGTTCTATAAAAGTGGATATGAAGGATCACTTCACTACCTCTTCTCTTCATTGTGCTCACAACTGCTGTGAAGCTTTCAGCACAATGAAGTTATAAAATTCTATGTCCAAAATTGGGCACTCCATATAAGCTAAATCAAAACACCCAGAAACCTCATATCCAGTGAATAGGGGGGGATGCTGAGAGTTGCAACCTGAGAACATCTGAAGATTATAGATTGTTAATCAACAACTTGACACTAGATTCTTTTAGATATCAGAATATACTTACGATATTTGAAAGGGAACTTCACCCATCACATCTGTTATGGAGAAGATGCCATCTCTTTCAGTGAGATCAGTTCTAGTCATAGGTGTAATTCTGGAAAACAGTATGCTTTTGGACTGCCAGGATTTAATGTGGGCAAATACAATTTTATGATTTTATCCTTCAATGTGCCTTCATGGAATGAGATATAAAAATGCACTATGGCAGACATGGTGGCTCAGCGGGTTAGGACGCTGAGCTTGTCGATCTGAAGGTCAGCAGTTTGGCGGGTCGAATCCCGAGTGCCGTGTAACAGAGTGAGCGCCTGTTACTCATCCCAGCTTCTGCCAACCTAGCAGTTCGAAAGCACGTAAAAATGCAAGTAGAAAAATAGGGACCACTATGGTGGGAAGGTAACAGCGTTCCGTGCGCCTTTGGTGTCTAGTCATGCCGGCCACATGACCACGGAGACGTCCTCAGACAAACGCTGGCTCTTCGGCTTTGAAATGGAGATGAGCACTGGCCCCTAGAGTTGGAAACGACTAGCACACATGTGCGGGGGAACCTTTACCTTTACCTTATGGCAGAGTGACAGAAATGTAAGGATAAAGAGCTCACAGCTTTAAACATGCTCAAGTTTAGATAGCTTCTCCTTAATATATAGCGTATTGCACTTATATATATGGAAACATTAAAGCATTTTTCTCCAAGCCTTCCAATATAACTGGCTATCAAGGAACATTTAATGAAGTAAGTAAATACCAGCTATTAAAAGTAATCCATCACAGCTCATAAACCCCAGTTAAAAGGCATCATATTACATAATATGTATTTTACAGTGCAAATGTCATTAAAAGTAGAATTCAAATAACACAATAAATATATTTATTTCCTGCAGCAGACTGAATAATACATTCTAGCCAAATTGAAATATTATTTCCCAGTTCAAATTTCTATTAAGAAATGAAAGATAAATTCCTTAAAAAGCAGAATATAGATGTTTCATTTTTTTAAAACAACAAAAAACAAAGATGTGCCCCTTTCAAATCTATAACAATTGTTGCATACTAAATATATATGCCTCTTTCGGGCTAGCAACAATTCTTGCAGAGATCTTCCACATGTTTCATTCAACATGGAATCCAAGACAGGAGAGGAGAGGAGAGTAGGATTCCAGAGTCTGGATTTCAGCAGAGTGAAATTTTGGATCCATTTTTCATTTGGAAGGATTTGTGGCAAGAAGATTTTGTCCAAAACAAACTTATCAAAGATGCACTTATTTTTTTGCTAATATTCTAACCCTAAACTGGACGAAATGTGCTATCAAAAATTAGCATCTAGGGATGATTCCTAGCATCAGATTGTTCCAGAGATTCTATTCTAGGTTAGGTTGTTTAGGAAGAATATCTTTGTCCAAGGCATCTCCTTCAGTAATTGAAAAGCTAATTAGACATTTGTTTTGCATAATTAACATGCAAGCAATATATTTCCTTTCATAAACCTGTAGTAAGCTAAGGTATTAGATAGGTGTAATTATCAAGAACAGTTGAAGAAAGATGCTAATCAACAGAATAAAACCAAAGTCTAATTTCAAAGGACAAGTTGTATAATTTCTGGCATTTCTATACAATAAATTTAAAATTAACTTTAAATAGAATGACAATTAAACTGAAAAACAGCTCAGGGTTACAGAACTCCTCAGTCCACTCTGGCCCTTTAATTACTGAATTTCAGATGTCATATTAAAATACTCTGTGTTCAAAGGATCCTGGAGATAACTAGTAATAATTTGTTGCCTTGACTATTTTATTTTATTTTTAATTTTCCTATTAACTTTATATTTTGTTATTGGATTGACATAAAAACATAAATTTTCACTTCTTTTTAAAGGTAAAGGTAAAGGTTCCCCCGCACATGCGTGCTAGTTGTTTTCAACTCTAGGGGCTGGTGCTCATCTCCGTTTCAAAGCCAAAGGGCCAGTGCTTGTCCGAGGACATCTCCGTGGTCATGTGGCCGGCATGACTAGATGCCAAAGGCGCACGGAACACTGTTACCTTCCCACCGTAGTGGTCCCTATTTTTCTACTTGCATTTTTACGTGCTTTCGAACTGCTAGGTTGGCAGAAGCTGAGACGAGTAACAGGCACTCACTCTGTTACACGGCACTCGGGATTCGACCCGCCAAACTGCCGACCTTCTGATCGACAAGCTCAGCGTCCTAACCCACTGAGCCACCGCGTCTCTTCCACTTCTTTTTTTTTTCTTATATTGACATAAAAATCATTTTTTGGCTCCTGATATACAGAAATGCAGGATATAAATATTACTAAATACCAACAGATAAGAATAAAAAAGAATATGAAATCAAATTGAAGTGTTTCTTGATGCTGCTTGATTTTAAACTATTTTCCACCTTTGTCCTGGAAGAAAGGAGGGGGCAAATAGTTAATATGATAATTTATAATAATATTTTGCAAGTTTGGTTCACAATGTATATCTTGGCTGAAATTCTGGACTTGCTGCATTAAGGAATTCTGATTAAACACAATGGACAGATTCAAACAATATGAACTAGAGTAGATAAACAGCATGCAAGAATGAAGAGACTCCATATGATTTTTATTATGAAAACAAAATTGGCAGTTACTATCATTAAACTTTAACAATTCAAGCTTTACCAGTGCATCCTGTAAGACCCAGCATTATCACTCTAATTTCAGTTTCTTGAATTCAATATACTTTCTTTTTCTTTATTCAAAGCAGAAAATGTCTAGAAACAACTGCAGGCTTTGCCATTTAATATCAGAACATGTTTCTCCAAACTACATAACTTAAATCTGGAATTAGTCTCTTCATACTTACAACATTTTTATGAAGGCAATATAATACCATAGAGCACTCAGTGTAAGCATTTTAAAACTTGGTGTTTTACAATGTAATTTTTCACAGCCTATGCATTTAATCATTGTTTTGCAATTTTACAGTGTGTGTGCTATAAAGCATTTGAAAATATTGATATCTTCTGTAGCATTTTGTAATGTAAGATTAGCTAGATTTAGAAAACAGGTATTTCTTACAAATAATTTGATCTCTAATATGTTTCTCACTTTATTTGTACCAATACTGGAATTTTTCCATGTGAAATTGGGCAAAGCAATTCTATATGTCCATTCTGACACTTTATCCTCACAGGTTACAAGCTCTGCTACTTAGAACCATTTTTGCTGCCTGACCTCAGAGCAGTAAATACCCACTCAAGTCAAACTGCATAAGACCTAAGGTGATCCAATTATTTTGGCAGCCAACTCAGAAAATTCCTTTTTCCCTTCCGAACTCACACAGATAACATAATAACTAGTAATCTGCTGCCTTTTCATGATACCTCCAATCAATTATTGAAGTGGCAGAATTTCTTTGTCTTGTGGTAAAATTGTACCTGAAGAAAGTCTCCTTATATCCAATATGTATAATTTTTCTAGTAAGCATTTTTAGAATTGTGGCATATATTACATCTTGACAACACGAAGTGGATGTAATTTATTTTTCTCACAGATATGCCCATATTTTATTGTTTGATGTTCCTATGGAACATTGCATGAATGAGATTTGGAGTGAAGAGTGAGCATAATGATGCAAAACAACAAATGCTGATGCCATATTTCTGCTTTTGTCAAGGGATACAAGTTTAATGCCAGACTAGTTGTCCTATGTATATGAGTTTTAAAGAAGAAACTATCATAGTGTTTGGAACTGTTTTGCCCCAATGTTTAGCAATCTGCATTTTAGACCACCAGGAACTCATGGTGGCTTATATGGACATCTCCTTTCATTTTATCCTAAGAGCACCAGAAAGTCAATTGGTCTAAGAAAGACTGACTGGTCCAAAATAATCCAATGAATGAATTGGGGTGTGTGTATATATACACACACACACACACACACACACACACACACACACACACACACACATATATATATATATATATATATATGTATATATATATATATATATATATATATATATATATATATACATATATATATATATATACATATATATATATATACATATATATATATATACATATACATATATATATACATATATATATATATATAGGGACGCGGTGGCTCAGTGGGTTAGGACGCTGAACTTGTCGATCGGAAGGTCGGCAGTTTGGCGGGTCGAATCCCGAGTGCCGCGTAACAGAGTGAGCGCCTGTTACTCGTCCCAGCTTCTGCCAACCTAGCAGTTCGAAAGCACGTAAAAAATGCAAGTAGAAAAATAGGGACCACTCCGGTGGGAAGGTAACAGCGTTCCGTGCGCCTTTGGCGTCTAG
This sequence comes from Vipera berus, assembly GCF_964194415.1. Classification (NCBI taxonomy): domain Eukaryota; kingdom Metazoa; phylum Chordata; class Lepidosauria; order Squamata; family Viperidae; genus Vipera; species Vipera berus. The sequence goes on from NC_138205.1 coordinate 84,158,334, forward strand.
TCATGCCGGCCACATGACCACGGAGATGTCCTCGGACAAGCGCTGGCTCTTCGGCTTTGAAACGGAGATGAGCACCGGCCCCTAGAGTCGGAAACGACTAGCACGCATGTGCGGGGGAACCTTTACCTTTACCTTATATATATATATACATGCATACATATACATATACATATACATATACATATACATATACATATACATATACATATACATACATACATACATACATACATACATACATACATACATATATATATATATATATATATATATATATATATATATATATATATATATATATATGTTTCAAATGTTAACTATTTAGATTACCTTGCTAGGCCCCAAACATGGGGCAAATCTTTATTTCCTGTTTTCAGCCTATCTTGAAGGCTATCAAACAGGCAGTAGTCACACCGGACAATTCATATATTTGTGTAAAATTTACTAACAAAGAATTAAAGGGAAACTGAGATGCATTTCTGACTCCTTAGTCGTCCTCAGCCAGCTATACCCTTCTGAGATTCGAACCTGGGCTGATTGCATACAAGGCAGTGTTATTTAAATAACACTGCCTTGTATGCAATCAGCCCAGGTTCGAATCTCAGAAGGGTATAGCTGGCTGAGGACGACTAAGGAGTCAGAAATGCATCTCAGTTTCCCTTTAATTCTTTGTTAGTAAATTTTACACAATATATATATATATATATATATATATATATATATATATATATATATATATATATATATATATATATATATATATATATATATATGTATATATATATATATATATATAGTTTCTGTAATGGCAACAATATCATATCTGCCCTCTACTTGAATTTCTAGTTTACCCTGCTTATTCCTCATACTTTGTGCATTGGTGTACAAGCATTTGAGTTCTTTTTGACTGAGCCTGTGTTTGTTTTCTACCTAGCCAGTTTTGTGATTGAGTTCCCCTTCATCCTTACTACCTATTTTATTACTGCTCATGATATGGCACAGACTATCAAAAGCTTGATTTTTCATAACAGCAACCTTAATAGTCTTAACTACACAAACATCTATATTAGAAACACTGACAACTCTATTAATTTTAGATTGCTGGGGAGAGAAATATTCTGTATCAATTAACTTTCTGTCCCTGTTATTCAGTTTAAATGTTTCTTCAGAAAACCCCTGAATGTAATACTAAATAACTCAGTCCCTTCTGTGATTGGTGTATTCTGGGCTTTTTTTCTCATAGAACGCTCAGAATGGTGTTCCGGCACCTTTTTTTTTTTTTGCAAAAACAAAACAAAAAACAGCTCCTTTATTGGCTTTCCTAAGCCTATTGCAGGGCTAGGCAATCTTGGCCCTTTTTTATGACTCATGGGCTTCAACTCCCAGAAATCCTGAGCCAGCCATGCTGAGGGGAAAGGGAGAGGTCTCCAAGCTGAGCCATGCTGGCTCAGGAATTCTGGGAGTTGAAATCCTTGAGTCATAAAAGAGCCTGCACTAGAGGAGGACATTAAAATTATTTACAGGATTACTTCTTTAGGAACTAAACTTTTAGAATCTAAAACAGCTAATTCAAAAAAGCCAACAGGAAAGAACCTCACATTTTTCATCTGCTTCTGTCTTTTGGAAGGTAAAATTAGATAACAAAATAATCTATTTCTTATGTTAACATGTCTGCAATGAAATCAAAGGTAACAGGAAAGAAATGAGAAACATTTTTCTCAATGTAATATGTCTAATTTAGCTGATTCTAGGAAAAAATGTATCTTTTGTACACTCTTGAAAACTATTTTGAATCTAAACAATTCTTAAGAATGAAATATTCTTAATTTGGACTTTACTTTTACTGTTTGGACTGTTGTGTGTTTTGATAAACAGATTATTTAGAATCTAGTTATGTTGCACTTCAGTCTTTAAATAATTAACCTAGTATATACATAACAATATATGATGTTTTCCATGGTGAGCTTAACATCAATAACAACATTTATTAAAAAGGCTAAAATAATTTCTGGTGGTATTATCTGTATATTAAAATTTTGGACAAGATGTGATCATGTATCCTAGCAAAAGATGTTACATATGTGCATAAGCGTAGTCAGTAGCATATGCCTTTTTAAAAATATCAAACATGCAAAGAAACCAAAATAAGTCCAAAATATATGTATTACATCCAGAAATGCCAACTTTGCAACCAATATTTCTCATCCATAACTATGGCACCCTAAGGATACCTGCATACATGCAAATGCTTCTCTGGGATCAGTAACACAGCAGGGATTGCTTTTTCCTTCCAGTAACATATACCTAAAACCAGTTTATTGCATTTGGCAATTGTACTAAAAAAAATCTCATTGTCAACCAATATAATTCATTTAATTTGAAATCAAGTGAAAAATTGATTTAAATTATTTTATTAAAACAAATTAATGGCAATTCTTTTATAAGAAGTTGCCCCAACCAAAATGAGTTTGACATGCCTGCTCTAGATAGTTGAATGCTCCAAAATATATTCTAGACCAGGCCTGTACATGCAGCCTACCAAGCACCCTTGAACAGAGCATAGACTTTTTTTTAAAAAAAAAAGTAATAAAATCACCACCACTGCCCTGAAAGTCATGTTGCCTAGTGCCTCCATGGCTTACCATGACCACGAGCTCCAACACTGTAGATGCTCCTCTAGTCACCAAATCATTGATTAGCCCACCAGCATTCCTTTGCAGACCACAAAGATTTTTAATTTATCAGCGTGGGCCTTTCCCTTCTACAAGTTGCACAGATCTCTTCTAGATTTTCCTCTTGCCTTTCCGAGTTAACTCCTTGGTCTGTCATTGAACAAGAATTGACTTTGTAGGGAAGCATATTATCATTTGATGCATATTTAATATATGTTCTACCTTTATTTACCAATTATATAATATTTGTATGCAATCCACATGGCAAGGTTTGGGGCAACTTACAATAGAAAAAAATATATTTTTAAAATCATAAGATTAAAACTTAAAAGCAGGGCTTTTTTCTCGTACAACAGTCAGAATGGTGTTCTGGCACCTTTTTTGCACAAAAAGAAGCTTTTGCACAAGCTCTGCTACTCTTTCTATTGGCTTTCAAAAGCCTATTGGCTTTCGAAATCCAATAGGAATTGCTACTGAGCACGCCAAAATACCTGGCTTGCAAACGTTGCACTGGCTAGTTGTTTGCAGCGAAAGCGAGTAGGCAGGAACTTTGCATTCCTCCCTGCTGCCCAACTACACCATCTAAACTAGGTAAGTGAGAGAGGACAAGGAGTGAGAGGTAGGTTCTGCAGAGTCCATGTGCACTCCTTCCTTGTGCTCACCCATGTCAGCCAGGCTGGTGGCCTACCTGGTGCTGGACCTGCGCCACTGTCACCTCGCCCTGCGCGCCTAAGTGGCCGCCCTGCATCGCCTGGCCTGCACCGCCTCCACTGCCCGCCCCGCACAGTCCTGCCATATACAGCAGGCTCTGCTGCTCCCACAGCACCAGCCACGCTGGTTCTGGACCTGGGGGGAGCCCACCGCCAACACCCCTCACACCTGTGGCCACAGCAGCACCGCCCCCCCCACCCCCCCACCTCCTGCGCCCGCCAAGATGAGAGTTCTGGCACCTTTTTTAGAAAAAAAGCACTGGGTGTATTCATCCCTTTTGTACAGTTTTTCATCATACCAATTGCAAACATTATAACTAACATAACTAAAACCTTCCGCTTTACACCACTTCTTTATTTTATTTTATTTTAATTCCATTTATATCCCGCCCTTCTCCAAAGACTCAGGGCGGCTTTAGCCACATATTGAAGTCAGCTATAACTGGGCTTTTACTTTTTTGCTTCTTTTTTTTATTAAAGAGTTTTACAAAAACAAAATTTTACAATATATCCCCAAATCCCTCCCACCCCAAACCCGCCCACTTCCCCCCCCCCACTTCCCAGAGCTAAATACAGGATTATAGTTACAATAATCATATTCTAAATAAAAATTATGCATAATATACAATTAACCAAATTCATAATGCGCTTTAACTCTCTTTTAACATAACTACCAACAACGTACCAATAACAATATCCCACTAAAATCTACTCATAAGCTAAATGGTACTTTTTAGTCCCATATTTGTTTTGAATATAATTTATCCATCTCCTCCAAACTGAAATATATCTTTCCTGTGAATGATCCTTCAGATAAGCAGAAATCTTAGACATTTCTGCAAGATTCGAAACTTTAAACACCCATTCTTCTACAGTGGGCAAACTATCCTTCTTCCAATATTGTCCCACCAGTAACCGTGCTGCCGTTATCATGTTCAACATCAAGTTAGTTTCTTTAACATCACAATCTACAACAATGCCCAATAAAAACAATTGCGGGGAAAACTTTATCTTTCTCTTAAAAATCTTTTGAATGTTCCACCAAATTTTAATCCAAAAAGCTTTTATATTTCTACAAGTCCACCACATGTGAAAATAGGTAGCTTCTAAACTACCACACCTACAACATTTAGACTGTAAATTAGGATACATGTTGGACAACTTCTTGGGATCCAGATGCCATCTATAAAACATTGTATAAAAATTTTCTCTTAGATTTTGAGCCTGGGTAAATTTAACATTTCTGACCCAAATTATCTCCCAGGTGTCCAACGAAATTGGTTCCTGAATATTTTGTGCCCATTTTATCATGCAGTCTTTATCCAGTTCCGTTTCCGAATCCAATTCAATTAAAGCATTATATATCCTCTTTATATGTGCACAATTTGAATCTCTAATTTGCTTTACTAAATTTTGATCTGTAGTTGTGATGCCAACCTTTTGATCTGACTTCCACCTAGCTTTCAATTGGGTATATTGAAACCAAGAGTAACTTATGTTTTCTTGTCTTAACTCCTCTACTGGTTTGAGTTGCCAATCATTCCCTTGCAATCTAAGTAGTTCCTTATAAGAAACCATATCCATACTCACTCCCATAGATACGCCCTCTATCGCGTGTCCAGGAATTCCCCAAATCGGTATTTTATAATTTAACTTATAATAATACTTTTTCCAGACACGCAATAAAGCACTTCTAAGAATATGGGATTTAAAAGCCCTGTCTACCTTCTTATCATAAAGCAAGTATGCATGCCATCCATATACCAAATCCCATCCCTCAAGATGAAGTATTCTCTTGTTAGTTAGATTAAGCCAATCACTAACCCAGGTCAAGGCAACCGCATCATAGTACAATTTCAAATTTGGCGCCTTGAGTCCCCCTCTTTCCCTGGCATCTTGTAAAATCTTGAATTTAACTCTTGGTTTTTTCCCCGCCCAGATAAATTTGTTAATACCCTTCTGCCATTGATCAAGGTTGGCATCCTTTTTCAATATAGGTATCATCTGAAACAGAAAGAGAAACTTTGGTAGAACATTCATTTTAACAACTGCAATTCTTCCCAGTAATGATAATTGTAATTTTTTCCAATTATTTAAGTCCCTTTGTACCTTCAACCATAGTGTTTCATAATTATTCTTATACAATTTTACATTTGAGGCTGCAATATATACTCCTAGATATTTAACCTTCTTCACTATTTCAAAACCTGTTAATTTAGATAACATATCCCTTTCACTCATAGATAAATTCTTGGATAATATCTTAGTCTTATTACTATTCACCTTAAACCCAGAAACCTTACCATACTGAGTTATAATTTCCATCAAGTCTATAACCGACTGTAACGGTTGGGATACTGTCACAACCAAGTCATCAGCAAAAGCTCTCAATCTATAATCATTCTGTTTTATTTTAATTCCCTTTATCAAAGAGGACTCTCAAATTTTAATTAGTAAAATCTCTAATGTTAAAACAAACAATAATGGTGATAGGGGGCAACCCTGTCTTGTACCTTTTTCAATTTTAAAAGTCTCTGTTAATCCCCCATTAACTATAATTTGTGCAGTTTGTTGTTGATATATAGCTTTAATAGCATGTAGAAAACCTTCTCCAAAATTCATCTCCTCAACAACTCTTAATAAAAATTGCCAATTCAATTGGTCAAAGGCTTTCTCTGCATCCAAAAATATCAATGCTGCAGAGACTTGGTTGTTCTTATCCAAATATTCAAGCAAGTTAACAATTTGTCTTACATTATATTTCATATACCTCCCAGATATAAATCCCGATTGATCACTATGAATCATTTGTTTCAAAACTTGCATTAATCTATTAGCCAATACTTTAGCAAATACTTTTTTGCTTCTTATATACAGTTAAAACCTTTGAAAAAAGTAAACTACACTGCTGAGTTCATTCCCCAAGTTCTGGAATTCCTTCTGTACAGAAAGTACATCTTTTTGGATAGGTGATTGGTGCCAAAATGCACAATGACATCACAATCACAGTCCTTATCAGCATTATTGACTATATTAATAATACTCCTCTTTTCTCTGCTGGCAGTAGCACCAGGCAGACACCTCACATCTTTCAAAACTTCCACATACTTTGACTTCTCTTAAAATTGAGTCACCAACCAGAAGGTGGCTTCTCTTTTTAGATAGCTTGCTCACCTCACATGACTGATTTGCAATACCTGATTCACACCTTTCCTTATCCAAAACAACTTCTTCCTCATGGACCACAATCTCCTACTCTGTTGAGTCATCACCATCATTACAAACAGCTAAGCCTGCAATCTTAATATCCCTGTTTAGTTCAGCAAAGGCACTGTATCTATTATGCAGGGACACACCAAAGGTTTTGTATTTATAATCCACAGTTCTCACTGTGCCAGAACCAACAATTATCCATATTGACCTTCTCCTTCAGGATCTTTGTAGTAAGGGAGATGGAGGAGGCTGACAGTGGGGCAGCTCAATAGAACACACTGGCTGAGTTGACCACCTTACTTCAGCCTGAAGAGCACAAACTAAAGACTTTAGATCACAGGTGTCAAACTCGCCGCATCACGTGATTTGTTGTGACATATAGCAATTTTTTTTGCATTGCCAGAGCTGGGGTGGGAGCAGCCTCAGTATGATGCAACCCTTGCTTAGATAAACAATCTGTCCATGTAAACTAGCAATCTCCTTACAAATAGGGCAGTATCCAAATTTTAAAAGAGCACCATGAAGATAGCTGCAAAACAAGTGTTGAACTAAACCAGACATTATAAAATAAAATTTAAATTACACAAGCATTTACCAAGAATGAACTACTGCTGTTTTCAGATTTCTGATGTTTTCTGGTCAGAAGGTCAGTTGCCCTCACAATGAGTAATTTCATGGAATCATTGCAAATAGATATTCCCTTTCAGCCTACCTGTTTTTAGGTTTTAAGCTGTATGATTCGCACACCATTAGGCACGTGGATCACTACCGGCGAGGAGGAGACCCGGGTGGTGATCTCCTATGCTGGTCAAGATTGGCTGCCTTTGAGGGACCTGAGGCGGTTTTGGAGGCCTGCCAGGTTTGTGGCTGGTTGGGCGGTGTGCTGCCCTGTTTTTGGCTAGCATTAACCTGCCAATCGCGTCCTGGAGTTGTGGCTTCCATGACCCTCCCCTCTGTGGTGGGGTGTCCTGGTCTCAGGACTGTCGGCATGGCATTGGCCAGGGCCGGGCTCGCTTGTCACCTATATGGAGATGGACTCCTGCATTCTGCCTCCCTTGACCCCCAAGGACTCAGAAGGACCCAGGGTGAAGAGTCGCTGTGAGAGGGCGGCTTAGACTTTCTATCTGCTACCCACTCTGGAAGTGAGAGATCCGCGAGGGTATGCTTTTTCCCCTGGGTGGGGTTTCCATCTGCCTTCCAGATCAGTCTTGTGGCCATGGTGAGAGGATGGCTGCTGACCTGTTCTGGTGGTATCCAGCTCAAGTGAGAGTGGAGCTGGATTGGCAGTTTTGGACTCAAACACTCCTTCTGATTTTATACCATCTTATTTAACACCCGACAGCCTTCTGCTGAACCTACATGGTTAATTATGGCTCGCCTATGTTATACTGGCATGGACTTGTGTGCCCTCAGGGGTGCCCCCCCTTCCTGGGTGCAACCCGCCTTCTTTTCTACTACTCCTTTGATGACAGGCCCAATTGTTGGGACCCTGAGAGATGGTTGGGCATGGAGTGGGGTCTTCGGTCTATTTCTAGGAAGAGGCCCCTGATTTGTTTTTTATCTAATTTTTAAGGGGTTAGGGGGGAGGGTTGGATTGTGGTTTGGGTTGGAATTTGGGGGGCTTCCACCAACCGATGTTCAGTCCAGGCTTGTGACAGGTCGTGGTCGGACGGGGCTTGGGTTGGGCACCTCCAGGTCTCCGGAGTGGGGAGTGGGGTTGCAGATCCCCACGATGATTGGGAATGGCAGCAGATGGCTGCACAGGGGCCGTATCAACATTCGGGAGTGCGCCCCCGCTATCTTCAAGCGGTGGGGCACTCCGACCCCCTGGATTTGACCCGTGTTTTTGGGAGCAGGGATGAGCAGGCCCCTGAGCTCAGGCTGGTGTACTTTAATGCCAGATCAGTAGTTAATAAGGCACCTCTTATTCGAGAGTTGGTTGAAGAGGAGCGTGCAGATCTGGCTTGCATTACAGAGACCTGGTTGGGTCCACAGGGAGGTGTCCCTCTGACTGAACTTTGCCCACCAGGTTTCCATGTGCTTCACCAGCCCTGGGCTCAGGGAAGGGGCGGGGGTGTTGCGGTGGTTGTAAGGGAGACCTTATGCCCACAGGAGGCTACCGTTGTTCAGATACTCAGGTGTGAGTCACTCCTCCTGAGATGTGGCCCTGGGGCTCAGTTGGGTTTGTTGCTGGTGTATTTCTCACCTACCTGCATAGCAGCAGCCCTGCCCAAGCTCCTCAACATCCTCTCTGGGCTGGCGGTTGAGTTCCCCAGACTTATGGTTCTGGGGGACGTCAACCTGCCGTCCCTGGGAGGCTTGTCGGGGTTGGCTCGGGAGTTCATGTCCTCCATGATGGCCATGGACCTGACCCAAGTAATTCAGGGCCCGACTCATGGGGGGGTCACACGCTCGATCTTATCTTTTTATCTTAACGGTGGCTTGATGATCTGGGAGGGGATCTCCAGTTATTACACCCCTGTCATGGACCGATCATCACCTCCTGCGGCTGGCCTTCCATTTTTCCACCCCCTGTCACTGGGTTGCAGAACCGACCAGGTGGTTCCGCCCCAGGTGCCTAATGGATCCTGAACGGTTCCAGGTGGCGCTTGGACCTGTGCCTGCCATCTTCGCTCACAGCCCAGTCAATGCCTTAGTGGAAGCCTGGGAAAGGGCAGCCACGGAGGCACTTGACCACGTTGTGCCCATGTGGCCCCTGTCCTGGCACAGATCCCGGCTGGCTCCATGGTTTTCCGTGGAGCTCCGGGAGATGAAGCATCGGAGACGGAGCCTAGAGAGCTGTTGGAGATCCAGCCAGTCTGAATCTGACCGATTGTGGTTAAGAACCTTTATGAGGTCTTATCTCGCAGCGATGGAGGCAGCGAAGTCCAACTACTTCTCTGCCCTCATCGTGTCCACAGATAATCGCTCGGCTGCCCTGTTTAGGGTGACTCGCTCCCTCCTTAATCAGGAGGTGAGGGAGGAGCCCTTGCAGGGTCATGCCGAGGAGTTTAGTCAACATCTGGCAGACAAAATCGCTCAGATTCGGGCCGGTCTGGACTCCGACTGGGCAGAGTCTGATGGGGGGAGACGAGCGGTCTTGGGAACGTTATGTGGAAAGAATTCGACCCTGTGACTCTGGAAGAGGTGGACAGGATCATGGGGAGGCTGAGTTTCACCACATGTTTATTGGACCCTTGCCCCTCCTGGCTGGTATATGCAGCTCGGGAGGGGACACGAGGCTGGCTCCAGGCAGTAATAACTGCTTCTTTGAGGGAGGGTAGCTTCCCTGCTGCCTTGAAGGAGGCAGTGGTGAGGCCCCTCCTCAAGAAGCCTGCCCTGGACCTGGCTATTTTGAACAACTATTGTCCGGTCTCCAACCTTTGTTTTCTAGCAAAGGTTGTTGAGAGTGTGGTGGCACATCAGCTCCCTCTTTCCTGGAGGAAGCGGATTATCTGGACCCCTACCAATGGGTTTTAGGCCCAGGTACAGCACGCAGATGGCATTGTTCGCGCTGGTGAATGATCTCTGGCAGGCTTGGGACAGGGGTTGTTCCTCTGTCCTAGTCCTATTAGACCTTTCAGCGGCTTTTGATACCATTGACCATGCTATCTTACTGTGGCACCTCAGGGGGTTGGGAGTGGGTGGCACTGTTTTACAGTGGTTCTCCTCCTACCTCCTGGGTCATTCACAGTCGGTGTTGGCAGGGGGGCAGAGGTCGGCCTTGAGGCCTCTCGTTTGTGGAGTCCCTCAGGGATCAGTCCTCTCGCCCCTCCTGTTCAACATCTATATGAAGCCGCTGGGTGAGATCATTTGTGGTTTTGGGGTGGGGTATCATCAGTATGCTGATGATACCCAACTTTTTATTTCCACCCCAAATCAACCCAGTGATGCCCTCGCCGTGATGTCCCAGTGCCTGGAGGCGGTGAGGGTGTGGATGGGGAGGAACAGGCTTCGTCTTAATCCCGACAAGACTGAGTGGCTGTACATACCAGCATCTTGGGTTACCAAGTTTATTCCATCTTTAACTATGGGGGGTGAGGTGTTATCCCCCGTAGATAGGGCTTTCAACTTGGGTGTCCTCCTTGATTCACAACTCAGTTTAGAAGATCATATAGGAGCTGTGACCAGGGGGGCTTTTGCCCAGGTTCACCTGGTGCGCCAGTTGGGGCCCTATTTGGACTGAGATGCCCTACGTACAGTCACTCATGTGCTCGTGACCTCTCAGATTGACTGCTGCAATGCTCTCTACATGGGGCTGCCCTTGAGGACCACTCGGAGGCTCCAACTGGTGCAGAATACAGCCACGCGAGTGGTGATGGGGGTCTCCCGATACTCCCATATAACACCTCTGCTCTGCGAGCTGCATTGGCTTCCAGTTGCCCTCCGGGTGAGATTCAAGGTACTGGTGATGACCTATAAAGCCCTAAATGGCATGGGTCCAGATTATTTACGGGAGCACCTTCTGCCGGCGTTAACTTCCCATCGTCCTGTGCGCTCCCACAGAGAGGTCCTCCTCAGGGTGCCGTTGGCCAGGGAATGCTGACTGGCGGCCCCCAGGGGGAGAGCATTCTCTGTGGGTGCGCCTGCCCTCTGGAACCAGCTCCCTGTTGAGCTCAGGACGGCTCCCGACCTTCGCTCCTTTCGCCGTGAACTGAAAACTTGGTTATTTGAGCTTGCCGGCCTGGACTGAGGGATTGGAATTTTAAATTTTTAGAATGTGATTTATTTGTTGGGGCTAATTTAATTTAATTTATTTTTAACTTTGTATATTGTGTTTTAACTGCCCTGTACACCACCCCGAGTCCTTCGGGAGAAGGGCGGTATCTAAATCCAATAAAATAAAATAAAATAAATAAATACTGGATTCAACTTCAGGCCTCTAAAAGTTGCTATCTTGTCTGCTATGCAAATACAATTCAGTTGCAATCGGTGACTCAACTTCCAGGTGCCTACCTTGCTCATTGACCAAATCTCAGTCCTCTTGCTATGAGCTTCAGATCCCACCAATCTCTGGTGCTGTGCAAATGCAATTGCAACCAGTGACTCAGTGAACCATTAAATCTTCCCAGACTGTTTGCCTTCTCTTGGGAACAAATAGACTAGGCTTTCTGGAGCTTGTAGGGAGGTCAGTTCTGGATCTCTTATGGCTACACAAGGATATAAGGCCAATTCCTTGCTTGAGACTTTCTCCCTGCCTGGCTAAGCATTTCCCAGCAGATAGTTGATTTAAAAAGGCAGAAATATTTACAACTCTTGACATCTTCTTTGTAACCTTTAAGGTTGGTTATTGTACCTGCTATCATTAATTTGGTTTTTTTTTTCATTTATATTTAACTTTAGTTTCATTTTTCCCCTCTGTGTTCCTCAATTTCTATTACTAAAACTAGCAGATGCTTTGCATTTTTGGCTATTAGAACCATGTTGTCAGTATTCTTCCTCCAGTTTTAAACTCATACTCTTTAAGTCCAGCTTCCCTTAATATATATTTAGCATATATGTTGAATAAATAAGGGGAGAATATATAGATTATTCTCACACCTATGCTGACCTGGAACCAATCTGTTTCACCATGTTCTGGTCAAATTCTAAATCAAAAAGTTCCAGTTTTTCTTTTTTGTTAGCTTCATAAGTAAGGGCAAAACAGAATTATACCGTTGCTAAGTAGTGCTGTTTCTCCAAAATATTTTGAAATAAGGTTGTGGTTTGGTGGCTAATTAGAGTCGCAGCACTTTTCTTTTAAAATTAACCACTGGTGGACATATTCTGTATAAAGTGATGATCTCTATCTCCAATGTTTGGCTTCTTAATATTTATACAAGGGAGCTGTATTTAAAAGTACTAATTTCCAGGCATTCTGCAAATGTAATCAAAGACAGTCCTAACTGACACATAATTATAAAGAATTCAGTTCAATTCACTTGAGGCCATATCTTTATATTTGATAAATAGCTTCCTGGTGTGGAACATGGATCATGAACCCATGCTGCCCAAATGTTCCTGAAATATGAATTTCTTCTGCAATATCTGGAGGGTAGCAAATTCCCCATTCCTGCCCAATCTATAAAACTATATTAAATAAATATAGGTGTTATCCAATTTATCTGGGTGGTGATCAGCATGTAAAACAAATATTATTGTAGATTAATCTTTGTTTAGAGAATGGATTTGCAGAAACTGGATTATCTTGAATTATTATGAGATTGCAAGAAATGCAATGATATTATTTAGTACAGTCTAAGATTGAAATTAGTCACTGACAAGTTACTAAGCTGTTTTTCTAGTTATCTTTAGAAAAGGAAGCTAACAGATGGAAAACTCAAAAACAGAATGATGCATCATGAGATATGAACCTGCAAAAGTTTTACTTACAAGAGAAAATCTTTGTATCCCAGGCTCTATTTATCAATATTTCAGTTAAACATCTGTGTGTGCCCATTTAATGTTTCAGACCAGATGGGGATCTTCAGAAGCACATCTGTATTCATTAACACAAAAAGGAGTGTCTGATCCAGGTATATGTGAATAGGCAAATGTAGGAATACATCTGGCTGGCCTGTAAAAATATTAACTTATGTTTTGTAGCCAAATGACAATTTTGACAAAGTCAGTTTTAATGCAGCATCATAGAACATAACTAGACCCTTAATAATCATGTGCAATATTCATTAATACATAAAAATATTAATATCTCCAATAAAGCCTTGACATCTTGTAATTTGCATTAGAGCTCTCCCACATGGTCAACAAGAACATACAGTAGTCCTGTCCTTTAGAAACTTGAAATCATGCTGCAGAGCAATTGTCATTGTTTTCTGGACACTGAGAATGTTCTTAACTCCATTTCTCTCTCAGCAGGTCAGTAGCATCCAGTTAATGTCCTAATTCCTCCCATCTTCTTCATCAGTTTACTAATGTAGCAAGGAATATTTCTAGATAGAGAGGAGATTTTTCAGAAGCCAGGAAGGTACATTGCATTGTGATCCCTAATACTTTGTTGACTATCTTATATAAACATATTTGGTGGTTCCAAAGAAAAACAATACGTATAGCAGCCTCCTTCATCACCTGAGCCTCTTAAAATTGCTTTGTCCTGCTCATCTATTTCCACACTAACTCTTATTGAGATCTAATATAATGATCGCATAAAGGTAAAGGTAAAGGTTCCCCCGCACATGCATGCTAGTCATTTCCAACTCTAGGGGCCGGTGCTCATCTCTGTTTCAAAGCCGAAGAGCCAGCGCTTGTCCGAGGACATCTCCGTGGTCATGTGGCCGGCATGACTAGATGCCAAAGGCGCACGGAACGCTGTTACCTTCCCACCGTAGTGGTCCCTATTTTTCTACTTGCTTTTTTACGTGCTTTCGAGCTGCTAGGTTGGCAGAAGCTGGGACTAGTAACAGGCACTCACACTTAGCCACCACGTCCCCTTTGCCCTAATTTCATTTAATTTCTGTTACTTTACTATGCAAAACTATCCAGTTAATTGTGCATAATCCTTTTTAAATATGTGAAACATTTCCCATATTTATATTGCATACATACATACATACATACTGTACATACACACACACACACACACACACACACGTACATACTGTTAACTTATGCTGATGAAATAGTTGAAGGAAGGCCATATATTGCGTTAAGCTTCTGGGAAATACAGATTGGGGGAAAATACTGTATATAGTATGGTACACTCTTGAAATCTGGTACCTGCTGTCAATGATCTATGATAATCTTTCAGTTGGTGTTTTTGAGGATCTTAAATAAAGGGACTTGTAGCTTATTCATACTGTATATAATTCAAATTTCAGTGATTTGCTGCGAGGTGAATTTTACAAAAGAAGCACATACAGATGCCATTTTTCTACTTGACTGTCACAATGTGGTAAATGAGTGGAATAGCTAGGAGGAAGGTGAGAAAGATGGGTGGGCTTAGGGCACTTCAACTGCACTTTTATTAGGGGAAAAAACAAATACTATATCTCAAGCAAATACACCCACTAAAGAACATTTGCTGCAGAGTTAAATGCCTCGTTAACCTACCATATTATCTCTCTCTCAGGAAAAGAATCCTGATCAACCAGAGCATTACTGATTATTCAGCAATTGGCAGAGCTTTTGCCACAAAACAGGATTCATATGAAAGCAGCAAAAGGCAAGAAAAAAGCAAAAACAGGGCAGAATGCCTGAAGCAGAGCCTCTTTGCTTCCTGTTGCAGGCAAATTTCCTGAAGCGATATAGCAGTCAAGAGCATAAATTAAGTTTGGATTGAAATAATTTTGGATAGGCCTGCATCACAGTGAGATTGAGTATCACACTGGATGATCTTGCTTTATAAGCAGCTAAAATGTACAAAGCATTCTCAGAAGAATGTGGAAATTTTACCTATTGAAAACTTACCAGGTCCAGTATATTGCCCAAGGAGTCTCAAAAGAAAAGTATGAAAGCAACCAAGAAACAGAAGCAATAATTTTAAAAATGTACCTTTCCTACAACGCAAGAAACTGAAGACCCACTGTAATTCCTAAAGATTATTTTATTCCAAATTAGATATTAGAGATGAAACATCTGTTAAAGTTTAGACTAGTAGAGGTACTGGAATGACACAAAAGAAATCAGGATTCAAGTCTACTCTTGGCTTCAGAAGCTCAGTGAATGTTTTTATATTGACCACACGCTCTCCCTCAGCCCAGCCTACCCCAGAATGTTCTTGTTGTGAGGAAACTTGGAGCCTTTCTCCTCTCAGAGTCTAAAGTGTTGATAAGCAAATCATAAGGCTAACTTATGTAGCTATTTCACACAGAACTGTTGAGTAAATCCCCAGAAAATGGGACCTGTAGGCAATAGCATTGCAAAGTTTCTCATGGTTTATGATGGCAAGTTGAAGAGGATTATATAATTCACATAGGATACAAGCATCTGTTGTCAATGAATAGCACTATTGTCTGAGCAAATACAGTTTATAAAACATTTCTACAATTCAGATCCTACTGGGGCTTGAAAAATTATTACAAAACCAGTTTGTATGTAAATATGCTATATGAGGCAGAATTAAGGCTCAGAGCTGAGTATTTAACGTTTAACCTATTTAGTTATTAGAGACATCCTTCTGAGCTCTAGAAGAAGGGAGGAAGGTGTCATTTTCTGGTAAGCTAGCCTTGAAGCATTTACGGCATCACCCCCAATCACCCCCAAACACACATTCTGTAAGTACAGTACTTCACAGTTGTTTTAGAGTGGGAAAATTTGACAAGACAATCTTGTGTGAAACATCTTGAAATTCCACCATATACACAAACTGTGAAAGTTAGTTCTCACACAGTCAAAAGTAAAGAATCTGATACTACATCACACTGCTAACAAAACAAGGGACAGATGGAAACTGTATCTCCCACACAAAAGAGAATCACTACATTTAATCCTCTGCTTATAACAATTTGTTAAATGATATTTCAAAATTACAGTGGTGCTTTAAAAACTGACTTACAACTGTTCTTTGCACCTATGATTGTCACAGCATCCCCCTGATCATATAATCAAAATATAGGTGCTAGGCATCTAGCACATATTTGATATAGCACATATTTGATAGTTGCAGAGTCCTATGTTCACAAGATCACTATTTGAAACCTTTCGACATGCAAGATCAATGGGGTTAGTTGGATTCACTTAATAACTATGTGATTCACTTAAAAACCATGGCAAAAAGGTCATAAAATCAGGTATGTGTCACTTAACAGCCATCTTGTTTAGCAACATAAATTTTGGCCCCAGCTGTGGACATAAGTCGGGAACTACCTGAATATGTAGCATAAACAAAGGGAAGAGGACGAAGAAATTTAAGCACTAATCATTACAAACAGAACCCAATATGGCTGGAAACCTTTGTCATAGCTTCTATGATTTCCTACAGTAAATTACTTACCAGACATTCCTATATACCTGAAGTTCTTGATTTATAATGATTCATTTACTGGGCATTCAAAGTTACAATGGCACTAAACATAGGTGACTTACAACTAGTCCTCGCAATTATAAGTATTGCAGCATCCCCAGGATCATGTGCAAAAAATTTAGATGTTTGCAACCAGCATGTATTTACAAGAATTCAGCATCCTGGAGTCATGCGATTTGCAACCTTTCCAGCTGGCTTCTGAGAAGCAAAGTCAATGAGGGAAGCTTTGTGTAGCAAACATGTGATTCACTGAATAAACTGTGAAGATTCACTTAACAACTGTGCCCAAAAAGATTGTAAAATTGGGTGAGACTCACTTAATCACGACCTAGCTTAGTAGTGGAATTTCTGGTTGTAAGTCAAAGACTACCTGTAGCTGTATGTACATTTAATCCTAACAAGAAACTGATTATGTGTTGCATCTCTGCAGCTGACAAAAATTGCTCCGTATATCCTCATTGCATGGGTTCGACATGCAAGAAGCACTGAGTGATCCAGCAAGGAAACTGGGAGACACAGCAATATAATCAAAGGAGTATGTTGTGCTGATAGCTGTTAGATTTAGTGGTTGATGCTGAGTTATTTGATTCTAATGTTGGAACAAGGCAGTAGTGACCTATTTAGGGGACATACACCATGCCCTGGGGTGAAAAGGAAATGCTAGAAAAAGATATGGGGCTCTACTATGGTATAATAGTTAATTTCTTTTTTTTTATTGAAAAGTTTTACAATACATTTTTTAACAAAGCAAAAGCCCTCCCCACCCCCTCCCCTCTTCCCAACCCTCCCCAACACCTCCCTCCCTTCCCCCTCCCCCCTCCCCGACTTCCCAGAGCTCAATACAGGGTATAAAAATACAAACAATCATAGTCTACCTTATGCAAACAACAATACACTATTAAATCTATCGCACTTTAACTCTGTCTCATTCGTCTCGAAGCAGCACGCGTCATCCTCTGGTCTCTGGTCTCCTCCGATGATACTGAAATTTGATCCACTCCTGTAGCTTTCTCATCTATCTGTGTTGTTCCTTCAGCACCTTGTAAATTCTCACTGTGTAATTGAGGCTCTCCCTCACCATTCTTCTTTGTAGATTCCAAAAGTGGTATGGGGACTGCTTTTAAAACATTACTATAAAAATCACGTGCCTGCAACACTGTAGTAAGACGATGTCTCATGCCTTCATGCATCACCACCATACCCACTGGTATCTCCCATCTGAACTTAATATCACGTCGTCTTAATTCTTGTGCCAAAAAGGCAAATTCCTTCCTTCTCCTTAGGATTCTTGGAGGGATCTCTTTTAAAATCAAAACTTCTTGCTCAGCAATTGCAAATTTAGTATTGTAAAAGGCTTGAATAACCTCATTTCTAATTGCTCTCTTTGTAAAATAAACCACCACATCTCTGGGTAATAGTTAATTTCTTAAAGTAGGTTCAAGTCTACCAAGAGCCATGGAAATTCACCAACAGTGGGTCACTCAGTGTCTCTCATTCTAATCAATCTCAAAGGTTATTATTATGGGAGGCAAATGGTAGAATAAATGCTATGCATACTTAATAGGCAAGATATAAGAAAAAAGCAAATAAAAAATATTCAGGTTGATTCATAAAGCTTACATGAAGCAATATAAATAATTATTTGTGGGCCAGTCAGCAGAACAGTTAATTTTTTATGGCCAATTCTGCATGATTGATGTTTGATAGGCAATTTTTTGCATGTTTTTGTATAATACCTTATCACAATCTCTCCAAACAACTGCCAAATATTGTCTGAAAAAAGCAAATTCAGGCATTTCCACATTTTTTCTGGGCAGAGTTTTTACATATTTCACAGCATGGCACAGACTTTTACCACCCTCCACAATACAATCACTTTACATTTCCCTTGCTTGTAAAAGCAATTCTTGAAATCATGAGAATGAGATGGAAGAGAGCTGCCAATCCAGAAGAAGAAGATTTTGATATACTATATGTGGCACTTCACCTTTCCCAGCACAGTTATAGATTTGTGAAGCAAGCTGCAAAGCCAATTCAACAGCTTATCTTCCAGCAGGAACTGGAATTTCCCCCTTTATGCCTTTTCTGTTTTAATATGCTGTTAACAGATGGGGTCTGTGAAATAATGGACCCTTTACTGTTTGCCCAACAGTCAAATTGCTTTAAAAACTGCCTGAACTATCTTGAAAAACTGTATTTCCACTGGTAGCAGTGCCCAAGCAGCAGTCCTGCTGATCCATGTGGATTTGCCTGTTAAGCACAGATCCAGCTCTAAGTAATCTGTTATGTATGCAGGCACCTGCATAGCAACAGCCACCAGGGGGCATTGGCCCGAACAGTTTCCGGCGGGAAACCCAGTTTCGGTGGGAAACCTAGGGCCAACCCCACTGGCTGTCCGCTTACCTGGCTAGGTATTTAAGGAGGCCAGGTAACCCTCATCCCTCACTTCGCTACCCCCCTTCCAATAAAGAGCTGAACTCACACTCCGGCTGGTGTCTCTTCCTTGCGTCGGACCCACTACACAATAGTGGCAACGAAGGTGGGATTGCTGCCGACAAGGAGGTGAAGTCACCGGGGGAGCACTCTGCGAGCTGAAGGGAAGGGCATTTTCCTTCCTTCTCCCCCCCCCACGACCGCCAGCCGACGGGACCACGCCGGTCCCCGCATCCGCAACCGAGACCGCACACCGCAACCGCGACCAAGACCGCACCAGCACGGCGATGGCAAGAGCAGGACAACCCTGCAAATTCAATACCCGCCACCCCGAGACATGGGCCCGTTACCTGGCTCACGCCGAACTGCACATGCGGTTCAATCAGATCTCGGAGGACAGCGCGAAGGTGGCCGCCCTGCTCTGCATCGGGGGACCAGGGCTCCTGGAGATCGCCACGAACCTGTTCGCCCAGGAGGCCATCAACACTGTCGCGTACCGGGACCTCGTGGCCAGACTCAATGCCCATTTCAAGCCCCAGCGCTCCAAAGTGGCCGCGCAGTCACAATTCGAGAAAAGGGACCAGCGCCCCGATGAGACCGGTGCCGAGTTCCTTGCCGCCCTACAAGAAGCCGCCGTCGCCTGCAGGTTCTCGAACTTGGAGGAGCGGCTACGGGACCGGCTGATTTGCGGCCTGCAAGACAGGCGGCTGCAATAGCGCCTGTTCAAGAGGGAGGAGGTTTCGCTCCAAGAAGCCGAGGATGCCATCCTGGCCCACGAAGCAGCCTGCGGGGCCGTCCAAGCAGTCCAGGAAACCCTGACCGGCAGCCAGGCGACAAGCGTCCACCGGCAAATCGTTGCCACTGAAGACGACCAGAGCATCGACCTCCTCCAGTGGAAGTCGACCCCAGACCAGCGAGCCAGACGCCCAGACAAGCCCAGGCCTCCCAGCAATGCTGCCAACCCTCAGAAGTGCGCAGGGTGTGGTGGTAACCACGTGCGCAGCCTCTGTAAGTTCTGGTCAGCCACGTGTTGGGCCTGCAAGAAAACAGGCCACATAGCCGCGGTCTGTCGTAGCCGCCACCCCCGAGAGGAGATCCACGAACTGCAACCGGAGGAATCGCCGTTCGAAGGTACTGGGGCCCCAACCAAAACGTGAATTGGCTATGTTGAGAGCCGGCTGGCCATTAACCACATGGGTAGCCGCCGGCTGCTCAAACCCAAAATTAGACTAACAATCCGCTTGCAAGGCGTCCCTTGCAGCATGGAGCTTGACTCCAGATCAGCGGTCTCGATCATTTCGGACGAGACCCTTAACTACATACATAGCCGGAGCAAGCAGCGGATTAAATTGTGGCCTACAAATTTAACCCTGACTGATTTCCAGAATTTACCGGTCAAGGTAAAGGGGGAGGCTACCGTCTCGGTGGGGTTTAAGGGTCGTGAAGAGCACCTGGCGGTTGTAGTGGTAGAGGGCCGGAGAGCCAGCCTGGTTGGCCTAGACTGGTTCGAGGCCCTGGGAATCACAGTCACCGGGATCCACCGGATCCAGGGGGACTCCATCGAGGCCATCTGCAAGGAGTTTGCAGACGTCTTCGATGGGTCGCTGGGCAGGTACACAGGGCCCCCCATATCGTTCAAGCTTAACTCGAACGTTCCCTCCATTAGGGTCCGGCCGCAGCCGACAAGGAGGTGAAGTCACCGGGGGAGCACTCTGCGAGCTGAAGGGAAGGGCATTTTCCTTCCTTCTCCCCCCCCCACGACCGCCAGCCGACGGGACCACGCCGGTCCCCGCATCCGCAACCGAGACCACACACCGCACACCGCAACCGCGACCAAGACCAGGTAGCAGCTGAGACGGTTAGGCCACCACCACCACCATCAGCATCATCATCATCATCTTCATTGCCATCATCACCAGCACACAGAGTTCTCAACATGGGGGACCTGGTCTGGGCGAGGAACTACGGGTTCCAGGGACAGTGGTTGAGATAACTGGACCCCTCTCCTACATCGTGGGGGTGGAGGGGGACAGACGCATAAGGTGACACATCGACCAGCTCAGAGGAAGGGTCCCTGAGCGCACCACACACGCCCAACTGGAGAGCCCAGGAGA
Source organism: Vipera berus (assembly GCF_964194415.1). NCBI lineage: Eukaryota > Metazoa > Chordata > Lepidosauria > Squamata > Viperidae > Vipera > Vipera berus. The sequence goes on from NC_138205.1 coordinate 84,179,437, forward strand.
GGCCAGCCCAACCGGAAACAACACAGAGCAGGAACCAGAGGAGGAGGGCCTCCTGAACCCAGCACAGAGGCCCCAGGAACCAGCTGTCCAAGCCCAGGGCCAAGCCACACCCAGACGGTCCACCTGGCCCCACAGGACACCTGCCTACCTGTCGGACTATGTGTGCAAATGACCCCTACACAGTTGCATTGTTTTTTTATTGACACACAGTGTATATAGTTATAGTTAGTTGCAAGTTGTTTCATTGTTATGTGGTTCTTCTCTAAGGGGTGAGGGGTGTTATGTATGCAGGCACCTGCATAGCAACAGCCACCAGGGGGCGTTGGCCTGAACGGTTTCCGGCGGGAAACCCAGTTTTGGCGGGAAACCTAGGGCCAACCCCATTGGCTGTCCGCTTACCTGGCTAGGTATTTAAGGAGGCCAGGTAACCCTCATCCCTCAGTTCGCTACCCCCCTTCCAATAAAGAGCTGAACTCACACTCCGGCTGGTGTCTCTTCCTTGCGTCGGACCCACTACACAATATAATCCCAAACAGGAAACACCGGGATTACCTGTCATTTCAGAAGGAAGAATAAAATCAGCAGATGCAGTGGAATTATTTAGCTGGAGAAAGTTCAAGAGAAAAAAAAATCCTAGTCTAGAGTTGGCTTCAAAGCAACAGAATGACTTGCACTTGGACATTCTTTATGCACAGTCAATAATAAGAGGTTTACACTCACCTATTTTTAGAGCAGGGGAGAGCCAACATTTTAGCCCCTTTACTGAAACAGTATTTATTTGTTCTATAATTTATATCTTGCCTTTCTACAAAATTAATTAATTAATTTTGTAGAAAGGTGATATAAATTATTGAATGAATGAATGAATGAATGAATTACTAGGAGATTAATCACAGAGCTGTGCAGCACTTTGAAGGAGAAAAGTGCTTCTAAGCACTGTCAGTGACTCCTTAAATCAGTTGCATTTTTTTCTGGGATTAGATAGCTGCCTTTTACAGCTGCAGCAAGATCCTGGAGTAACAGAAAATTGCAAACAGGTGCTACATCCATGCTCCTGAAGCATACTTTTATCTTAAAATCCAAAGTATTGCACAACCCTGGTTAATAAGGAGACTAAGTAAAATGTGAACAAATTACAAGAATTAATTTAAAACATGATTGAAATAGATATTAATAAATCAGACAGTATTCTCCCATCTTGGAAATCTGTCTACGAATGAATGAACCTTTATTGTCAAAGTACAACCATGTATACATTGAGATTGGCTGAGCCTCCCTTCGTGCCCCCACCCTCCAACTCACAGTGACAACAAACCCTCCATCTTATTACACCATGTGAACTAATTGCACAACACACTGACCTCGCAAGTCAATTCTGCATAAAGTTTATAAAAAATTATTTCCTGTTCAAAAGCCTAACAGCCCATGGATGAAAGCTATTTTTCAGCCTGTTGGTGCAGCTGGCTATACTCCTATATCTCCTACCCGATGGTAGGAGAGTAAAGAGATACCGTCCAGGGTGTGAGTCATCCCTGAGAATTTTCCTCACTCTTCCAAGGCAGCGAGCCCTGGCGATGTCATCCAGTGGTGTCAGGGGACAGCCCACAATGTCTTGTGCTGTGCTCACCACCCTCTGTAATACTTTCCTACCCGTGGCTGTCAGACCAGCATACCAAACCACAATACCATACGAGAGGACGCTCTCTATAGTAGACTGGTAAAAGAGGGTCATTAGCCATTGTTCTACCCTGTTCTTCCGCAAGACCCTGAGAAAGTAAAGCCTCTGTTGGGCCTTTCTAGCCACCTGGGTTGTATTAACTTTCCAGGTCAGATCTTCGTAGAGGTAGACTCCCAGAAATTTAAAGGAGGAAACTCTCTCCATGCAGTCCTCCCCAATGTAAAGTGGGGCAGGTTTCTCCTTTTTCCTCTGGAAGTCTAACACCATCTCTTTCGTCTTGCCAATGTTCAGGTGCAAGTTGTTGTTACAACACCATATGGATAGTTTTTGTACCTCCACCCTGTATGCTGTCTCATCCCCACCTGTAATAAGACCCACCATGGTCGTATCATCTGCAAACTTAATTATCGCAGTGGATGGGTCAGATGATACACAGTCATATGTGTACAAAGAGTACAGGTAGGGGCTAAGCACGCAGCCCTGTGGCGAGCCAGTGCAAAGCTTCAGGGGGGTGGACAAAGCAGACCCAACTCTCACTGTTTGTAACCTCTCCCTAAGAAAGTCTTGAATCCAATCGCAGATGGCGGGGGAGAATTTCAAGAATTTCCCTAGGCCAGGGATGTCAAACTGCCGGCCCACAGGCCGGATGTGTCATGCTGAAACCACACCCACCCCATTGGCAATGGAACAAAAGTCGTGATACATCGTGACACATCATGTGATGTTGGGAGTTTGACACCCCTGATCTAGGCTATTGATAAATACCAGAAAATATTTTGTCTGCCAGCAGCAGCAGGATAACAAAGATGGAGCTAGCATGATTTCACCTGGTATGAAATTCCAGTTTGGAAGCAACCACCAAGAGACTGTCTCAAGTGTTTGTACCAGACTGATAAGGGATAATGCATTATTTAAATACTTTCACTTATATGCATCCAATAATGCATAGTTAACTCGACTGCAAAAGGCAAAACTGATCATGCTCAGAAAAGGTTACTTTTCCCAAACATCCAAAGTTCAGTAATTTCTTTGGTATTTCTGCAAGTTTTGGATAGTTGGCACTTTGCTTTTTAAGCATGAGTTCCTTTATGTCTTTATAAATTATCTGTAGATGTATATATGTTAAAATAATCTGAAGACATTTTAAAGCATGAAATGGTTTTTTGCATTCACACCACTGGGTGATCTCTGGCTCCTACTTTACTGTTGCATACAACAAGGGCATGCATAAAGAATCTGTGTGTATACTGATTTGTTGCACTTATTAAAACTGTTATTGTCATGTCTCTATGAACATCACTAGTCTTTGTAAACCAAATGTAGCATTCTCCTTAATCCTGTCTGCCCTGAAGAATGAATGATGCAATGCAGGAGAGAACTCTGCAGACAGCCAAACAATTGGCATGAGCAATTGGCCAAGTAGACCCTTCAAAATCAGTGGCAATCATCAATGACTAAATATGATTTTCCTCTTTTTCCATTATAAGATCAGAAGTAAAATATGCTTAACACACTCATTTACTTATAAACAAAACTCCCAGCCAATTCCAAATAACTAAAGGAGGGTGAAGCTGGATTTATTTAGCATATGGCATACAATGTCAGGGAAATCTACAAATGCTAGGCACAACACAGGCCTGAGAGCCTAGGTTGCTAGCTCATTCCATTTGGTGCTAATTCATCTATTCTTGGTGCACAACAGAGTGTCGAATTGCTTTACACCAGCTAACCAACAGTGCTCATGTTTCTGGTTCTCCTGGGCTCCTTTGAAGGTCTCACCTCGCTTTGTATTGTGTTGCCTTGTGGATGACCAGGTACAGGGCTGTTTTCCAATTTTCACTCATACAGATGCAGCTAGGTTTTTCCCACTGAAGTGATACCCATTTATCTAGTCGCAATATTGCATGCTTTTGAACTACTGGGTGGACAGGAGCCAGGGAACAAGCAATAGGAGCTCATTCCACCTCATGAAACAGGAATTGAACTGCCAGAGTGCAAACCATTTCTGGCTGGCAGTTACACATTCATTAAATGACCAAACCACCATGTCTCAGGTGGAGCTGAAAATCCAAATCTTTTCAAAACTTAAATAGGCAGACAGACAGATGATAGAGATTCCAGCTGTAAACTACCATTACATCCACTGGAGCCCAGAACACACTAAATTACACTATTTATCTACCTTATATTATTGTCTACTTTGGTCATGGTTCTCTCAAGCTCTCTAGCAGAGTTCTCAATGTTCACGGTTTTTTTTTTTCATTATTCTAACTGGATAATCACAGAGAGTGCAAACAAAAAGTTCCTATCTGAATTCTACATCTTTTAACTGAAACATAACATTGTATGTGGGACTTGTTTTCATTTTGTCATAAAACATAGCACATTCCCCTATTGTAAATTATATTGCTTATATTCTCAGGCTCATATTTTCACCTTGAGGCAAGATGGGCAGCAAACAAATCTATTTAAATATTTCTTTAAATCTAAATAAATATTAAGTGATATGATCCTGAATACTCTCAGGAAAAAGCTTTGCAGCTTTGCATCAGCTTGCATTCAAAAATGGGAAGATTAACAAACGGAGCTGCTAGCCTTTCTTCACTGAGCGAGCTCTCTTTGCTTGTCATAGCAATATAAATCCTCCTTTCCCCTCTTTACTGTCTCAGCACATGAAAGAGATGTGTAATGTGCCATGCTGTTGATGTGCTGATGGAGTGTAGTAGACAATAGTGCTGGAGAAGGAGGAGGAGAAAGCATGCTTATCTTGACAGGTCTCAGAGGAGATAAGTGAGACTATATGATCGCTTTGTCTATTCTTCTGAAATGCCAGTCGAGGAGTCACTTAGAAATCTCTCTAAAATGAAAAGAAAAGAATCATCATAGAAAAATGTATGTAAATTAAATTTCTATGGAGAGGCAAGGTTGGAAGTGTACCATTAGAAGAAACAAAATACACTTCATCATAATGGAGGAAACCCAGCTGAAGTCACCAAGAATTTTATTTATATGCAGTTCTCTTGATGATAAATTTCAACTGTGTTTTAATTAATTAATTAAACAGATTTACATAGCCATCTAACTAAAACAGAATAACTCTGGACAGTGAATGACATTCATACCGTTTCTCTTACAGTAGTTTAGTTTTATGTTAGAACTGGGCTGTATAGCCCTTCACACATTGAGAATCCGTCAGTTAGAGGCCTGTCCTTCAAAATGTAGAACAAAGAACAAACCTAAAGCAAAAGAGATCTCTCAGATGCACATACTACAGAATTCTGCAGGTAGGAGGAAAATAAACTTATTAGAAGCACCCAGAATTAGACATTTGAAAAAGCAAAGCAAATAGGGGAAAAACCTGATGGAATCTGTTGTGTAGCCGGTTCTTTGTAGGCAATAAGCGAGATGGAAGGTTGCAAACAGGAACATTTCTTTATTGAGGCAAACAGGAACAGAACTGAAACAGAGGCTGCTGTGTAGCTACTTATACAGTTGGCCACTAGGTGGTGGCCAATAGGTTTAAAGGAACCCATTCCCACCCCAAATCATCCAATTATCTTGGAGACAAGAAGTCTGGCTTAGTCAGTGACCGTTACACAGACACACCATTGAGCAACCTTAAGCAGCATTCAAACAGACACGTGAATCACTTCAAGTAAAATCCCAATACATTACACCCCTCCCCCCTCTGGAATGTACACACATTATTTAAGAATATAATCTTGTAGATATTGTGGTGGTCTACGCAACTGTTCAGAGTGCCTGGGGGATCCAGGCAGCTCCCGGTCTACCAGCTTGCCTACCGGGCTGGGTAGACCAGGACTCTTGGGTTCATGTGAATCAGATTGACTCGAGTTTCTTTGGCTGGGCATTCCTGGTTGGCCCAAACCAAAGTCCAATGAGGTGACTGTGTCAGTGAAGCTGCTGTCTTGTTCAGTTTGACATTCCCCATCAGGAGACCCATGTTGCACTCCCGGACTGTATCTGTCTACGACCACCTCCCCATTGAAATGACTGAATGAGTTTTCAGAGCGTGTGAACTGCTCTGTTAGGCTGCCAGTTTCTGGCTCTGGTTGCAGACCCACTGTGAGGTCCTTGCTTAGTGGCCATTCTGCAAAACGCCTTTGCAGCTGATCAATATGTCGGCGAACAACTCACCCCTCATCCAGAGTCACCTCATATGAAAGGGGTCCCAAGATTTTAACAATTTTACCTGGCACCCAAAGTTCCCATGCCCGTAGTTCCGGGCCCAAACCCCATCACCCACTTGCGACCCTCTTGGTGCTTTTGGGCATGCAGTGTCTGCTGCTACCCAGTCAGGATGCATCCTGCCCAGTTTCGTGATTAACCTTCTCCCCCAGCGAAACTCTGCTGGGCTCTTGCCTGTTGCTGTGCAAGGCATAGTGTGCTGGCAAAGCAAAGTCAATGTGAATCCTTGACCACGGTGTATGAGTCTCCTCCTATCGGTGGACAGGGCCCTGCAGCATCTCTGGTCTGGACTGTTGACACGTGTAACACCCGTGTACTTGGACCTCGATAGCCTTATCTAACCCTGGCCACCAAAGGTAGCTCCGTGCCAGTGCCTTCATCCGGACTATGCCCGGATGGCCCTCATGAAGAGACTGAAGCACACAGTGCCTTAATGAACTGGGGACAATAACCCTACTCCCCCATAAGATGCAGCCTTTATGAGCTGAAAGCTCATGTCTCCGAGTGAAGTAGCTCTGGAACTGGGCTATTTTTCAGCCACCCAGTGTGAACCTATGACAACACTCTGCTTAGAATTCTGTCTGCGGCAGTTTCCGCAGCAACATCCCCAGCATGGAGGGGAAGTTCAGGCAAATCTTGGATTGACAAGATGCGTGCTGCTGGAGCCGGATCTGGCTCCATGTGTGGCAATGGCAATCTGCGTAGCATCTGCGTGGCCCATGTCTTTGCCGAGTTTGTGAACCAGCCTGTAGTTGTAGGCTGACATGAAAATGGACCACCTTAACATTCTAGGGGAAAGTATTTGAGGCATCTGCCTGTGTGTGGTAAATAGTGTTGCAGCCTTCAGGCAATCTTTGGCAACTTGGTTTGCTCGGAGGTAGTTATCCACTCTTGAAATGTAGGATGACCATCTCTCTGGGTGTGTGACATTGAATTACTCAAACTTTCTGATCTTCGACATGGTGAGAAGTCTTCGCAGCTTGTGTCTTGCATTGCCTTGTGCTGCTAGCTTTTTTGAAGGCCCTGGGACTGGTCCTCAGGGTGGGGTGGTCTCTAACATGGCTTGCTAGGCAGACTGAGGGGGGGGAAACGCAGTCCCTGCCAGGCGCTGTGCTGGCATCACCCCCTAGTGACTTCAAGCTCTTGCGAAGAAGCAGCATCCCACCTTTGTCACCAGTGTTGTCTAGCCGGTTCTTTGCAGGCAATAAGTGAGACGGAAGGTTACAAACAGGAACATGCTTTATTGAGGCAAACAGGAACAGAACTGAAACAGAGGCTGCTGTGCAGCTACTTATATGGTTGGCCACTAGGTGGCAGCCAATAGGTTTAAAGGAACCCATTCCCACCCCAAATCATCCAATGATCTCCTTGGAGACAACAAGTCTGGCTTAGTCAGTGACCGTTACACAGACACACCATTGAGCAACCTTAAGCAGCACTCAAACAGACATGTGAATCAGTTCAAGTAAAATCCCAATACATTATAGAATCTTAAGTAAGATTTCACTTTTACAAAAGATAGACAACATAAAAGAGACAGAGAAAGATTATAGTTTCAGACAAACTAATTACATCATTTATACAGGATTTTTTCCCCTCTCTTGTTTCAATAGGAACTCTTGGGAACTTAGACTCTAGTCTCAAAAGAATTGAGGCTGCTGGAGAGAAGGAATGAAATCAACCCTATGCCCAGCTGGTGTGATGCAAAGTTGTGCTTCTCAAAATACCAGTGTAAGTTTTCCTCTTAATCTATATATCAGCCTGGGGAGGGATGGGCCATCTGGGCCATAAGATCAACATGGAATCCTTGAATCTTTTTCTGCAGCTCTTGGAACCATTGCTAGTTAAACTGCAAATATTCAGCTTGCTACCAGTCTAAATAACAAAAATGCAAACTATAGGGAATGCCTAATGTAAAAATAATAATGAGGAAAATCTTCAACTGTCCCCAGATCTCTCAGAAAAACAAAACTTTCCAGCCTATATATGTAGCACCACCAATTCTTTGCATCAGTGCACTCAGTCCACTGAGATTTAGAATGCTAAAATACTGGAGATAGCTGATTATTAATTGAACAAGGATGCTTAGATTAGGAAGCTTTACATAGGGGGATTAAATCAAAATCTTCTTGTAAATTATATTAAATTATTGTAGGACTGCTACAGGAGCATATGGGTGGCAAAAATGTCAAGACAGTGATCATATCTTTATAGCCCCCAGTGGATACCTCTGGATAGCGGAGGAATTACTGTTCATCATTATCTGAAAAATTAAATTAGATCCTATAAGCATATATGTATTCATCTATGCTTCATATAAAAGCATATTGTCCAGCAAGATACTTGTACTGTATGTAGTAAATCCTCAGTTTAATAGACTCCATTAAAGAGCTGCTTTTCCTAACCACAAGAAAATCACTCATTCATGCCAATTCCAACATACTCATACAATATACAGGAAGTTCTTGTTTAGCCACTACAATTGAAATCAGAGCTTGGTTATTAAGTAAAGCAGCCACTAAATGAAAGAATTATTGTGCTTATGATCTTTCTTCAAACCTTCAAAGATTGAATATATGAACATTGATCATAAAGTTAATTTTTCATAGCTTTGTAACTATGAATGATCACTAAAAAGATAGCTGCTAAGTGAAATGCACCTGAACACAGCTATATGAGAAAAACAACTTTTCAATTGCTGAATTGTATATAGTAAATACATGCACAGTAAAAATAATGTTAATATTTGTACATAAGTGAATTTTCTGTGAACTGTTTTGATAAAAGCACAGTTGGTTCATTAATTGCAAGGGATATCTGTGTAAAAAAAAACATTCTCATTCCATTTAACTGATGTCTTTAAATCACTATACTATCAACTACCAATAAATTTCCATTTAGTTGATATCATTGTAATGGAGGCAATTGTTATTCATGTAGTGTCCAAGTAATCATTTAGTGTCCAAGTTATCCATTATCTAATAATAACAGATAAATTTAAAACTGCTGCCCTTCTTTCTAATGTGTCATTATATTTAAGTAAGAATGCCTTTCAAATAAAGACGTATTTGCTATAAAGCAGAACATGATGCCACCTTAACAATAGCACAATTATTTTTATAATAAGGTCTATGTTTAACTGCTTAACAGCACACCTAAAACCTATACAACACATGCACACATTAATTCAAACTAGGAACTCCATTAGCAATTGGAGAAGCAGAAGAGTGACTTAGTGCTCTAAATCCATGCTTAAATGTGGAGAGAGAACAGACTGAATTTTTGCATCTCATATCTGCCAAGTAAATTTGCACTTCATTTTCGCCTGGAAGCCACTGATGAAAGCACACAGCTTCAGAATCACGCAGTCAAATAGTGTAATTACCAGTTTTATTTAACTTAATTTGAAGAATTTTTGTGCATGCTAATGAATGCACATTCAGCCAACTTTGAACATAGTAGTGCTTACTTCCAAATAAATCATTTTTCATATAAAAGGTCAAGATGAATGCTTGGAGAAAGGTGTCCAGTGAATCTGATTTGTGAGAATGTGAAGATACCGCAAATACAAAAATGGTTACAGAGAGGCTCAGGCCATTTACATGCATCTGGAAGAGATTTACATGGCAAGATTTTGTTACTTGTCTTCAGAAGAATTATCACTGATGGACAAAAAACAGCAACAGATGCTCCACACAAAATTGATATTATCAACACAGCTTCCTCTTTTCAAGTCCTGTTTGTCTTTGCTATCATCCTGTTAAGGTCCAAATCCTTTATATTATATGCTTCTTTGTACCATATCTTTCAAAATCCAGGAACACCAGAAAAATACCTGAGAATTGGAAAAGGGCTGATGTAGTTCCCATCTTCCAGAAAGGAACAAAAACAGAACCAGGAAACTACAGACCAATCAGTCTAATATCAATATGTAGGAAGATGCTGGAAAAGATAATCAAAAAACAGATCTGTGAACAACTAGAAGCAAACAAAGTTATAACTAGTAGCCAACATGGGTTTGTTAAAAACAGATCATGCCAAACCAATCTTATTTTATTCTTTGATAAAGTGACTCAATTAGTAGACCATGCTGTGGACATAGTATACTTAGACAAAGTAGACCACAACCTACTTCTTGGTAAACTAGAAAAACATGACCACCAGTTGGATCTGTAGTTGGAGAAAAACCGTACACAACAAGTATTCCTCAATGGTACTACATCCACATGGAGAGAAGTAAGCAGTGGGGAACCACAAGGTTCCATCTTAGGCCCAATACTCTTCAATATCTTAATAAATGACTTAGATGAGGGAATAGAAGGGGAACTCATCAAATTTGCAGATGACACTAAACTGGCAGGAATAGTCAACACCTCAGAAGACAAGCTCAGGATCCAAAAAGATCTTGACAAACTTGAACAATGGTCCTATCCAACAAAATAAAATTTAATGTGGAGAAGAGCAAAGTTTTACATTTAGGCAGGAAAAATCAAAAGTATAAGTACAAACTAGGCAAGACTTAGCTCAAAATAAGTAACTTGGAGTCCTAGTGGATGATCACTTGAATATGAGCCAGCAGTGTGCAGCAGCAGACAAAAAAGCTAATACAATCCTGGATTGTATAAACACATCACGTGACATCATGAGACGTATCAGGACTATTTTGCCATTGCCAGCAATGGGGTGGGCGAGGCTTCCAGATGACGTGTCTGACCCATGGGCCAGCAGTTTGACACCCCTGAGCAAGGATGATCAAAGGCCTGGAGACTAAAACATATGAAGAACGGCTATAGGATTTGTGTTTGGCTAGTCTAAAGAAAAGAAGAAATAGGGGTGACATGATAACAGCATTCCAGTATTTGAGGGGCTGCCACAAAGAAGGGGGGGTGTCAAATTGTTCTCCAAGGCACTAGAGGACAGGACAAGAAGCAATGGTTGGAAACTAATCAAAGAGAAAAGCAACCTGGAATTAAAGAGAAACTTCCTAACAGTGAGGGAAATTAACCAGTGGAATAGCTTGCCTTCAGAAATCATGGGTGCTCCATCACTGGAGTTTTTAAAGAAGAGACTAGATAGTCACTTATCTGAAATGATATAGGTTCTTCTGCTTCAGCAGCGGGCTAGACTAGGAGTCCTCAAAGATCCCTTCCAGTTCTATTCTATTCTATTCTGTTCTGTTCTGTTCTGTTCTGTTCTGTTCTTTGGGGCAAATAGGTCCATTAAGTAATAGAATTATACTAAAGGGCAACTAGATACAACTTTCACTATAATAAATTATTTTTCTAGGTTACCCAATTATACAATACAACAATCTCCTGATTGTTGTCCAAGGCCTTTCCTTATTAGTAATATAGAGAATTGCCCAGCCAATGCTGCCATTATACATTATGTAATATTTATTTATTTATTTATTTATTTATTTATTTATTTATTTATTTATTTATTTATTTGTTTGTTTGTTTGTTTGTTTGTTTTTATAAACCGCCCTTCTCCCGAGGGACTCGGGGCGGTGTACAGAGGAAGGAAGGTATACAGATTGAACAATAAAAAACAATAGTAAAAACAAACTGGGACCCCAATTAAAGCTATCATGCCAGGCCGGACTGCTGGAACAGGAAAGTTTTTAAGTCGCGTCGGAAGGTGCGGAGGTCGGGGGCCATCCGGATTTCGGTTGGTAAGCTGTTCCAGAGGGCTGGCGCACCCACTGAGAATGCCCTCCCCCTGGGGCCACCAGCCGACATTCCTTGAGCGGTGGCACCCTGAGGAGGCCCTCTCTGTGGGAGCGCACAGGACGGTGGGGTGCTGACATTGGCAGAAGGTGCTCCCGTAGGTAGTCCGGACCCATGCCATGTAGGGCTTTGTATGTCATTGTTAGCACCTTGAACTTCACACGGAAGGCAACCGGAAGCCAGAGCAGCGCACGGAGGAGAGGTGTGATATGGGAGTATCGGGAGGCTCCCAAGAGTGTTCGTGCCGCTGCACTTTGCACCAGTTGAAGCTTCCGAGTGGATCTCAAGGGCAGCCCCATGTAGAGAGCGTTACAGTAGTCTAGGCGAGAGGTCACAAGGGCATGGGTGACTGTACGTAAGGAATCCAGGTCCAGATATGGCCGTAGTTGGCGAACTAGTCGAACCCGGGAGAAGGCCCCCTTGGTCACAGCTCCTATGTGATCTTCCAGGGAGAGCTGCGAGTCTAGGAGGACACCCAGGTTGCGGGCCCTATCAACAGGGGGTAGTAACTTGTCCCCGATGTTAAGCAATGGGACGTTCTGAATATCCTGGCTTGCCGGTACGTACAGCCATTCAGTCTTGTCCGGGTTCAGTTGAAGCCTGTTCCTCCCCATCCATTCCCGGACCGCTTTCAGGCAGCGGGACATCACGTCGAGGGCATCACTGATATTGTTTGGAGTTGAGATAAAAAGCTGGGTGTCATCAGCATACTGATGGTACCCTACTCCAAAGCTGCGAATGATCTCACCCAGCGGTTTCATGTAGATGTTGAACAGGAGAGGCGAGAGGACGGACCCCTGAGGGACTCCGCAAGCGAGAGGCCTCGGGGTCGACCTCTGTCCCCCTGTCAGCACCGACTGCAAGCGACCCTGGAGAAAGGAGGAGAAACAACGCAGAACCGTGCCTCCCACTCCCAGTCCCCTGAGGCGTCGCAGCAAGATACCATGGTCGATGGTATCGAAAGCCGCCGAGAGGTCTAATAAGACTAGGACAGAGGAATGGCCCCTGTCCCGGGCTCTCCAGAGATCATTCATCAGAGCGACCAATGCCGTCTCCGTGCTGTAGCCCGGCCTGAGACCCGATTGGTACGGGTCTAGATAAACCGCTTCATCCAGGATCTGAGGAAGTTGGTGCACCACCACGCTCTCAACAACCTTCACAAGGAAGCGAAGATTGGAGACAGGACGAAAGTTATTCAAAGAGGATGGGTCCAAGGTGGGCTTCTTGAGGAGAGGTCTCACCACCGCCTCCTTCAAGGCGGTGGGGAAGTGACCCTCACTCAGAGAAGCAGAGATGACCGCAAGGAACCAGCCTCGTGTCCCCTCTCGAGCTGCATAGGCCAGCCAGGAAGGGCACGGGTCCAGTAAGCATGTGGAGGCGCTCAACCTTCTCATAATCCTGTCCACTTCCTTAGGAGTTACAGGATCAAATTCCTCCCAGATGACGTCGACAAGACTGTCCATGTCTTGTTCTTCCATCTCAGCCCAGTTGGAGTCCAGGCCAGTTCGAATCCGAGCAATTTTATCCAGCAGATATTGACCGAATTCCTCGGCTTGACCCTGCAAGGGTTCCTCCCTCACCTCTTGGTTTAATAGGGAGCGAGTCACCCTGAACAAGGCAGCCGGGCGATTATCTGCGGACGCGATGAGGGTGGAAAAGTAGTTTGTTGGCTTAATAATATTTTGCTCTGAATCTCATGACTTTTGTGGTTAACTAAACATGTGCATTGTCCTAATGGACACCTGGATGACCTACATTTATGTGGTGGTACGATAAGATTTGGTATTTATTTATTTATTATTTAAACTTATATACCGCCCTTCTCCCGTAGGACCCAGGGCGGTTCACAAGGCAATTAAAACAATATAACAATACAAAAGTTAATAACAAATTAAAATAAATTAAATTATCCTTAATTAAAATCTAAAATCCTTAACTCTAATTAAAAACCCAATTGCAATAGGTTAAAAATTAAAAGTTCTCAGTCCTGGCCGGAAAGCTCAAAGAGCCAGGTCTTCAGGTCCTGGCGGAACGAATGAAAATCTGGGGCAGTCCTGAGCTCTATGGGTAGATGGTTCCAAAGGGAAGGCGTGCCCACAGAGAAGGCCCTCCCCCTGGGTGTCGCCCTCCGGCAATCCTTTGCCGGCGGCACCCTGAGAAGGCCCTCCCTGTGGGAGCGCACAGGACGAAGGGAACTTGATGCCGGCAGCAGGTGTTCCCTCAGATATCCCGGACCCAAGCCATTTAGGGCTTTATAGGTCATCACCAGTACCTTGAATCTCACCCGGAGGGCAACCGGAAGCCAATGCAGCTCATGGAGCAGTGGTGTTACATGGGAGTATCGGGGAGCCCCCATCACAACTTGCGCGGCCGCATTCTGCACCAGTTGAAGCCTCTGAGTGGTCCTCAAGGGCAGCCCCATGTAGAGAGAGTTACAGTAGTCTAACCGGGAGGTCACGAGCGCATGAGTGACTGTGCGCAAGGCATCCTGGTCCAGATAGGGCCGCAACTGGCGCACCAGGCGAACCTGGGCAAAAGCCCCCATGGTCACGGCTCCTATATGATCTTCAAAACTGAGCCGTGAATCCAGGAGGACACCCAAGTTGCAAGCCCTATCGATGGGGGGTAACACCTCACCCCCCATCATTAAAGATGGAATAGAATGGTTCACTCTAGATGCCTGTATGCACAGCCACTCAGTCTTGGCAGGATTGAGTCGGAGCCTGTTTCTCCCCATCCAAACCTGAACCGCCTCCAGGCAATGGGACATCACGTCGAGGGCATCGCTGAGCTGGTTTGGGGTGGAAAGAAAAAGTTGGGTATCATCGGTGTACTGATGATACCCCACCCCAAAACCACGAATGATCTCACCCAGCGGCTTCATATAGATATTGAACAGGAGGGGAGAGAGGACCGACCCCTGAGGAACTCCACAAACGAGAGACCTCAGGGCGGACCTCTGACCTCCCGTCAACACCGACTGCGAACGGCCCAAGAGGTAGGAGGAGAACCACTGTAGAACAGTGCCCCCCACTCCCAACCCCCTGAGACGTCGCAGTAGGATACCATGGTCAATGGTATCAAAAGCCACTGAGAGATCTAATAGGACTAGGACAGAGGAACAACCCCTGTCCTGAGCCCACCAGAGATCATTCATCAGCGCGACCAATGCCGTCTCCGTGCTGTACCCGGGCCTGAAACCCAATTGGTACGGCTCAAGATTATCGGTTTCCTCCAGGAACAGAGGAAGCTGATGCGCCACCACACTCTCAACAACCTTCGCTAAAAAGCGAAGGTTGGAGACTGGATGATAGTTATTCAAAATAGCTGGATCCAGGGCAGGCTTCTTGAGAAGGGGTCTCACCACCGCTTCCTTCAAGGCAGCGGGAAAGACACCCTCACTCAAAGAATCAGATATCACTGCCTGGAACCAGCCTCGTGTCTCCTCCCGAGCTGAATAAACCAGCCAGGAAGGGCACGGGTCCAATAAACAGGTGGTAGAGCTCAGCCTCCCTATAATCCTGTCCACCTCCTCGGGAGTCACAGGATCAAAAAAGTATTGGGCCCAGTACTTTTTAACATATTAAGAAAACCAAGATCATGGCATCTGGCCTCCTCAATTCCTGGCAAACAGATGGGGAAGAAATGGAGGTAGTGACAGATTTTATTTTCCTGGGCTCCAAGATCACCGCAGATGGGGACTGCAGCCAAGAAATTAAAAGACACTTCTCCTTTGGGAGGAAAGCCATGACAAATCTAGACAGCACACTAAAAAGCAGAGACATCACCCTGCCAACAAAAGTGAGTATAGTCAAGGCTATGGTCTTCCCAGTTGCAATGTATGGTTGTGAAAGTTGGACCATAAGAAAGGCTGAGTGCCAAATAATTGAGGCCTTTGAACTATGGTGCTGGAGAAGACTCCTGCGAGTCCCTTGGACTGCAAGGCATTCAAACCGGTCAGTCCTAGAGGAGATCAACCCTGACTGCTCTTTAGAAGGCCAGATCCTGAAGTTGAAACTCAAATACTTTGGCCACGTAATGAGAAGGAAGGACTCACTGGAGAAGAGCCTAATGTTGGGAAAGGTTGAGGGCAAGAGAAGAAGGGGACAACAGAGAATGAGGTGGCTGGATGGAGTCACTGAAGCAGTAGGCATGAGCTTAAATGGACTCCAGAAGATGGTAGAGGACAGGAATGCCTGGAGGAACATTGTCCATGGGGTCGCGATGGGTCGGACACGACTTCGCAACTAACAACAACAACAACTTTTTAATATCTTCATAAGTGATCTAGATGAGGAGATAGAAGGGAAACACATCAAATTTGCAATGATCAAGCTATGGGGAAAGCTAATACATCAGTAACAGGTTCAAGATCTGGAAAGATCTTGACAGACTCAAGCATCCAATAAGAGCATTTCAGTGGTATGAAAAGTAAGGTCACACACTTAGGCAGGAAAAGTGATACTTGGCTTAATAGTAGTAACTATGAGATAGAGCTATGTGTCCTAAATAGACACATATAGATAATATTATTCTGCTATTACTATTATGATCAAGGTCCCTTCCAGCTGTATGATTCTATGATTCTATAAACATTTACACACCATGGCAATGCAGTGGGTTGAAGAAGAAAGCTTGGGTATTCTGTAAGAGAAACCGATGAAGCAGCCCCTGATCCTAGTTAAGTTTGAATATTATATGAATATGAGTAGGAGAGTAAAGAATATGAAAAACAGTTGAAGGATATCTAGTCTATGTCTAAAACTGGTTGAATAATAGCGTTCAGTTATAAAAATGCCAATCCAAGAGTTGGCAACCATGAACATTTGTCATGAAATAGAAAAGAAACAAAGGTGTACTGGCTAGCAATCTCAATTGACTCTTATTGTGTAGATAATGGGAATGTGAAGCGCTTTCATTGAGGATTGATCTCTTATTTTCCATATCTACAATATAGTGGGAAAGAGTGGATGAAAGAAGGGAAAAGGTAAATGAAAGCTTTCACGTGAAGCAAAATGGTTTATTTAATTAAACTGATCTATTGGAAAAGTCAATATAATTATTGGAGAGAGATTAATTAGATTTGCTTATGTTCCTAGTTCTATAATCTCATTTTATATCTCAACCGTGAAAGAATAAGAAAATTAGGTCAGCTTTTTGCACTGTTAATCTGTTGCATATCCCAAAGAGATGGTCCTAATATATGTTACAGTCAGTTTGATCTAGTGTTTAAGGCACCTACCTAGAAACAAGAAGATCGTGAATTCAAATCTCACTTTAGGGATGAAAGCAAGATGGGTGACTTTGGGCCAGTCATCAGGCTTGGGTGACAAGCCAGTCGGTCAATTCCTGTCACGATCAGTGGATAACGTTGGAAAATGGACCCTGCATTGCAGGAAAATGCTTGGAAAAAGTACAGTATATCTGGGTAGGACCAAACAAAATGAAGCACAAGTATAATCAAGGTCCATTTAAAAGAGTCATGAATTTTTAATTACTATGCTTGTTTATATTAGCTAAATCTTTTTATAGCCACCAAGAGATAAAACTACTAAATTTCCACTATAAAATTCCGTAAAAAAACCCTTTGTGACTACATAGTATCAGATTGGATTTACAGTTTTCATGCCTTTGCTACAGTCCCTGCTGAAAAAGTCCAAGATAAATATGTGAAATTGAATAGTTGCAATATTTAAACACATGTAGTTAGCTTTTGTAAGATTGTTAGAGTTAAAATGCAGCCTCTTTTGAACATGAGAAAAAGTGGTGGTAGTGATAGCTGCTATTATTACAGTAAAACATAGCAAACAATACAAGGGAATATCACCTGTGTACTGAAAGTTTACACTTGAGAAAATGGCATACATTTCTTTCTTTCTTTTTTTGTAAATATTTTATTAGAATTTTTTAACATAACATAAATCATTATAAAACAGAATGTTGTCTGGGTAATATTTATAAGACAGTCCTTAACAATTAATTTCTATAATCTATATTCCATATTTTAATTATTTGATTTCCCCTTTCCCCAATGTATCTTTCTTTGCAAAACATTACATTAAGACAGTTTTATTTGCTTAACAACAGTTCAATATATAGTTTCAATAATCCTGTATATCGTTTTAGTTGCCTTATCATAAATCCTGTCACCATGTTTATTTCAGTTTATTTCTCCCCTTTTTAACACTTAACTATATTTACCTTGGTGGATTTCATTCTGTTTTTTCCATGCCCTCTCATATTTTTATATTTCCCAATCAATAAGTAAAAAAAACACGAAAAAGAAACAAAAAAAGAAAAGAAGCAAAAGCAGCTTATTTCTCCCTCCAAATTCTAAATGTTCTTACAAATAACAATCAGTTCAACATTCAACTATATTTACATTAATGGATTTAAGTACTAGACTACAAAAGATAACATATGAAAATATGTATTTCTCCTAATTTAATATATATTTATTCCCTCAATTTCTAATTCTTTTTAACCATAGCTAAGAATGTATTTAGTCTATTTAAACTTTAAACATTCCATTCAATAGTTCTAATCATCTAATCCTTTAAATCTCATTCAAAACACGTTTTTTATATTTTTCTTGTCATCACATTTAAGTAACTAAAACGTTTGCTTTTGTTTAAATCAATTCAACTCAGAAGAATAGAAAAAAACCAAAAAAAAAAACCTAAAACACAATTATATTGATTTGGAGGAAGAAAAATAAGAGAAAATTTCCCTCTAAGAGTAGTATATTTCAAAATTTTCCCATTAGCCATATTCAAACAAATGCTTCTTTTTGAAGTATTCTTTCTGATATATTCCATGTTTTTCCTGATGTTTCATCATCATTTGTTTCCCTAAAGGGAATTTTTTCCTCATTCTTTTTCTTATCTTCAAAGTTGTTTAGACGTATTAAAATATTTCCCAATTGAATTAAATCATAATTTTTTATTTTATATGATTCCATCTTCAAGTCTCTATCCTCAAAATTATACTTAATCATCTCTGCTATATTTTCCTGAGAGAGTTCTTGAAGTGAAATTAAGTTGAGAATAAGGTGATTCATGCTCTCAAAGTTCTTCTGCATTTCCTTGTAATTTAAGGTCATTGTCCTTTGAATTTTTTGCTGCTTATCATATACTTCCTTTTTTGAAATGAGCATTTTATAAGGATCCTTCTTTGAGTCTCTGTCTTCAGAATCTTGTTCAGTCATCTCTACTGTATTTTTCTGAGGAATTTCTTGGAGTGAAATTAAGTTGAAAATGAGTTGATTCATATTCTCAAAGTTATTCTGGATTTCTATGTAGTTTAAAGTCATTGTCCTTTGAAATTGTTGTCGCTCATCACATGTTTCCTTTTGTAAAGTATTATTGCTTCAGCTGTGTTATCTTTGTTTAAAACAGGTGCATTTTCTGAAAGCTTAAAAATTCAAAGGGAAAAAAAGAAAAGAAAAAAATCCTCATCCACCAGCAGGTGTCAGCATTTGCTCATTTTTCATGTCTTTCTAGTTGTTTTCTTTCTCTAAAGGGTAAATGTTGCCACCCAACTGAAAGGGAGGGAGCGAAGTCCCCCTCTCCCTTTTCTTCTTTGGAGATCTCTTATTTTGGGGATTTTCTTCTTCAGGAAAGTAAGTAGGATAGAGAAAATCAGTATTCTTACCCAGATTCAAGCATGCTGTTTATTATTTCGCTTAGTTTAATCGCTTATGACTTTCGTTGCTTCAGCTATGACTGGACATGGCATTAGCCAGCCTTTTCTTCCGTTGGTTTCTGGGAGGCTTCTCCTGGACTGTTCGGAGAGACTGCCATCTCTCCTAAGTCCCTGGGATTTCCTTCCTTCATTCCACCCCTTCAGGGTGGATTCTGGCCCCTTAGGGTCCCCAACAAAAAGAAATTTCAGCCGGAAGATCTGACATTTCGAATTCTCCAACTGCTCCGCTGAGAAGCAGGATGAAAGTGGCATACATTTCATATGTGGGAGAATAGGAGGCATTTAAAAAGTCAGAGGTTTTCAGTGACAATAATTCAGTTGTTTGATGCAAATGTTCAAGGTACAATCACCTTCCATCACTCTTTTGCATACATTGCAGGTATTATAAATTATTTCCTGAATTTCAGCTTGTTGCAGGAAAGCATGCACTTATTCTCCTTTCTCCCAACCCCACCCTTAATCAGTTGCCTAATCCCTTATCAATTTCATAAGGCAATTTGATCTGCAAAGCTAATTTTAATACCTTCTAAAGAGTTTAATAATTTTATTTTAAAATGCCCTGGTTTGAATTTCCTTGCTTAAATTAAATTAAATTAAATTAAATTAAATTAAATTAAATTAAATTAAATTAATTAAATTAAATTAAATTAAATTAAATTAAATTAAATTAAATTAAATTAAATTAAATTAAATTAAATTAAATTAAATTAAATTAAATTAAATTAAATTAAATTATTAAATTAAATTAAATTAAATTAAATTAAATGTTGTTTTTCCCTTGTATATCCCATAAACAGGACATTGTAGTATAGTTTCAAAATACTCATATGATGCTGGGCAATGATAGGTGATTTAAAAAATCACATAATAGCCTAAAAGATGGTCACAAAATCAATTATGAGGTGGCATAGTAGTGCAAGTAGCCAAGGAATCGTGGGGCTCTGCACCCTATGGCTGATTCTTTTTGGTTTGGGGACCCTAAATGGGCCTAAAATCACCCAGAGAAGTAACAGAGAAGAAGGGAAGCCACATCGGTCTTGGAGAGATGGCGGTCTATCTGGTCATTTGGGGAAAGCCCTCCAGAAATCAGCAGAAGAAAAGCTAGCTTAACTCCAGAGTCTAGCCCAAGCTACAAACAGCCGAGGCCAAAAAGCACTAATTTAAGCTTGATCATAATACAATGGAACTGGGTGAGAATATTGATTTTCTCTCTACTTGATATTTGACTTCCTGGAAAAAAGAAAAAAAAAGCCAAGAAGCAAAACTCTTCCAAAAGTGAGAAGGAGGGGCATTCTTGCCCCAGCCTCCCACAGAAGGAAGTGGTGAATTAAACTTTTATGGGGGACAGAAACATATTGATATAAAATGAATATAAGATTTAAATCTGGATAAGTGTGAAATTGGTGGAATTTGTTAAAATTTTCTTTCCAAAAGATTATTGATAAAAACAGAAGAAAGTAATTGTTTTTAAAACTGAAAAAAATGAACTGGTGCTGACATCTAGTGGTGGATGAAATTATACAACTGTAGTTGCTCTAATACAGGAACTGACAGAAAGCCCAGTAAAAGATAACTTGTTTTTGTGACCTTCAATGTCTTAACTAAACATAGAACAGCTGCAACAACAACAACAACAACAAAACATTTTGAGCTATTTACAAGGCAAGAACTATAAACTTTAGAAAACAAAATTGACCTTCCTGGATTATAATACTTATAGAATTGTGACTTTAAAGCTGTTTGCAGAGAAAGGAAAACTTTGATTTTTGGCTATCGTGGAACATCAGAGACCTGCAGAAAGAACATATCAAGAAAAAACTAATACTATGGGAAGACCTTTTGATCCAGTGGAGCATACTGATTAGGAAAGATGTTTGGCAAAAAAAAAAAAAGGCTAAAGGTAGGATTAAGAAATTGGATGATGAGACCTATCAGGTGGAATATTTAAAGACTAAACATTTGTTTGAATATGGTTTAAAAAATAGAAAAATTCTGGATATAAATATATTTTAGTTTAAGAGGGCTAGACTCCTCAAGTAACATAATATTTTTTAATTTGTTTTTTATTTTTTATTTTTTTATGATATGAGAAATATAAAAATGTTGGGATGTTTATAGGACGGAAAGGTTTTAGATATTTAAGTGTAATTGATCTTGAGAAAATCTCAATTGACAAGAATGTTCTGAATAGACTCAAAAGATTAGATGATTGGATTCATTAGATGGAATATTTAAAGATTAAACATTTGTTTGAATATGGTTAAAAAGAATAGAAAATTTTTGGATATAAATATATTTTAGCTTAAGAGGGATATGTTTTAAGTAGTATATTATTTCCTTTTTTTCTTTCTTTTCTTTTCTTTTTAAGATATGAGAAATGTAAAACTGTTGGGATGGCTTGTATGAGGAAAAAGATGTAATACTTAAGTGTAATTAACTCTGATAAAATCCTAACTGGTAAGAAATGTTTTGAACATTGAGAGGAAAACAAATCTAAATAAGAACTTTGAAAGCAGGACTTACGACTTAGGTAATTAAGATGATCAGTTAGAAAAGAAGATTTATATTGATGTGGTTAAATACTAGAATAATGTTTATATTAATTGTTATCTATCAAAATATCAAGAAATATATTAATTTAAGGTTGGTTAAAGAGAATATTACTGGAAGAAGAGAAAAACAAAGAAAACTACTATGTGGATTATGGAATTATAGAAAATAATTGTTATAGATTATGTTTTTTTTATTGAAAAGTTTTAACATACATTTTCTCTTTAACAGTCCCCCCTCCCCCTCCCCTCTCCCTCCCTCCCTACCCCTCTCCCCCTCCCCCCCCCGACTTCCCAGAGCTAAGTACAAGGTATAAAAACAAAAAAAAAACAATCATAAACATCCATATGCTAACAACCATAAACTCTAAAATCTATCACTCTCTGGCTCATATAGGATAATACAAACACTATTAATATTAATTATATATAGAGAAAACAAGAGAAAAAAAAAGAAAAAAAAGGAAGACTTATTCAAATGCTACATAAAACTTTTTAGTCCTATATTTGTTCTGGATATACTCAATCCATTTTCCCCATTCCATAATATAACGTTCTTGCGAGTGATCTTTCAAATAAGCCGAAATCTTTGCCATCTCTGCCAGGTCAGAAACCTTTAAAGTCCATTCTTCTATGGTCGGCAGTTCCTCTTTCTTCCAATACTGACCTATTAAGAGTCTTGCTGCCGTAATTAAATTCAACATCAGCTTAGTGTCCACAACCGTAGCATCTGTAATTATTCCCAACAAGAAAAGTTGCGGGCAAAACTTTATCCTTTGCTTGAAAATCTTCTGCATATTC
Source organism: Vipera berus (assembly GCF_964194415.1). Lineage (NCBI taxonomy): Eukaryota > Metazoa > Chordata > Lepidosauria > Squamata > Viperidae > Vipera > Vipera berus. The sequence goes on from NC_138205.1 coordinate 84,202,107, forward strand.
CACCAAATTTTAATCCAGAAGGCCTTAACCTTTTTGCAAGTCCACCAGACGTGAAAATATGTTGCATCTTCATCACCACACCTCCAACATTTTGGCTGATAATTCGGATACATACTTGCAAGCTTTTTAGGATCTAGATGCCATCTATAAAACATTTTATAAAAGTTCTCTCTTAAATTTTGAGCTTGTGTAAATTTTACGTTCCTCACCCAAATCTTTTCCCACGTATCCATTGTAATAACTTCTTGAATGTTCTGGGCCCATTTTATCATACAATCCTTAACAAGTTCTCTTTCTGAGTCAATCTCTATCAATGCAAGATATATCCATTTAATATGTGCTGGTCCCTGATTTCTAATTTGCTTTATCAGATTTTCATCAATCATTGTAAAGCCAATTTTCTGGTCTTCTTTCCACCTGGCCCATAGCTGAATATATTGAAACCAAGTTTGAACAATCTCTTCATCTCGCAAGAGGCTGTATGGTTTCAAACACCAGACATTTCTTTCCAAGCTTAAAATCTCTTTATACGTAGTCACATCATGTTTAAAACCAACATTTATATTTTCTATTGCGTGTTTTGGAATTGCCCACAATGGTATCTTACAGTCTAATTTATGTCTATACTTCTTCCAAACTCTCAGCAACGCCTGTCTTAAAATATGCACTCTAAACACATTATCTACCTTCTTATCATACAACAAATATGCATGCCAGCCAAACAGCAAATCATGGCCCTCAAGATTTAATAATCTCTCTTGTGTCAAATTAATCCAATCACTTATACCTGCTAACGCAGCAGCTTCATAATATAATTTAAGATTAGGCATTTTAAGACCACCTCTTTCCCGAGTATCCTGCATAATCTTAAGTTTAACTTGTGGCCTTTTCCCTGCCCAGACAAATTTATTGATACCTCTCTGCCATTCCTCCAAATTAGAATCTTTCTTAAGAACCGGTATCATTTGAAATAAAAATAAAAATTTAGGCAGGACATTCATTTTCACTGCTGCGATTCGCCCCAACAACGACAATTGCAGCTTTTCCCAACTCTCCATTTCTTTTTGGATTTTTCCCCATAATTTTTCATAGTTATTTTTATATAGTTTTGTATTAGAGGGCGACAAAAGCACCCCCAAATATTTGACCCTTTTAACAATCTAAAATCCAGTTAACCCTTCTAATAGGCCCTTTTGCGATGCTGTCATATTTTTAGCCAGAATTTTAGTTTTTTGTACATTAACTTTAAATCCAGAAACCTTCCCATATTGCATTATTATCTCCATCAGGTCCACAACAGAACTCTTCGGCTGGGTCACTGTGACAACCAGATCGTCTGCGAACGCTCTCAATCTATAATCCTGATCTCTAATTTGTATACCCTTAATTCTTTCCGAGTTCCGTATTTTTACCAGTAATATCTCCAATGTTAACACAAATAACAAAGGCGATAACGGGCACCCTTGCCTTGTACCCTTCTCGATATTACATGCTTCTGACAAGCTATTATTAACTATTATTCGGGCTGTTTGTTTTTGATATAATGCCCTAATTGGTTGCAAAAATTTATCCCCAAAATTCATTTTATCTAAAACTTTCATCAAAAATTGCCAGTTCAATTGATCAAAGGCTTTTTCAGCATCTAAAAAAATTAGCGCCACAGGGATCTGGTTGTTCCTTTCCAAAAATTCCAACACATCAACTATATGCCTCACATTATTTTTCATTTGCCTACCACTAATAAACCCAGTTTGATCCCCATGAATCACCTGTTGCAGAAGCTGTAAGTATTTCTTCTTCTGTAATCAGTTGATTAATCTCCTCTTTTTGTACTTGCGTAAGAGCCGGAATGCTAGCATTCTCCAAATATACATCAATGTCTTTTTCGTTAATCTTCTCCTTAGCATATAATTTAGAATAAAAATCCACAAAGGCTTCCTTAATAAGATCCTGTTGAAACACTACCTTTCCCTTATATTCAATTTTGTCTATATTAGAAGCCCTCTGCTTTTTCCTTAGTCTATAAGCTAACCATCTACCTGGCTTATTAGCATTGCAAAAAGTGTTATGCCTGGCAAACCGCAAATTGGTAGCCACCTGGTCAGCCATTAGTTTATCAAATTGTCCTCTTAATAACTTGATAACCTCCTTAATCTTCACATCCAATGGATTCAGAATCAAGGCATTCTCTTTTTCCTTAATTTCATTCTCCAATTCTTTCCTTCTAGCTTCCAAAGTACGTCTGTGTCTATTATTCATATATATCAACACCCCTCTCATATAGGCTTTGCTAGCATCCCAAACCATGTCCATAGAAGTATCCTTATTCATATTAATTTCAAAAAAAATCCTTCATTCGCTGTTTACACTCTTCCACATTTTTCTGATTTCTAAACAAGTTCTCATTTACGCGCCACGAGCGCCTATCTCTATTGTCCTTATTAATCTCTAACCATACTGGACTATGGTCAGAAATAGCTCTTGCACAAATCTTTACCTTCTTAATCCTAGAAAAAAAATCGTTAGTCAACAAAATCAAGTCAATCCTGGAAAAAGATTGATGTCTATCAGAAAAAAAAGTATAATCCTTTTCATGCGGGTGTGTGTCACGCCAAATGTCTCGCAGTTCCAAATCATCCTTCATTTCAAAAAAAGATTTAGGCAGTCTGGCATGACACGGAACACGCTTAAAAAAACCAGCCTTATCCATCTGTACGTCCAAAACACCATTCCAGTCCCCCATAAAAATAAACGATTTATAATCCAACTGAGTAAGCTTTGTATGAAGTAAGCTAAAAAAGTCAGCTTGTTGTTGTTGTTGATTAGGAGCATACAGTCCAACTAAAAGCGTTTTTTTGCCTTCTAACAACAAATCTATCATTACGTATCTTCCATGCTTATCTGCTTCAATTAATTCCGCTGTTAAAGCACTTTTAACATAGACAACCACTCCGTTTTTCTTATTCATTGCAGAGGCGACAAATTGCGAACCCAACCTTGAGTTCAATAAAAACTTTTGGTCCATAGCCCTAATATGCGTTTCTTGCAAGCATATAACATCAATCTTAAATTGTTTTAAATATTGAAAAACTTTCTTTCTCTTCTGAGGCGAGTTTAGTCCATTAACGTTCCAGGTTAGAAATTTAGTCGCCATGCTTGTCATCCTGAAGCTGTTGGAGCACATCTTTAATAGCCCCTCTGTCGCCTTTGGGCCGCGCTCCTCCCACTGCCTCGCTATAAGTACGCTTTGAAATTTCCATAAACTTCTGCTGGTCTTGTTCTTTTATTTGTTTTGCTCTTTTTAAAGCAGCACGCGTCACCCTCAGCTCTCCAACATCAGCCAACGAAGTTATAGTTTGATCCCCTCCAGCACCATTCTCCTCTGTCTGTCCATCTTCTTCTCCAGATCCCTTTGCCGCTTTCAGAAGTGATAGTGGGGTTGCTTTTAAAACATTATTGTAGAAATCACGCGCCTGTGTCACTGTAACCAGACGGTATCTTTTACCTTCATGCATCGCCACCAATCCAACTGGAATCTCCCATCTGAACCTTATATCACGTTGCTTAAGTTCCTGCACAAGAAATGCAAAGTCCTTTCTTCTCCTTAAAATCTTTGGAGGAATTTCCTTTAAAACCAAAACTTCTTGGTCAGCAACCACTACTTTAGTATCATAGGCGGCTTGAATAACTTCATCTCTAGTTTCTCTCTTTGCAAAATAAACCACCACATCTCTAGGTAGCTTTCTCTGTCTAGCAATCCATGAATTTACACGAAAAACTTTATCCATGCATCCCTTTATTTCAGATGCTGGCTGACCCAATACTGCTTCCAGAGCTTCAGAAATCAGCTGCTTTAGGTCTTCCTTAATATTTTCTTTTAAGCCTCTGATTCTAACAGCATACTGCATCTGATGAAACTGAACAAGACTTAATTCTCTGTCCATTTTATCTCTTAACTCTTCATTCTCCAATACCTTTACTTCTAATATAGCATTTTTTTGAGTCAAATCTTCCACTTTTTCTTCCAAACCTTGCACACATTCAGCCACACTTTCCACTGTAGACAAAATGTCTACCCTCATCGCACTGAATTTCTCTTCCATCCTCTCTTCTATCCTCTCCTCCATTTTCTCCAATTTCTCCTCCACCTTTGCCAATTTATCACCCAGTGTTTCTAAAATTACCTGGGCATGTTTTTCAAGAGCATCTTGTAAATCCTTCGATGTCAATGCAGCAGGAGGAAGCAAGGCTTGCAACAATGTCTGTTGCACCGGGGAAGTTCCAGCACTCCGAAGAGTTTTTGAGGGAGGTTTGGCCGCCATCTTTTTACTTTTACTTATTACGCACTTTCACTTTAAGTTTAAAAAGTCCATTAAGCTAGAGAGTAAAAATAAAAGTCCTCTTCACCTCTTCCTCCTGTACCGCTCTGCCTGCTCCTTTTATTCCAGGGTCTTTCCTTCTGGCAGGGGTGGTCGCAAATGCCTGGCTCTGCTCCAAGAATCCCGGAGCAGAGACGCTGATCAGCTGGGAGCAACCCAGGCTACGGGGGAGTTCAATCCTTCAGCCGCCCAAGCTTTAAGCTCAGGCAGCCCCGGAGAACTCAACCCCTACCTGGGGCCTCTCCCCCTCCTCTTCTCCCGAGGAGGGGGCTTCAAATTCACCCGAACAGCTGATCGGCGCTGTTTCGGGTGAAAACAACACAGCTGAGCAGCGGGCAGCCCGAAACGGCTGTCTCCGGCGCCGCGCCACCACCGGAAGCCAGATTATGTTTAAATGTAAACCCAGACATGCTGTTTACCAAATATTAAGGTGACTATGTTAAAAAAATCAATAAAATATATTAAAAAAATAAATCAGTTATGAGGAAAATGGATTCAAGGGAAAATTATTCTTCAGATTTGCTTAGATAATGTGTGTTGAAGCTTAGATATAATATCTATGTCAGTTCTTCTCAGAAAAATATTGTATTTATGCTGAAAACATGCTTCATCCATAATGATACTTTAGCAATATGTTTTAATAGTTATTGAAGTAATGAATTTCAACAGTAGCAATTCTATTCTTCACCAGCACAATGATGGCTACTCAAGTCAGAAATGCAGAAAAAAATATAGTCACTTGGATCTGAATCCTTACATGTCTTCAGTCAGGGTAAGGAGAGTCAAGTCAAGAAGACTGGTTTCTATGGATTAGTTGTAGTTTCCTAGGATTTAAAATCAGAATATTTCTCACTTCTACTTGGAAATGCTAGAGACTGAAGTGTGTGCCTCTTGCTTACAAAGCATACATCCTACTTTTCTGTCCTTTCTGTATTAGCTGAAACTACTATTTAATTTTGAGAAGATTTTCTGTGAATGTTTTAGATTCCCCAAACCCACCCAATACAATTAATTTTGCCTACACCAGCTTTTTCTGAACTAGTATCATCAAGATATGTTGTTTCTTTGTGTATTTATTTGCCACACTTGGGAAGATGAATCTAAAGCATCAAGGCTGAGATCACTTGATGGACTATGTCATAATGGGGGAGAGAGGGTTGAGTTTTGGCTTAGCATGTTGTGTGAATGTAACCTTTTTGTGTTACATTTTGTATGCCTTTGTGTCATTTTTTGTCTTCTGGAAGCTGCATGGACAATCCCTGAAGATTTCTTAGGATGTTTTTTTAGAAATGGTTTGCTAATAGCTCAAGGATAGAAATAAAGGGGTCCTTGGTCCTTGGTGCCCTCTGAGCTTAGTTGTTTTCTTGCAGATGTTTTGTTGCTCAAAACTAGATAACACCCCAGTGCTAGTCAATGGCTTGCCTTTGCTTCTGTCCTAGGGCTGAGAGAAAGTGAATAGCCTAAGGTCACCCAGCTAGTTTTGTATCTAAGGCAGGACTATAATTCAGTCTCTTGGTTCCTAGCTTGATGCCATAATTACTGCCCCAAACTGGCTATTTTAGTTTATTCAATAAACCATTGCTAAATAAATCACCACATAGTATAATATGCAAACCAAGTCAAACATAATAAATGAGGAAGAAAATACAAATGTTAATAGAAATACCCCTAGCGGCAGATGCTTCCAAATGCCATACATACAAATATTTTCTTAGGCAGTCAGATAAATAAAGTATAGTATTACTCCAAAAATTAAAAGATCCTTGTACTACAATTTACTATTTACCCCTAACATGTAGGCTTATCAAAGATCTGATTTGCCATCCTTTCCCCCTGAAAACTCAGTTGAACCATACTCTGCATGAATAAGTAATCACTGCTTCTTATGACCTATTCAAATCATCTGAGTTTTATGTTAGATTTTCACTGACAATTAATTAGATCAGCTTACTATATTATGTAAATTATATCTGTAATAAAAAAGCAGTTTGTTCCAATTTTATCTTGCTACTTCTGTTGCTAACATCATTCTAAACATCAGTTGAAATTTAAAATACAAGTAAAATAAAATCCAATACATTCAAATAAAAACTAACATATTCATTTAAAGGCAAAGTTCAACACATTAAAAAAATCACATTTGTAAAACAGTTACACCTGTGGCTGGGAGCTGTGGTGGTGCAGTGGTTAAAATAAAGTGTTGCAGGCTAACTCTGTCCACTGTCAGGAGTTCAAACCTGATCAGCTCAAGATTTATTCAGTTTTCTATCTTCCTGAGGTTGGTAAAATGAGGACCCAGATTGTTGGGGACAATATATGATGTTGTAAACCACTCAGAGAGTGCTGTAAAGCACTATGGAGCCTTATATAAATCTAGGTGCTATTAAGTACTTATTCAATTTGGCTACATGTTCCATGACCAATAAAGTTGGAATGTATCTGAGAACCAAAGCATAAGTTTAAGTCAGAGTACTGATAGAGATAGAAAATCCAAATGCTGCTTCATAGGCAAAATGCCAAGGACAAACTAGAAGCTAAGCACTTCCATATTTTCTATCTTGAATATGGCAGCTGTTCCTCATTGAGAAGATTTTTTTCTTTGTACAAACATTATCCCAGAAATATATCTCTCTACCTTTTCTTTGGTATGCCTTGTTAACTCACAAAGACTGGTTTAGCTGCATGAACTGGTACAAACAGCAGAATACATGGTGCAAAAGGACTTCCCTAAGCCTTAGACTCACTTTTTCCATGTTCCTTTTCTGAAGAAACTGGGGGAAATAGAAGTTTTTGCTTGACTTTTCTATGCCATAGTATAGCTTACTACCAGAATCCTAATCGTGATTATATTTAACCAACTGCAGGATGTCAGCTTCACCAATGCTTGTGGCTACGCTTAACCATTGCTAATAGGATTTTGGTAATAAGGTAAGCAACATGGAAAGTATTTTTTAAAAAAATGTCTTGCAGTTATGTAAGAGGAGGAAGAAAGAGGAACAAAAAAAGCATCAAAGCCATGTTTTAATGCAGCGGCCCCCAACCTTGTGGGCACCAGGGACTGGTTCTCTGTGGAGTTTTTCTACAGACCAGAGGAGGCATAGTTTCAATGAGAGCCTCGTGGATTTCTGGAACAGCTTTATTGCTAGTATGGCAATGAAACAGAATCTTGGAAGTCTGCCAAAAACCTGAAAAGTTTTTGAAAGAAATCTTGCCAATTGAGAAAAGGATGCAGTCGGGTGGCTTTTTACAAGATAATAATATGAGGCAATGATTAAAAATATTAATTGGTGTCCCAAATTTGTTCTGCCTTTACAGAAATAATAAAAAAACATATCCAGCATCAAAGGACCTTCCAACACCCAGGACTCTGTCAAACTTTTTTTCAATATATTAAAGGCTCACAATACAACTCCTTGTAATAGCAGTATCTCCTGTTCCTAAGGGAGTCAGGGTCTGGCAGGAATATTTCCAGCTCCCTGGAGATGACAAGCATTGAACTTGGGAAACCTTCTGCTCATCAGCTCCAATCCCTATCCCTGGAGTAAGTCTTCTTTTCATTTTGTGCCATGGATAATATCAGCAGAAGCCCCTAAGAGAGGATCTGAGAATGTTCTCCAGCCTGCCAACTTTCATATACTTAAACTGATGGGTCTTTCAGGAATAACATGTGACTCATTTATTTGGGGAATATTTAAAGCTTTGCATGAATAAATGAAAATATTACAGAAAAGCCAAGGTATAACTGCATGGAAAGAAGGCTGACAAATTTTGCCAGCTCTTTTGCATCAAAGTATATTACATTAAACAGAACCTCAAGGCAAACTCCCTAAGTAGTTTGTCACCATGCGACTATACTCATACAGAAGAAATATAGCTCAATCTACCCGGGTCACTGCAATGCCATTTCAAAATATAAAATCCATTATTCATTATTTAAAAAGGCAGGCTTAGATGCATAAGGAGAAATAACAACCCGTCGCCTAGCTACATGAGAATAACGCATATGCTTCATGGGCTACTTTTATACTAGGGAAAATTTAATATCAAAATTTTACCCCAACAACTTGTAGAAAATCTTCACCTTGCTTCAAACAAACAAACAGACCAGAAAAAATATTTTCTATGAAGATTGCATTTTAAAATGCATCTGATAAAATACAGCTGAAATGCTGATATAGCTGGAGCACAGAGCAGTTACAGGGCACAGTTTAACTTATTATAATATATGTGTATATATACACACCCCACGCATTTACTGCAATCTAACATATTCTGTATTATCTCTTGAATCATTGGCATCATGTAGACAATAAGAATTAAAAATAAAATGACCAATAACAGATATTTGATAGCATATAGGATGTTCCTCTGTCCTAGTCCTGTTAGATCTCTCAGTGGCTTTTGATACCATCGACCATGGTATCCTACTGCGGCGTCTCAGGGGGTTGGGAGTGGGGGGCACTGTTTTACAGTGGTTCTCCTCCTACCAGTTGTCCTCTGGGTGAGATTCAAGGTGCTGGTGATGACCTATAAAGCCCTAAATGGCTTGGGTCCGGACTATCTAAGGGAACACTTGCTGCCAGCATCAACTTCCCATCGTCCTGTGCGCTCCCATAGGGAGGGCCTCCTTAGGGTGCCACCGGTCAGAGAATGCCAGTGGGTGATCCCCAGAGGGAGGGCATTCTCTGTGGGCGCGCCTGCCCATTCGAATGATTTACCTGTGGAAATCCGGACTGCCCCCGACCTGCGCTCGTTTCGCTGGGACCTGAAAACTTGGCTTTTGGATCTATCTGGCCTGGACTGAGGGGGTTTTTAGTTTTAAGTTTTAACATTGTTTTATTGTTGGGCTATTATTAATTTAATTCTTTTTAATTCTATTTTTATCTTAATTTATATTGTCTTTTAAATATTGCCCTGTAAACCGCCCTGAGTCCTTCGGGAATAGGGCGGTATAGGAAAATAAATAAATAAATAAATAAATAAATAAATAAATAAATAAATAAATAAATAAATAAATATTATTCTGTTACACCCAATCACAGTGTACTGGACTTGAAAATGTCACTTTAGCTAAAGCAAACCGACAGCATACGTAGGCTTATCAGTCTACTTCACCTGAAGAAAATGGGGTATTGGTGGAAGCAAGATCTAAGATGGCCAATGGCTTGTTTAGGCTCCAGGCACGAAACCTGCTTTTGCCAAACCTCTATGATTTAATCTCCAACTGGAAGCATAGCTGTTATTCACACTTCTCACTGAGCCATAATGATTGGCTGGCTGCCAAAACAAAGCAAGGTTATGGCGTATGCTTGAAAGGAGACTGGGAAGTAATTGTGAAATTTGTCTGGCAAGAAAAAAAATGCTTACTCACAGGGAATATGCACGTATAAAGCTTGAAACAATTCTGGGTGGTTAGAAAGCTGATGATAGGAATAGAGTGCTTTTTTTGTAAAGAAAAAGGTGGCAGAACTCACACATGTCATACAACCCGCCTTGCCTACCCTACAAGGTTCCATCCAAAAAAGGTGCCGGAACTCCGTTCTGGGCGTTCTATGACAAAAAAAGCCCTGGGAATAGAGATGGACTGGAGCAAATAGAATATGTATTAGATAACTCTTAAAGCGTTCATTAGCCAAGGTTTAGGAATAGGGATGGCCAAGACTAATAGAATAATTACTAAAATGTTTAATTAAATGATATTTTTTATATATCTTACCTTATCCCAGCTTCTGCTTTAGTAAAAATGTATAAATCTTTTTAAATTCTGTTGTTCAGGGTTCCTTGGCATTTTGGCCAGGACCCATTTTCTTGGAGCACTTCAATAAAAGGAAACAAAACCTGCACCTTGTTTCTGGTGTTCTTCATCCACCTCAGCATCAGGCTCAGACCCGAATTTGGGACAACAATAATAAAGTCTGTTTGATGTTGCTGTGTATCCAGCCACTCTTATTTGTAAACCACCATTTAGACTTTGCATACAAACATAGAGTATATACAGTATTTAGAGAACTTACACAAAAAGAAAGCAATTTTTAAATGACATACATATTCCATAAAGTTATAGGTTTAAAAAAGCATCCAGTAAGAAAGAATAAAATGAATAAAAGAATAAAATGAAAACAAATACTGTACAGGTTTCCTTGCTTTTTAAAAATGCTGATATTTTGATGGTATTAATATAAATATATTAAATTGTCAGGAATGGCTTTTACGGTAAAGCAGAATTCTAATAAAGTATGAAAGCACCTGTAACAAACAAAACCTGAAAGCCAATGTACATACAAACTACAAAATGCAGTTTATTTTTTGTTTTTATTATTTAGGTAGTCATAGTATAATATTTTGTCTTCCCATTAACTAATTCCTTCTGACAATTTCTGTCCATATTAGATCTGTCTTTCCTAGCCATTCCCACAAAATACAAGACAACAGGTAAGATCTTTGCCATGGGTTGTGGATATTAAAGTCTCAGTTTTCTCATATGCCCTTTTATTCAACATTTTATGGAAAAATCACTTTTGGAAAGGAGTGAATAAGGCAAGTAAGAAACACAGTTTCAGAGACATCATAAACTAAGCAATTAGTACTCTTGTAAATTTTCTAATTATCAGAGTTTAGATGAAAACAATATACCTGTAACTATTTTTTGCAAAAGACTCGTTTAAGATTTAAACATAATTCTTCATATTATTATTTTTGCATGCTTTCTCATGCGGGTAAAGTATTAGGGCTTTAATTCACAAATAGCCAGTAAATTAACAAAAAGGTTCTAACCTTTTCACAGTTCTTTCCTGATCAGTTTGCGTGAACCTTTCCAAATTGCCACAGTCTGTTAATTGCTATACAAAAGTTATTGCATTAATGCAGCATGGATGCCAAGTACAGTTTAAATGAAGTTAAATGGATAAAGCTGACCAATGACTTTCCATTGTTCATCTTACTGACTTTCAGAGTTATATAATTAAGCATTGTAACATTTCCCAATCATTTGATTAACTGCTGCATGGCCCAAGTTTAACAGACCTTTACAAAATGTGAAAAAAAATGGATTGAACAGTGTTACAAGACAAGCAAAGAAGTAATACGATGTTGTTATCATTTTTCACGTTAGGTAGTCCTTTGTCAAAATGAAGCAGGGAAAACATTTTTTTTATAAACTAGTAATTCAGCTTGCATTGCCAGCAGCACAACTGCATGCATTTGTATAGAAATAAAAGCAGAAGGGATAAGATAATAACTACAATTTGCTATTGCTTATAACTAGTAAACGTATGACCCGCAAAATGGTTCTCAGCTAAGCCCTTAAGCTATTATCATCTTCTAAATAGATTATTATCACATTTTCAGTTTAGAGCAACAAAATTAATATTGTCTTTCCAAGGGACTCTGTATTCATAAGGAGCAGATGACACAAGCAGAGATCAGTCATGTGAGATATATTTATTTATTTAAACTAGGAACTTTTTGTCCATCAACAAAAATCATAATTAAAACAGGAGGATCAGTAACAGAACTTGATGAGCTTTATGCTAATATAATCTGCCCATCTATAGTACAAGCCTATAGATCAGGTTTAAATTGTAGAAGGATCTGCTCAGAGGCAAATTAATATCCACACTTTAACAATGACAAGAAAGTGCAAATCAGTACAAGACCTAAGGTACCAAACAATGATACTCTTCTATTTAAGTTATCGAAGATCAAAATTCCACACAAATCGACTTTGCATTGTACATGCAAAAAAGAGGAAGATAATGGTGGCAGAAGTTGATGTCATTTCACAACTGCTCTCACTTAGCTGTATACTTCACACCCGGGTCTGTCTGTCTATCAGTCTGTCTGTCTCCTTCTCTCTCTTTATCAGAGGTAGGTGAGTGAGAATTTTGGCATAGTAGAGGATAAGAGTGAAGAAATTCAAACAATTCAAGAGGATGCCTATCTGCTTAGATGAACACTTTTTTTCTAAAAGCAGGACAATTTTTGCACTGAAAGCTATAGGCATTTCTAGATTAATCTGTTCATCTAAATGTACGTACACATGCACCCACCTACTCATCAGTATAACTTCATCTTCACCTGATAGCATGTCTCTAAAACTAACCAGCAAATGTCTTGGAAATAGAAGAGCAAAAGAGTGCCCAGAATAAGTTTCACATTCCTTTATATTGGGATGAACAACCTACAGTCTCTTCTCTGCATTCCCTTGGATCCTTTCGGACCATGATTGCTCATGTTTGATGCCATTTTAAGATGAAAACACAAAATTGTAGTGTAAGACATATTGTGATCAAAGCTCAGAGGTTGGGGACATCAAAAAAGTCAAGATTGGATTTTTTTGTGATGTCTGAGCTTGGTCTGTTTACTTGCAGACATTTGATTAGCTAACATCTTCAATGGGGTTTGCTCTCTATTTATATGTAGTAACTTGCTCTATCAGTGTTGGTGTGGTTTTCTCCATGGTAGTTCCTTGATTATTGTTTGCTGCTGGACTGTTTGTCTGAGTTGCTAGTTCTTTGATTAGGGCATTGTTTATTGTTTGATGGTTTGTCTGATGTTAATTCCTGCTTAAGAGGGTATTGATTGCTTGTGAGGAGGTTTTCTGGTCAATATGAGGCAATCCTCATAAAAAAATGAATCAAAACTTTGACTACAAGATTATAGCTACTCTCTTTATGTTTTGACCCCCCAATGCCCTCTCAATAGAGAAACCTGCTAATATTCCCTTCATCCTATATATATAGGATATCCCCCCTCACCTTTGAGCCAATCAACTATCCCCAGCCTTTGAATCAGCTAATCAATGGTAATGTAGCTGCTAAAAGGTCCTAAAGAAGCAACTTTATAATATAGAAATATTTCAGCTATAAACAAGACACGCTAGCCTCATCCCGCTCTCACCAGAGATCATCCATAAGTGTAACCAAAGCAATCTCTGTCCCATAGTCAGGCCCTAAGCCTGACTGAAATTATTTCTGTCACCCTTGGAGAGAATAATTCAAAGGTACAAAACAAAAGTCAGAAAACAGCTCAAATGAGACTTGGGGACTTGTGGATTTGTGATTTACTAGCCTAATATATTGTAATACAAGCCTGGGACTTTAGTTAAAGGCCAAAATTCTTCTTTGGAATCATTTTTAAGTACATATGACCTGAGTCGTTCTTTTTAATGATATCAGTTTTATTTTGGTTTTAAAGTCCTCTCTCTATATAAAGTATGTATGTACATGTATACATACATGCAAAGAGAATTATTATATTTCACAACTATAATTAGCTATTCTTGATTCTCTTAATGAACATTAATTAAATAAAGCATTTCAAGATTGGTTCATTCAGTGCACTAAACCAAAGCTAAACAAATGTCTCTGCTGGTCAGAATGTTTGCAAAGCCAATTAATCTAACAATTGTTTCTCAATCTTAGGAAATTTAAGATGCTAACTATAGAATTCTGGGAACTGAAGTCCACACATCTTAAAATTGCCAAAGTTGAGAAACACTGGTCCTAAAGGTTTGTGTCTGACTGCATTCAATTAGGTTGAGTCAGATCTTCTTAATCTTTCTTATCATGTCTCACCAATTAGTCTGGCTGCATAGGAACTTTTAGCTGGTGATCTGGGTAATTGAAAGCCTCGAGGAAAATAGTAGAAAATGCTAAGGAGGATGGCAAGCATAACAGTTGCAGGATGACACAATGTACAATACAAGAGACTCGATGCAATCAGTGTGCAACCATAGAATGTCAACTCTTATGTAGTGGGTTTTGTAGGCAATGACCAGACTGGCATTTTACAATGGTGTTTATTAAGTCAGAACAGAACTGAGAACAAAACTGGCAACTGCCTACAATTTATACTTTCTGCATCTAGGGCGTCAGCCAATCGCAATGTTAGCTTGCTCCTGCCCAAACTTGAATTCTTGAAGTTTCCCTCCAAAACAGTTGGAGGTACATTAGTTTCACAACACATTAATATTAGTACTTAATACATAACACCTACAATAACTGGTACTTTCCATATATATTTCACATGAGGGGTTCTTCCCCATAGCTGAGTAATCACAAGCTGCAGGATAACCTGCATTCTGAAATGTTCTTCAGAAATTCCTGCTTAGTTGTTTTTTTCCCCAGCTCCTTCACAATCTGACAGGGGAGGAAATTTTAAAAAATCTTTTCCTCCTACAGTCTGGAATATTGCAGAACATTTTCAAGGATTAAAAACCTTGCCCCTTGTTTTGCTATTGCTGGCAAAAGAATTGTGCTAGTTTTCAAGTCCAAAGCTAACAAGGAGATTTGAAGAAGCCATGAATGCACATGCTGCATCTCTCTGCACATGCTTAAAGAAGCTAATCTTCTCCTGGGTTTGCATGCTAGCCACATAAGCCCAGAAAGATAAGCACTTAAAGAGGCACCAACAGAATGTGACAAAATGTTTTGGACAACAAAACCAGTTCTGCATACCTCAACCCACCCTCATCCTTCTAAAAAGAGCATGTATAAATCTGTGTAGATATTTGTTGGTATAATAATGTCAAGCATAAAGAATCAGAACCTTATATTAAATTCCAGTTAAGAAAATTTATTGCTCAAGCCTTTACACAAGAATCTAGTCAACTAATGGTTAGCACTAAATTGGCATTAAATAAGAATCCATGGAATTCAAGGGGTGGGGTTGGACTTGGAACATTTGTGAACACATCAATTCTAATCTGTTCTCTATTGACTCCACCTTCAAGCTCTGATTGTTCTCCTACAATATTGGATACACTGTATTGAATTCAGTAGATTTATTCTTAAAAATGAATGAACCTGGAACCAAGCAGTAGACATTGTTATAAAATAACCTATTATTTTTTTAAAAAATGCATATTTTAAGTATGGAATTTTTAGAAAAATGTTAGAAAAGAAATAGAAAATGTCCTTAATACCCAGACTATCATAATTCTAACATTATATTAATGATCACCAATATACATTTTATAAACATTTACTATGTTAAGATTGTCATATGACTGAAGCTATTTACAAAATGGAATTAATATATTAAATATATAATTTCTCTTGATGTAAGAAAAAGAAGAGGATTACAGATATCCATCATCTACTTGGGACACATATATAAAGTATTAATTTACTGAACGACTAGAATAATACTACAACATGCAGCCCTGCTATTAAGACACAATTTCCCAGGTTATTATTTTTAATTCATATATTTCTTTCTCTGTTAACATATTTCACATCTGCATGCCAAAAATTCATCAAGTGGAAGGGCAAGACAACATTGTGGTGAAAGCAACTCTATCATGTCAAATTTTTAATGCTAAATTAAACTGCAATTTTAAAAAGGAGGAACAAATAAGTAGAGAGCATTTGTTGTTGGCCAAATATGCTTTGTTCTCTAAATATAATTAAATTAGCTGGCTAAGCATGGATGCAAACCAGGCAAGATTATTTTTAAGCAGCCATGCTTGAACCCTGGTACATCTATTTTGCAGGGAACAGGTTTTGCTGCTGTAGAATAACCTGGATAAAAAAAGATGTACCAAAAAGTCTATTAAAGAAGACTTTTTTATCTTCTCCATGCAAGCAGATACAAAGATCAGGCATATTTTTCTATAGCAACATGGCAGTTTGCTGGCTAAGGAAATGTTATGCTTAATCTCTATAGGAAACAACTGAGAATAGCCTTCTTCCTATGAAAGTTATACACTGCCGGAATGCATTTGTGGAGAGAAAATTATTTTTTATAAAGGTTCATTAAATCCTCTTACCTTAGACTTTTTAAAGGTATTGTTTTACTCTCAACTGGTAGGATAGAAAGATATATAAACAGGTAGATCTGTAGATAAAAAGATAATACTATCTTTGTGCAGCTTTTTTAATTCTCCCATCTTGTTCTACTAATCTTTTTATAACTGTTGCCTCCCAGTAGGATGGCCTAAAGTTCTTATTATCTTAAGGCTCAGTCTCCATAAAGGGTGCATTTGGTGTTGTTGTTGTTGTGAAGTCGTGTCCGACCCATCACGAACCCATGGACAATGTTCCTCCAGGCCTTCCTCTTCTCTACCATCTTCTGGAGTCCATTTAAGCTCACGCCTACTGCTTCAGTGACTCCATCCAGCCATCTCATTCTCTGTCGTCCCCTTCTTCTCTTGCCCTCAATCTTTCCCAGCATTAGGCTCTTCTTCAGTGAGTCCTTCCTTCTCATTAGGTGGCCAAAGTATTTGAGTTTCAACTTCAGGATCTGGCCTTCTAAAGAGCAGTCAGGGTTGATCTCCTCTAGGACTGACCGGTTTGAATGCCTTGCAGTCCAAGGGACTCGCAGGAGTCTTCTCCAGCACCATAGTTCAAAGGCCTCAATTATTTGGCGCTCAGCCTTTCTTATGGTCCAACTTTCACAGCCATACATTGCAACTGGGAAGACCATAGCCTTGACTATACTCATTTTTGTTGGCAGGGTGATGTCTCTGTTTTTTAGTGTGGTGTCTAGATTTGCCATGGCTTTCCTCCCCAGGACCAAGTGTCTTTTAATTTCTTGCCTACAGTCCCCATCTGCAGTGATCTTGGAGCCCAGGAAAATAAAATCTATCACTACCTCCATTTATTCCCCATCTATTTGCCAGGAATTGAGAGGGCTAGATGCCATGATCTTGGTTTTCTTAATGTTAAGTTTCAACCCAACTTTTGCACTTTCCTTCTTCACCCGAAACAAGAGGCTCTTTAGTTCCTCTTCACTTTCTGCCATTAGAGTGGTATCATCTGCATATCGTAGGTTGTTGATATTTCTCCTGACAATCTTAATTCCAACTTTTGTTTCATCTAGCCTTGCCTTTCTCATTATATGCTCTGCATATAAGTTAAATAGGCAGGGTGACAGTATACAGCCTTGCTGGACTCCTTTCCCAATTTTGAACCAATCAGTGGTTCCATGTCAAGTTCTCACTGTTGCTTCTTGACCCACATATAGGTTTCTCAAGAGACAAATAAGATGGTCTGGTACACCCATCTGTTTAAGGACTTGCCACAGTTTGTTATGATCCACGCAATCAAAGGCTTTAGCATAGTCAATGAAGCAGAAGTAGATGTTTTTCTGGAACTCTCTAGCTTTCTCCATGATCCAGCGTATGTTGGCAATTTGATCTCTAGTTCCTCTGCCTCTTCGAAATCCTGCCTGTACTTCTGGTAGTTCTCGATCCACATACTGCTGAAGTCTAGCTTGTAGGATTTTAAGCATAACTTTACTAGCATGAGAAATGAGTGCAATGGTGCGATACTTTGAACATTCTTTGGCACTGCCTTTCTTTAGAATTGGAATGTAAACTGATCTTTTCCAATCCTGTGGCCACTGTTGAGTTTTCCAAATTTGCTGGCAAATTGAGTGTAGCACTTTTACTGCATCGTCTTTTAAGATTTTGAATAGCTCAGCTGGAATACTGTCACCTCCACTACCTTTGTTGTTGCTCAGCTTTTCTAAGGCCCACTTCACTTCACATTCTAGGATGTCTGGCTCAAGGTCAGTGACCACCTCATTGTGATTATCAGGGAAGTTAAGCTCATTCTTGTATAGTTCCTCTGTGTAATTTTACCATCTCTTCTTAATCTCTTCTGCCTCTGTTAGGTCCCTGCCCTTTTGGTCCTTTATCATGCCCATTTTTGCATTGAATGTTCCCTTCATCTCTCCAATTTTCTTGAAAAGATCTCTGGTCCTCCCTATTCTATTGTTTTCTTCTATTTCTTTGCACTGTTAATTTAAGAAGGCATTCTTATGTCTTCTAGCTATTCTCTGGAATTCTGCATTCAATTTGGTGTATCTTTCTTTTTCTCCCTTGCCTTTCACTTCCCTCCTTTTCTCAGCTATTTGCAAAGCTTCCTCAGACAGCCATTTTGCTTTCTTGCATTTCTTTTTCTTTGGGATGGTTTTAGTTGCTACCTGTTGTACAATGTTGCGAACCTCTGTCCATAGTTCTTCAAGTACTCTGTCTATCAGATCTAATTCTTTAAATCTATTTGTCACCTCTGCTGTATATTCATCAGGGATATGATTTAGTTCATACCTGAGTGACCTAGTACTTTTCCTACTTTCTTCAGCTTAAGCCTAAATTTTGCAACGAGAAGCTCATGGTCTGAGCCACAGTCAGCTCCTGGTCTTGTTTTTACTGACTGTATAGAGCTTCTCCATCTTTGACTGCAGAGCACAAAGTCAATCTGATTTCTGTGTTGACCATCTGGTGATGTCCATGTGTAGAGCCGTCTCTTGGGTTGTTGAAAAAGAGTGTTTGTTATGACTATCGTATTCTCTTGACAAAATTCTATCAGCCTGTGCCCTGCTTCATTTTGTACTCCAAGGCCAAACTTGCCTGTTATTCCAGTTATCTCTTGGCTTCCTACTTTAGCATTCCAACCTCCCATGATGATAAGGACATCATTTTTTGGTGTTAGTTCTATAAGGTGCTGTAGGGCTCCATAGAACCAGTCAATTTCATCCTCTTCAGCACCGGTGGTTGGGGCATAGACTTGGACTACTGTGATATTGAATGGTTTGCCTTGGATTCGAACTGAGATCATTCTGTCATTTTGGGGATTGTATCCCAATATTGCTTTTCCTACTCTTTTATTGACTAAGAAGGCTACTCCATTTCTTCTGAGGGATTCTCAGAAATGTAATATTTCCATTATGTCTCCATTAACTATTATGTAACATCATCAAATAGTTTTGGCTGTTGATCCAACAATTGAATAGTGTAGGACCTCCACTCCTTGTACAATCCACATTTCATACAGGTATGTGAAGGTACATGTTAATGTTAAGTGTTTGTTTTTTTTGTTTCTCTGAGTAGAGATGTGCCACTATATAAATATGCCACTGTGAGAAATCATTTTACTCCTGCTTAGTAAAATGTAGTTTGAATATTATGTTTTCTGATGTAGAGTGACATACAGAAATGCAAAGTGTAAGCCTGCCACGAAGTGAAATCCTACTCAGTAGCTCTTCCAAAGTAATCTTTGCCCATGTTATTACAGGCTTACAGAAACTGAAGCCCATCACAAATGGAAAGGGTCGGGTTGGGAAAAAGTGACACGCCACAGCAAAAGTTTTATCTCTTTTTCTGTGTTCCTATGCTATTCTGAGTGGGGATGGACAAACTTCACATAGCCATTAGTTCTTAACCTGGAGATAATTACCACCAAAAGGGTAATTTTGGCATATTCTGGAGTAATGAAGCAATTTTTGGGACTGCTGCAGCCAAGATGTTTGTGTAATACAACAGGTCTGGGGGTCTGACTTTATTGAAAACCAAAATAAAGGGGATAATTGGGTCAAATAGTTTAAGAACCACTGACCTAGAACCATATGTGGTCTTCAATGTGATTTCATCTTCAGGAGATCAGGTCAGTTCTCTACTACAGTCTCTTTGTCCCTTCCTATCCCTTTGTACACGCATGGCATATAAATGAATAATGTACATTATAAAAGGACAAGCCTTCAGGGTTTACAACCATTTTAACTTTTTTGACCCCCTTTCTATGGATGCCTTTGCAACTCTAAAGAGATTCCATCAAGCAAATAGACCTTGACAGGAAAAATAAAAAGCACTATAAGAACTGTATGAAACAAAGCTGAATAACAAAACCACAGCGTTAGCATTCTTCTTCTGTTTTGGATATGGTTAAAGAAAAATCCCTCACATTTCCTGCCACTTGAAGATTGCTTGGCTATTCTCTCTATCCCAAGCCAGGAATTTGGCTGTCAGGCAGCTGAATTTATTGTACACATCTTGCTACTGCACAGTAATTGGCCTCACCCAGTACTCAGCAACAGACCTTTTTGCATGACACTATATTAAGCTTTCACGGCTTCATCTGGTATATATTTTTGACATTGCTTTCTCCTTGTTCTCCAGAACTGCTGTCAATTCATTTCATTCTTGTTTACACACTTTCTGTAAATTATATGGACAATCATTTCCCACCCCCAGCAGTCTCTTTGGTAAGTAGTATTTTAGTTTTGCACTTATATAAAGCATTTGGATTTTATAAGTAGAACCAGAAGAAATAAAAGGAAGAGTAACAAAGTTGTAAAAATAACAGTGGCAGAGTTCACAGTAAAATATTTACTACAAATATTTGCCTTCCTTACGCTTTGTCTCATCTCCCCCAACATGGTGATTAATAGAATTGACCTTTCGGGAAAACATCCAAATGAAATTAAATAAAATATTCAATAGGCTTCTCTCTACTGAAGACTTCCAGATCAGAAAGAACAAGCCATTGATTGTACCATTAAAATCCTGCAATCTTTCTTTACAGAGATTGTGAATCAACAAAACGTGTTTCCAATCTGTCTTTGTCATAACAGATTTTTCTCTTAAACCCTAACTTTAATTTATAGCTTTGGGGAGGGGGAAATGCCCTGGGTCTCCAGAAATACAAGTCCCAGCAGACCTTTCCCAACCTTTCCCCAGCAGAGCCTTGGTGGAGCAGTGGGCTAATGCCTCCTTAAGTAACACCAGCTGCCTGCAATTAGTGCAGGTTCGAGTCCCACCAGGCTCAAGGTTGACTCAGCCTTCCATCCTTCTGAGGCAGGTAAAATGAGGACCCAGATTGTTGGGGGCAAGAAGCTGACTTTGTAAAAATGCCGCTTGGGGGTGTGTGCGAAAGCCCTAATAAGCAGGCATATACATAGAATAAAGGCTATTGCTAAGCACACTGATTTGTGCTTCTTAGATTGTAAGCCGTCCTGAGTCTTCAGAGAAGGGCGGGATATAAAAGGGAATAAAAAAACAACAAAAAACAACAAAAAACCCTATAATTTATTGAAATTTGAAAGAAGGTCTTTTTCTTCACTTGTTCAGGCTACAACTTGTATGCTTGCCAGTTTTTCACCTGTAGAATGAATTTCTCTTTCAAATGTTATATATCCTATATATTTTGACTTTTTTGAATTTTCTGACACAATAAATTAAATCTTCAACTCAAGCTCAGCTGCAGTTGTTTACCTGGATATATCCATGTAGCTTTCTTGGCAACAGCAGAGTGGGTAATTAGCTATTATTTTAAAAATAAAATCATCACATATTTTCATTTTATACAGATGGATGGTACATTCTAGCATGGATGTTGCAATATCAGGACATTGATGTGCAATATCAGTACAAAGATGTGGAGGCTGAACCACAGAATATACACCAGAAAGAAGAGAGGTTTGATGGTAGGTAGCACTCTCAGAATTCATTTTGTCTTGATTTGGCATGTCTTCTTGTATGACAGTCAATTCTCAGATGGTCATAAGTAAACAGCCGAATACCAGGCAAGCTGGTTACTTAAACAATGTATACAAGGACTAAAGAAATATATTTTATTCAGAAAAAACACTAATTAAATAAATACATACATAAATGATGTCACCTGTCTAGACATTATTGATAACATACTCTAATGTACACTAAGCTTGTCAAAGTACGCCAATTCTTATTTTTCAAAGCTACGTATCATATTTCAACTTCATTTTCTTTCAAAAGAACTCTCAAGAGTTTTATGTTCCCTTTTCACAGAGAAATATCTACTGGCCATTGAAGATCTACCTACATGAGAAACAGCATTATTTTTTGTATATATCCTCACTATGGTTATGTAAAATGTCCTAAGCAGAAGGTAAACTGTTCTATCACTGTTTTTTAAAAAATGCCATTTTTTTAATAAAATAAAACCCTGGTGACTGTAATCTACTGACTGGTTACATGCTTAGCACCTGCTACAGATATAGAAAATATATGTGTGTTAACAGGAAAAGCCAATGCCTTAAAATGTTGATGAAGGAAATTAATGGATAATAATAAAATAACAGAAATTAATCCAGTTGCGGAGAGGTGTAAGTTTATGTAATATTTGTTGTTAGGTTTTTAAATTTTTTGATATTTAGGTACTTTAATTCTGTATATCTCAATAGAATTTTTAAAAGAGAACCTTAATCAAAACTCTAATATACTGAGGCCTCACTAGCAACATGGTATTTTCAAAAATTTTCAAAGTTTTTGACCAAGGTAAAAATTAGACCATTTTTTAAAAAACAACAAACCCACAGATGATTTTCAGAAGACTGTTCAAGCAATTTTTAATCATTATACCTAGTGTTTTTGTTAGATAATTTTTAGACTTTTGACTTTAGAGTCCTAAGGAATCCTTTTCTTTAGATAGCAACATATGAATTAGAGCAGACATGTCAAACACAAGGCCCGGGGGCCGGATCCGTCCCGCGAAGTGGTTTCATGTGGCCCGCAAAGCCATCCTGGAAACAGTGAGGGAACGGCCCCCACTGCCTTGGCCCTGGCCCAGAGACCCTCCTTCTGCCAGAGACCCTCAGATCTGTCCCACTCCTGCCCAGACCCCCATAGGCACCCTTGATGCGAACAATGTAGAGCTGGCCACGCCCACCCAGTAGGCCATATGCACTCTAGCCACGCCCACCCAGTAGGCCATGCCCACCCTGGCCATACACACCCAGCCCCTTGAGGGCAACCGCAATGCTGATGTGGCCCTCAATGAAATTGAGTTTGACACCCCTGAATTAGAGCCTTTAGTTTCAAAATAAAATCAAGGGTTGCCACAAAGAAGAGGGAGTCAAGCTATTCTCCAAAGCACCTGAAGGCAAGACAAGAAACAATGGATGGAAAATAACCAAAGAGAGAAGCAATCTAGAACAAGGAGAAACTTCCTGACAGTTAGAACAATTAATCAGTGGAACAACCTGCCTCCAGAAGCGGTGAATGCTCCAACACTGAAAGTTTTTAAGAAGAGAATGGACAGCCATTTGTCTGAAATGGTATAGGGCAGGGCTTTTCAACCAGTGGTACAGGTACCACCTGTGGTACATTGGCACATGGCAGGTGGTATGCGACCATCCTAGAAAAGTGGTAGCGGGGGAGGGGAATGAGCTGAACCGGTGGCAGCACCGAACAAGCCTGAGGGAGAGATGGCTGGAGCTGCAGGGCTGTCAGGGCTTAGTGGAAGCGCCAGGATCAGCGCTTCTTCGGGGCTGTCAGGGCTCAGTGGAAGTGCCAGGATCAGCGCCAGGCTCCAGCTGGACCTTGGCGCTGATCCTGGCACTTCTGAGACAAGAAGAAGTGCTGATCAGCTGGTATGTTGCAGCATGGTCTTGTGATTTATATTCAGATGCTTGGCAACTGATTCATATTTAGGATGGTCACAGTGTCCCAGGGTCATGTGAAGTGACCAAAGCCTGCTGCAAGCATCCAACAGATGGGGGGAATAAAAACCAAACACCCCCCACCCCACCCATGCTGCCAATCCTCAACAGAAATGCTCACAACAGTGAAAACCTTGGACAGGAGGAAGAGCACTGCCAGGTGGGCAGGCAGGTGTCTTCCTCAGCTGTGGCTTGGGGGGCACTTTTTAGTGCCTTTGTAACTTCGAACAGTCACTAAGTGAACAGTTGTAAGTCAAGGACTACCTGTACTTTTTTCCTTTTTTTTTTGTCATCAAGTTTTTGACACCTTGCTAGGCGATTGGTAGTACTCGGATGTTGTCATATCCTAAAAGTGGTACAATGGGTGAAAAGGTTGAAAAGCCCTGGTATAGGGTTTCCTGCCTGAACAGGGGTTGGACTAGATGACCTCCAAGGCACCTTCCAACTTTATTATTATTATTATTATTATTATTATTATTATTATTATTATTATTATTATTATTATTATCATCATCATCATCATCATCATCATCATCATTAATCATCACACAGTCAGCCAGATGTTCAAACCGGATTTGGCATTTTTGTCTACCTATTGAGTCCTTACCAAGAACCTGGTTTAGGCAGATATGGATATTTGATGGTATTTCAGATATCATCGCAGGATGGAAGCAGCTCCTACTAAGGCTGCCTTTTGCAATTGACTAATGGCAAATTTGTCAATGCCAATGGTGTTCAAGTGGTGCTCTGGTTGTTTTGGGATTGCATCCAAGGCGCCTATTACTATTAGTACTACCCTTGCTTGCCTTTGCCTGCAACCATTGTTAGTTGAATGCATTTATATCTCCTTACAAAATCAGGATACCCAGTTTCTGGAGAATTGTCATTATGATCATTGGAACATGTTAATGTCTCATTGCAAACCCTCCTCAGAACTATCAAAGGTTGGGGGTGACATCACCCCGTAGATAGGGCTCGCAACTTGGGTGTCCTCCTAGACTCACAGCTCTCTTTGGAAGATCATATAGGAGCTGTGACTAGGGGGGCCTTCGCCCAGGTTCGCCTGGTGTGCCAGTTGTGGCCCTATCTGGACCGAGATGCCTTGCGCACAGTCACTCATGCGCTCATGACCTCCCGTTTGGACTACTGCAACGCTCTCTACATGGGGCTGCCCTTGAGGACTACTTGGAGGCTTCAGCTGGTGCAGAATGCAGCCGCGAGAGTGGTGGGGGGGGTTTCCCAATACTCCCATGTAACACCTCTACTCCGCGAGCTGCATTGGCTTCCGGTTGCCCTCCGGGTAAGATTCAAGGTGCTGGTAATGACCTATAAAGCCCTAAATGGCATGGATCCGGATTACCTATGGGAGCACCTGCTGCCGGCATCGACTTCCCTTCATCCAGTGCGCTCCCACAGAGAGGGCCTCCTCAGGGTGCTGTCGGTCAAAGAGTGTCGACTGGCAGCCCCCAGGGGGAGGCCATTCTCTGTGGGCATGCCAGACCTTTGGAACCGTTTACCAGTGGAGCTCCGGATGGCTCCCGACCTTCGCTCCTTCCAACGTGACCTAAAAACATACTTATTTGAACAAGCCGGCCTGGTCTGATGGGT
Organism: Vipera berus; assembly: GCF_964194415.1. Taxonomy (NCBI): domain Eukaryota; kingdom Metazoa; phylum Chordata; class Lepidosauria; order Squamata; family Viperidae; genus Vipera; species Vipera berus. Next base: position 84,227,297 of record NC_138205.1, read on the forward strand.
TTGGGGTTTTTAATATTAACTGTATTAATTTTATTGGAATTGGGCTGTATTGTTTAATTCTTTTTTAACTTTTGTACATTGTATTTTTACTGTATTTGCCCTGTACACCGCCCTGAGTCCTTCGGGAGAAGGGCGGTATAGAAATTAAATTATTATTATTATCATGCCTCCTCATTTTTTCAGTGGCAGTCAGTCAAAATCACCCAATGAGCTTTAATACTGAGTGTAGATTTTTCCCCATCTTGACTCTATATCCTTTTATCAATTTATTTGTTACAATAATCATATTTTTATCTATTATGCATTCACTTATATTTGTTGTTGTTGTTGTTGTTAGTTGCGAAGTCGTGTCCGACCCATCGCGACCCTATGGACAATGTTCCTCCAGGCCTTCCTGTCCTCTACCATCTGCTGGAGTCCATTTAAGCTCACGCCTACTGCTTCAGTGACTCCATCCAGCCACCTTATTCTCTGTCGTCCCCTTCTTCTATTGCCCTCAATCTTTCCCAGCATTAGGCTCTTTTCCAGTGAGTCCTTCCTGCTCATTAGGTGGCCAAAGTATTTGAGTTTTAGCTTCAGGATCTGGCCTTCTAAAGAGCAGTCAGGGTTGATCTCCTCTAGGACTGACCGGTTTGATCGCCTTGCAGTCCAAGGGACTCGCAGGAGTCTTCTCCAGCACCAGAGTTCAAAGGCTTCAATTCTTTGGCGCTCAGCCTTTCTTATGGTCCAGCTTTCACTGCCATACATTGCAACTGGGAAGACCATAGCCTTGACTATACACACTTTTGTTGACAGGGTGATGTCTCTGCTTTTTAGTGTGCTGTCTAGATTTGCCATGGCTTTCCTCCCAAGAAGCAAGCGTCTTTTAATTTCTTGCCTACAGTCCCCATCTGCAGTGATCTTGGAGCCCAAGTAATTACTGATAGTTAAAATAATCCCTATATTCTTTTGTCACAGGTAAGGCTGCAAAATATCTGTCTCAATAAGCAATTTTAATTTATGCTTAAGCTCATGGCATACATGGTAACTAAAGGTTTTTTAAAATATTTATTTTCAGGCCTTGGAGTTCACATTTAACTGCTTTCTATACAGCTTCTTTTTTCTATAAGCATCTGGGTACCCTCTAACTGTTTTAGAACAGGCATGTCAAACTGCCAGCCCGTGGGCTGGAAGCATCATACTGAAACCGCACCCACCCCATTGCTGGCAATGGGGGAAAAGTCCTAGACGTTGCGAGTTTAACATGCCTGTTTTAGAAGATTTCAGCTTCCATCCAATGTGGAGAGCAAAAAAGATGTCCTTAACAGGGATATGAAAGATCCATTACTAGAACAAAAAGGGGTGGAACATATTCTCAGTCCAGAAAAGGCAGAAAACATGTGGAAGAGACTTAGACAGGCACCTCCCTAATTTTCAGGAGCATAAAAAGGGGTGGAGGTATAGAACAATTACACTCACAAGATTGTTTTTATAGTTGCTCCCTTATAGCCTTTCTATGGTGTTGGCTTCTTGGTCTGGTTTATCTGACGGGGCTGACATCCTATCTAGCTAATGGAAGAGAATTTGGGATGACAAAATCCAAAATATCTGAGGGAAATCAGGTTGCCTGCCCTTAGAATAGGCTGACTTGGCTTTAGAAAGACATTTTTATAGCTATCCAGTTATGTGAATTTTATCAATTTATTGCAGTTAGGCCTGAACTGCCTTTATTTAGGATTCATTTTATAACCATCATCTATTTTAGTTATATCAGCCACACTACATCTTTTGACATTTATGTTATCTTATCCACTGGCAACTATTGGTAATTTGCTTTTATTCCTTTAGCCAATTTTGATTGCAAAAAGTTTCCACTTTCATTCTGCTCACTTTCATGTAGTTGACTTGCTGTACTATGAAATATGACTCCATTCAGTAGTTCTATTTCCTAGGAGGCTATCATGCTAGTAAAACAAGCTTAATTCAAAGAAGACAGAGATGCCATTTCGTTCCATGCCCAACCCATCAGTTTCTCTACATGCAGCAATTCAGCGTGCTCATATCTCTGCCACTCATTCTATTAAGAGGAAATCCAGTGCTAAAAATCCAGCTGTTAGCCAATGTGACTGGCCCTTTTTAAAAAATAAAAATCAGAGACTACATGCCAGGGAGGGCACGGAAGAAAGAGAGGTGAGGTAGATGTAAGAACACATTTTCTTTAACTCCAGCCAAAACATACAGAGTGCCAATTTCATCAACTATTTTTGCTGACAGATATATTGCTGTTATTCTCACATCCTTTGCTTGTGGGTTATATCTTTAAATCCCTAACAAGATCCATAAGGGGTTTGCAAACTTTCAGCTGTTAATGACACACAGCAGACATTTTCACAAAAAATATAAGTATATCCCATAGGAAACATGGAGGAGAAAGAAATGCAGTACCTTAATACAGGGCTTTTCAACTTTTTCACCCATTGTACCACTTTTAGGATATGACAACATCCGAGTACCAGCAAACGCCTAGCAAGGTGTCAAAAACTTGATGACCAAAAAAAGGAAAAAAGTGACGAAGTACAGGTAGTCCTCGACTTACAACAGTTCGCTTAGTGACTGTTCAAAGTTACAATGGCACTAAAAAAGTGCCCCCCAAGCCACAGCTGAGGAAGACACCTGCCTGCCCACCTGGCAGTGCTCTTCCTCCTGTCCAAGGTTTTCACTGTTGTGAGCATTTCTGTTGAGGATTGGCAGTGGGGGTGGGGGGTGTTTGGTTTTTATTCCCCCCATCTGCTGGGTGGTTGCGGCAGGTTTTGGTTGAAGTAGCCGAAGGACCACTCGGGACGACAGGTTACTGAACTAAGACTTTATTTAGAACCAGGCAAAAACAGAATAACTTGTCCGGCTTTTATAGCCGGCAGCTGTCAGTGTGATCCAATCAGGATCGTTTCTTTTGGCGCCGCGTCTAGCCGAGCCAATCACCGCCGTCTTCTCTTGACAGTTCTTCTTCCCGCATGGTGAGCCGGCTTGGTGTTTTGACAGCCGCGAGCTGTCAGTGGCTGCGCTTGCGCCCTGGCGAGGAACTTTGACAGCTGTCAAAGTTCCCGCGTGTTCTCCTGTCAGTTTTGTTTACCTCACGGAATAATTGGAATAAACGGTTTTAACTTACTGCTAACGTTTTGTATACATATATATTACACCCCTTACCCTTCCCCTGGAGTGTTTCCTCCCCCTTGCTGGTTGTTGGAGCCGGCCCATTGGTAGTCTTTCAAATATGTTGGGGCTCTTCTGTTTCTGTTTGAACGCCTCGGGGGTGGTACGATGTCTGGCTCTGGTAGTGGCAAGTTCTCTTCATCCTCCTCCCCTTGATTAGGTATCGGCAAAATGTCTCCGGGGGGTGGGTTTTGGTGGTCCTGAGGGTCTGGGCGGTGTTGTGGTTGTCTTGGCCTGAGCTGATCAATGTGCCGTCGTAGATTGCCTTCCGTAGGCGTGTGTATTAGGTAGGAAATGGGTCCTGTTTGTTGTAACACCGTCCCTTGGACCCATTTATTTTTGGCTGTGTATGACCGTGCCCAGATCATTTGCCCAGGTTTAAATGTACGAGGTGGGGGGGGTGATCTGGCTCCACTGTGTAAGTGTCGGGATGTAGTCTGTCGAGCCGCGTTATCAGTCTCCTCCCCCATCTTAGCTCTGCTGCTGTCTTGCCGGTTGTCATGCAGGGAGTTGTATGTTGTGACATTAAGAACTGGCTGAGTCGACGCTGCCAGTTCCCCTTTACGAACTTTTTTAAGGCTTCTTTAGTCGAGCGCACCATAATTTCAGCCATCCCGTTCGTCGATGGGTGGAACGGTGCCGACGTGACCAGTCTAATACAGTTCTTCATAGCGAACATCTGAAATTCACGAGAGGTGAATTGAGGTCCGTTGTCTGAGACCATGGTGTCTGGGAGGCTGTGGGTGGCGAATATTTTCCTAAGGGCTTGTATGGTGGCTCCTGAAGTGGTTTTTCTAAGGGGAATTACTTCTAACCATTTTGAATAGCTGTCAACTATTATTAGGAAACTCTGCCCTTGGATTGGTCCTGCAAAATCTAGATGTATGCGTGACCATGGGTTTTTTGTAGTTTCCCATTTATGAATTGGGGCTTGGGGTGGCTTGTTTCGTGTTGACTGACAGGTGTAGCACCCTCCCACATATTTTTCTATCTCTTTATCTATGCCAGGCCACCAGACATAACTTCTGGCCAGAGCCTTCATTTTAACTATGCCTGGATGCCCTTCGTGTAAGGTGTCTAATGTTTGTGCTATGTTTGTGTCAGGTATTACTACCCTGTTTCCCCACAAAAGGCATCCCAGGTGTGAAGACATTTTGTTTTTCCTGTTATAGTATGGCTGGAATTGAGGGTGTGGATTTTTTGCTGGCCATCCTGTGGTTGTCCACCTGAGGATTCTGTTGAGTATTTTGTCCTTAGCTGAATTTTTAGCTATAATTTTAGCGGAGAGGGGGCAGTCAGGAAGTTGGGATATTGCCAGAATCAGCCCTGCCGGGGCTGGGTCAGGGTCCTTGCCTTGAATTGGTAGCCTGCTGAGGCAGTCTGCGTGTCCTAATTCCTTCCCTGGTTTATGTATTAATTTGTATGAATATGCTGATAAAAAGGTGGACCAACGCAGTATTCTTGGTGATAGAATCTGCGGGGTTGTTTTATCCCAAGTGAATATTCCTAGTAGGGGTTTGTGATCCATGAATATGGTAAAGGGTCTCCCATAGAGATAGTCATGGAACTTTTTTACCCCTGCGACTATTGCTAGTGCTTCTCTATCGATTTGCACGTAGTTTCTTTCAGCTTTTGACAAGGTGCGTGAATAAAAAACTATGGGTCTTTGGGTGCAATCCTTGTATAGATGACTTAATACTGCCCCAATTCCATAGGGAGATGCATCGCAAGCGATGCATACCGGTGTGTCTTCTCTAAAGAGGGTGACTGTTGAACTGTTACAGATAATATTTTTTAATGACTGGAAGCTGTTTTCATGTGTTTTGGTCCAGGACCAGGCAGTTCCCTTGTCTAGGAGCCTATGGAGAGGCTCTGCTATAGTGGCTTTGTGGGGAGGGAAAGCATGGTAGAAGTTTAATAACCCCAAAAAGGCTTGGAGCTCTTGTTTATTCTTTGGACTGGGAGCTGTCTGAATAGCCTTTAGTTTTTCTGTGGTGGGGTGGATGCCTTGGGCGTCTATTTTGTACCCTAGGAATTCTGTGGAAGTGACTCCGATGGAGCACTTTTCCCGTTTTAGTTTGAGGCCGGCTTCTCTGAGCCGGCCCAGTACAGCTGACAGTCTGTCAGCTAAGTTTGCTTCGTTTTCCCCAGCGATGAGAACATCATCGAAATAGGGGCAGACCCCGGGTATCCCTTTTAAGGTTTTCTCCATGATACCTTGGAAGATACCCGGGGCTGCCGATATGCCAAATTGGAGTCTTTTCACTTTAAAGGCACCGCGGTGGGTGACAATTGTTTGAGCTTCTGCGGTGTCATTTGTGACAGGCAGTTGCAAGTACGCCTGCGTCAGATCAAGTTTTGCGAAAATGGCGCCGGAGCGGATGGAAGCGAGGACGTCCCTCACTGCTGGCACCGGGTAAGCATGGGGGCTGAGGGCTAGGTTAAGGGTCGCTTTATAGTCTGCACATAATCTAATTTCCCCGTTAGGTTTAACTGGGGTGACTATTGGGGTCTCCCAGCTTCCCCCTTCAGTAGGTTCCAGCACCCCCAGTCCTACGAGGCGTTCTAGCTCGTTCTCTATTTTTTCTTTGAGGGCAAATGGAACCCTCCTAGCTCTTATCTTTATGGGCTGGATGGTTGGATTTAATTTTAAGGAGATGGGAGGGCCAGTGTATTTCCCTAGTGTGCCATCAAAGACGTCTGCATACTTGTTGCAGACGGCTTCGATGCTAGAGGCTTGTACTGTGTTTACCCCAGTAATGGCGATGCCCAGAGGGCTGAACCAGTTCAGCCCAATTAGGTTGGTGCAGTTCCCTGGAGTCACTAAGACTTCCAGGGGTCCTTTGAATTTTTTGTATTCTACAGCGACCTTAGCCTTCCCTTCTAGCGGAATGGGGTTTTTTTGGAAATCTGCTAGATGGACCTGTGTTTTTCTAAGGGGAATTTTCCTATTGCTTCACTGGCAGATCTCCTGATACGTTTTAAATGATATTAAGGAGACTGCTGACCCAGAGTCCACCTCCATGAGGCAGGTGACTCCCTGAATTTTTACCTTGATCCTTACTTTTGGACTTAGGCTATGCACCTTATCTATTGTTTCCACTAAGATTCCTGGCACTCCTCCCTTGTTGGCCTGGGCGGTTGGCCTACCTGGGGGGTTGGCCTCCAGATCATGCATGTTGTCGCGGGGCCGGCTTCGGCACACTGGTTTGATGTGGCCGGTTTTTCCGCAATTGTGGCATTTTGCGTTCCGGAACCGGCAGCTTCCCCGGGCATGGTTGCCCCCACAGCTGGCACAGGTGGCCCGTTGCTCGTGTCGTGGTGGCGGGGGGTTTCTGGCTCTTTGGCGATCTGATGTGTCGCTTCTCCGCTGTTGTCGACGCTCCATCCTGCGCTGAAGGGCCTCACCATCCGTGAAGTCCACTGACTCGTTGCTGTCACTGAGGGTTGCGTTCTCGTGGTATACGGTTGCTGGACTTTCTGGTGTTGCGGTGGTCGGTTTTTTCTTGTGGTTATATTCATAGGCCATTATCTCTCGGGTCAGTTCGGCTAGGCTCATGTCTGGTTTTGACGTCAGTTTTTTCTGGAGACGCTCGTCCCTCAAACCTATCACCACTTGGTCCCTGATGCGGTCTTCCAAGTCGGGGAAGCAGCAGTTACGAGCGGCATGCCTGACCCCTGCGATGAAGTCGTTTGCGGGCTCGTCTGGTCGCTGCTTCTTCTGGGCGAACTGTACTCGCCAATACAGCTCCGAGCGGGCTGGCATATAATGTTTGTTGAGCTGGTCGACCACGTCTGCGTAGGAGACTTCTGTGATGGGTACCGGGCTGAACAGCCCAACGGCAGCGTCGTATACCGGGGGCCCGCTGATGTACAGGAGGGCGGCGGCCTTTGCTCTGTCGTCGGTGATTTTGCTGACGAGGAGGAACCCCTCGACTTGCCCCAGGTGTGACTGCCATCTCTCCGGATGGCGGGTATCGAATTCCCTCACACGCCCGAAGTTGGCCATGTCGTCCGGTCCTGGTCTCGCTCCGTTCGGAAGTTAAAATTTCCAGTGACAGCTCTGGCCGGGAACTCTCTTCCTCGGCCGTGACTTCAGCTCAGGAGCGATCCCACCTTCGTCGCCAGTGAAGTAGCCGAAGGACCACTCGGGACGACAGGTAACTGAACTAAGACTTTATTTAGAACCAGGCAAAAACAGAATAACTCGTCCGGCTTTTATAGCCGGCAGCTGTCAGTGTGATCCAATCAGGATCGTTTCTTTTGGCGCCGCGTCTAGCCGAGCCAATCACCGCCGTCTTCTCTTGACAGTTCTTCTTCCCGCATGGTGAGCCGGCTTGGTGTTTTGACAGCCGCGAGCTGTCAGTGGCTGCGCTTGCGCCCTGGCGAGGAACTTTGACAGCTGTCAAAGTTCCCACGTGTTCTCCTGTCAGTTTTGTTTACCTCACGGAATAATTGGAATAAACGGTTTTAACTTACTGGTAACGTTTTGTATACATATATATTACACCGGTCACTTCACATGACCCTGGGACACTGTGACCATCCTAAATATGAATCAGTTGCCAAGCATCTGAATATAAATCACAAGACCATGCTGCAACATACCAGCTGATCAACGCTTCTTCTGGGCTCAGAAGCTCCAGGAACAGTGCCGAGATCCAGCTGGAGCCTGGCGCTGATCCTGGCACATCCACTGAGCCCTAACAGCCCTGCAGCTCCAGCCATCTCTCGCTCAGGCTTGTTTGGTGCTGCCACCGGTTCAGCTCATTCCCCTCCCCCGCTACCACTTTTCTAGGATGGTCGCATACCACCTGCCAGGTGCCAATGTACCACAGGTGGTACCAGTACCACACTGGTTGAAAAGCCCTGCCTTAATACTTACGAATAAAAATAAAACAAAACAGGACAGCAATTTTCATGTTACACTAGTAGCTTTCAGTAATTTCAAGTGTAAAACAGTTTCATATTCAAGGGCAAATTTGATTCAAAGTTGCATGCTATAAAATAAAACAAACAGGACAGTACAAATCAAATTACACACTTTTGCTAATAATCTGCTTTGGGAATCTTTTAACAATGAAAATTCATACATTCACCTATTGCTGCTAAGGGCTACTTTGGCCTGGGCAATGAAAACCCTGAAAATGTTAATTTGACAAGGTTCTGGTTCTTGTATGTGATAATCAAAAATATTGTGCAATACAATGATTGTCATTATTACCTACACATCCTTACTACTTGAAATTCCCCTGCTCCCTTCAGAAAAGGCAGAAGGGATGAATAAAACAGAAATTTCATTCCTAATTATATGAATTTCTTCTGCAAACGATCATTGTAACATTGAATTAGGAATAAGGAATAAAAATACATTGCCTTCATTTTGTTAATAATATCTATTTAACAGGCAAAAGCCAGTTCCTATCTGGCTTCTATTTTCACTGGTACCTTGTTTGCACATTATAGATCCTCTGATCTGAACTCCAGAGAAAGGGAAGCAGAAAAGTGTTTATCCCACGTAGTATTAGTAAGCAAGCCACTGAGGTACATAATTATGTCTTAAATAGCTTTGGAAAACATTAAAAGCTCATTTTATCAGCAGCATCTTGCTACTAACACAATTAGAGCCCAAACTATCAAATCATGTGCAGGGGCTTAATATGTCAAAACGTCAAAATATGCCACAGACAAGATGAAAAATAAATGAATTTTCTCAATTTGCTGAGAGGCTGTTTGGATATATTTTTTTTGTTAAAAAAAAACAATAGAAACCTTCCAGAAAAATAACCATGATTTCTCTTCATCTTGATAACTATTAGAGGTGGTACTATAACTATTGATTCATACATTAATGATTGCATGTATATACAACTAAAGTGTGTGATACAGCCACAAATGGATTTCAAAGAGACACTCCAAAAAGTAGATGGCATGAAGATGAAGAAACAAGCAAAAGCAAGACAAAATCTAACTTTGATTTAATTCAGATAATTATATGTGACATATTATCCTCCATGTATTTGATAATTATATTCTCTGTCATATTAAAAAAAATTGGAGAATTTCTGTGAATCAAATTGAACACTTCTTGTTTAGAATAAGCACTAGGGACTTAATCAGGATTGTGACCTATATTCTTTCCCCCACATAATCCTCATCCACTTATGGTGGACATGTCCGGAAGTGGTTAGATATTGGATGAGGATCCAAAAATGGATAGAGGAAATCACAGGGTGTTTAGTTGATCTTAAACCAGAGACGTATCTGCTTGGCTCCAGGCCTGGAAATATTAAGAAGGAAATATGGTATTTGGTTTTACATATCTTAACGGCGGCAAGGATGGGGTATGCTCAATTTTGGAAGGCAAATCATACCCCGCCGGATGAAGTTATAATTAGGAGAATACTTGATTGTGCAGAAGCAGACACATTGACCAAGAAGTTGAAGGGTAAAGAAGAGACACCAGCATTTCTATCATGGAATAAATGGTATATTTGGATGGATAAAAGATTAAAGAAATGAGGGTGGCTTGGAGGTTGGTCAAAAATGAAGTGATATAGTCTTTGTTAATGAATAAGCTTTGGAGTTGAATGGTTATAAGAGACTTAATGAGTGGAATATAATTGTTAGTTTAGAAGTAGATATAATGTGAAATTTTTGAAATGGTTTTCAATTTTTTGATTTCTTCATTTTTTGAATATTGTAAATGTTTTTTTTGTCTTTGTTGGTGTATGGTGTGTTTTTAACACAAAATGTAAATAAAGATTCATTAATAAAAAAAATCCTCATCCAGATTAAATCCAGTGTGCTTACTCAGAAATATAGTAGTGAAAATTCTTAGATATAAGTTGCGTGTTGCAAAATGCATGTGGCCTGTTTCCAATAGACTGAATTAAATTTAGAAATTGTTGATATTTCTATTCTATATGTATCATTTATTGCATTTATATTAAAAATTACCATAGGACTGTTTTACTTTTGGGGAACAGTATTTAGATTTGGAAAGGCAGTAAACATATAAATGGAATGGATCCTAGTCCATGGATTAGTTAATGCTTCAGGATTGCAGAGTCTTCGTTTGAATAAACTAGGCTCAAGATTCAACACAACTTACAAGCAGGAAATTTGACATTAAGAATAAAGCGTTATGCTTAACCAGCCCCCTTATGCCAGGCAGATCGAATCTTTCATTGTTTCCATATAACTAAGTGACCTTTCCACCATATGTGTTCCAATACCTAAGCAAACTAGGATGAATTAAAGGCAAAATATCAACTTTCTGTTTGAATTTTCATTGCTTTAACTGTCATAGGGCAGCTGTGTATGGCTTTTTGTAAAACCCCTTTGAGCTTTCTGGGACCAGCTTTTTTACTAAAAGGAGTTAGCATTTAAGCCAAGTGCTATTATGTAACAGAACCTAAGACAACGTTTTCAACTTCAGCAATTTTAAGATGTGTGGACTTCAACTCCCAGAATTCACCATGATTGGGGACCCTCTTTTCTTAAATGCCCCTATAGTTCTTCATGCTAGAACTTGTAAAGCTGAAGTTCAGGGAGCAGCTTCCCATTTTCCAATAGTATTTGGCTGGGTTATGCTTTTACAACATTCAAATGTTTTGAATCAAATCAAAATGAGAGGTGA
>NC_138205.1:84840627-85015627 GCF_964194415.1 Vipera berus
ACTGTCAAGTAAGGTAAAGGAGGACAAGGAGAAGTCTGTAAGATCAAACCTGGTGTATGTTCTGGGCTGGAGTAAACTACGTGAATTTCTGGGGTCAGTTGCAATGTTTGCTTGTGAAGCTCTGCTACCCTCTTCTTTACCATTTAACTGTCTCTGGGACTGCAGACACATGGTTTTGCCAGGACCACTTCTTTTGTCCTCAGAGCTTGCTGTCATATGGAGCTCAAGGAAATGATGTGCTGTTTCTAGGCCCTTTTCATTGCCAGGGTTTATGGAGGTGGTCATCAAACGAATAATATAAGAGTGATTCACTTTACTTCCGTTTGAGACTGTAGTTGAAGTGAAGCAGACACATGTCTGTTCAGCAAAACTACTGGGTTTTTTGCCCACTTTGTTTTTGGGGAAGTGTGATTCTTTTTGGTGGTGGTGAGCTCAGTTTAGGTAAAGAGGTTTTTTTTTTCCTTTTTCAGTTTCTGTCATTTATTTTAATGTTAATCATGAGTTCATTGCCAAGTTTCTTGAAGCTATGGTTTGGCAATTAATCTAATTTAATTGGGTAGTAAAAATGGGTACTAGGTAATGGAAAGCTTTCCTGACAGAATGATAAGCAAAAAAATACTGTACTGTAGAAGCTTTTTTACTGTTACTTTTCCTACTCTGTGACTATATTAATAAACAAGCTCAGTAACTTTAACCAAAATTACAAATTATTCATAATATAAGATAGTGGAAAAACATTTTGGATAATATCTCTGTGGCCCAGAAAATCAGTTTAAATAATATCCAGTCCGATCTTGCAGTTCTCTCTGATTTTGCTCTGGTACATTTGCATAGAATTTCTATATAAATGCATGAAATGTTGTTAATTCAGGCTATCAGAGCATATTATTTTGAACTGGAAACTATTGTTTTAGGTGTAAAATCTTTTGCATTGAAAACAGGCTTCACATTCATTTTGAATTTGCTCTGAATTCAAAATACACATTTTGAATTTAAACAATTTAAATTTAAAATGTATATCCTGGTTTCCTAAGGGTTCCCAGGCAAAGCTCATTTAAACCCCTCTTCTTTGCTATAAAGAGGTCTTCAGAAGTAGTGCAACAGAGATGGCTTCTAGATTCCATATATGGCTGAAAGTTTGAAATGAACAACTTCATAGTTGACTGAAATGCCTATTGGCAAGACTTTATTGTGAAATGGACCTTATATTCTTGTGATACTGGCCATAGTAGTCAAACAGAGAAGGAACTTTTGGCCTGCCTTTGGGCCAGGTGCTCTCTCATTCCCCTCCCTAAAATGGTGTAATGTGTGAAAAGAAGGATTTAACATAAAGTTTTGAGGAAATTATATGTGATTCTTCTGGTACTCTACCATAGTTTCTCTTATGGAAGAAATCCATTAGTACTCACTTTGTAGAGTTTTAAGTATTATGTCCTTGGATTGCTTTGTATGTATGTATGATAATTCTAGCAACTCTTTGACTCTAAATATTACAAAGCTAAGTGTCTGAGGAGATTGTTTTCATTGTTGTATATTGAGAAGAGGGGAATAGAAGTTTAATCATATTATTTGTTCTTTTATGGTTTTGGCTATATGGAATCTGCTTATCCGTTTCCCACTACTTCAACTATTGTCTCATTGGGCTATGTCACTGTTCACCGCCCTGAGTCCTTAGGGAGAAGGGCGGTATACAAATCAAATAAATAAATAAATAAATAAAATAGATATAATTTTTCACTGACACATTGTACTTAATTTTTTGATCAAAAGATAGTTGAACAATAATTGTGCAGCTTTTGAATTGAAGCTGACTGCTCCAGCCCATTTTTTTGTCTATAGCAAAGAGAGCACTAATTTATGCAAATTAAAATGCTTACATAATGAAATAGAAATATATATCTGTCTTGTGCAGCATTTGTTTATTCAATTCTATAGCTGCTGACAGCTATTTAACTGTCCAGTTCTCAATAGTTTAATAGAAAGCGGAATATTCATTTGTTACTTCTTTTCTGCTTCCTAACTAATCCTTTCTGATCATTCACATATGATCATACTTACCTTAGTTCTCCCTCCCCCCCATGCAAGCATCTGCCCTTCTGTGGAACCCGGATGTAAGTTGATTCTTACCACCCTGTCATTCAAAAAGGCTTTTAAAATCATGTTGTTTTAATAAATCTTCTGATTACATGTGTTCATATATTATTTATTTCTAATATTATTTTAATTACTGATTAGTATGGTTTTTAATTTTGTAATATTTTGTTTATCAGATATATAATCTTCCAGAATCAGTCTGATTGGAATGTTATATAATTGTAAATAAACATGGTGCTTTCCTCATAGCCTACAAATACTTTTAAAAGTTTGTAGATAATTCATAGTATTTTCTGTAGAGGGTTTTCACATGAAATATGCAAATACCACCTGTTACAGTTCTTGTTTTCTTACTGTCTGAATATATTTTTACAGTTTCATATTTTTATTAAATTTTTACCTTTAGTAATTCCTACTTGGAAGATAATTTAAATATAACCATAGGCTAAACCCTATAGATGACTCTCTTGTAATATATCTTGTCCAATGAATATATATGCAAATATTAGTTTTTGTTTTGTTAATTATCCCAACACCAAGGTGAACATTTTAAAAGTGAAGAGTGGTTGGAAGTCAAACAAAAGCTGAAGGTGTGAAATTGATTAATCTTGTCAGTTTTCAGCCAGGTGTCCCAATACCATGGGGGGGGGGGCAAACATTCTAAAAGGTGAGGGAATTGGAATAATGAAAGTACATGTGATCTCCCTCTTAGCAACAGCCTCACTTAGCAACAGAGTTGTGATTGCTAAAAAAGGACTACCTGGTTCTAAACAGTGAAAATGAATGGTTTCTAGTTGATTGCTTAAAGAAGGGATCTCTTCCAAAAAGACTTGCCATGATAATATTTTATTGGTCATGACCACAATTACATTATGCTATGCCTTAACTGTGTTTTATGTCATCTTACTGATTATATATAATTACCTATAAATAGATAACACTATGGAAACAGTTTGAAGTTGTAATATGGGATTCATAAGGAGATAAATGGTATTGTGTGCATTAATTTTTCCTTAGAATTTGTGACTGACTCTAGAACTGATGATTTCAAGGAGTCCACCTAAAAAAATAAATAGGAGTAGTTTTATATGACTGTTGTATTCTTTAGCTGTTTCTACTGCCTGACTCATAGTGCAGCCTCATAGTACTCCAGCCTTGGTACTATTTTTCTTCAAAAATCCACCCTTTAAGGTTGCATAATTGGAACACAAAAGCAAAAGCAAATTAAAATCATTTTTTTCTAGTAACCAATGTTAAGAAAAGTCCTGGAAGTATTTTTTGCTTATTTTAGTTTAAATGTATTATTGTGAATTAATTAATTAAGTATTAATTGGAATCTCTTTTCTCATTTGGATACTGTGATAAGTCGATAAAAATAGATTTGGCATATCTTTCTATACATGCTATGTTCTACCAGTATATTATCTGCCAAAATTTTGGAATTCACAATGCATGCTCCAACTCATTTTCTTAATTCATTTTTCTCTAAAATCAGTTTTTCACAAGGAATTCAGATTTAATTTGCTGATAAAATTTATTTACAAAATCCTTTAAAGCAGGGGTCTCCAACCCCTGGGCTGTGGACATGCACTGGGTTGTGGCATTCCAGAAACCGTGCCACACAAACAAGTGAAATCCCATCTGCGGAATGCAGGCAGCACACAAAACCATGCCCTCTCTGGTCAATGGAAAAAACTCCACAGAACCAGTCCTTGGTGCCCAAAAGTTTGGGGGGTACTGCTTTAGAGAATATTCTGTGGAAAAAAGTTAAGAACCAAGTTGTTGCCAGCAAGAAATTAATAGCTAAAGAAAAATTTACAAAAATAAGCAAAGAGTGTGTTGTGGAGTCCCTGATGCCCTCTGAATTTGGTTCTTTGCAGGCATTTAATTATCAGACTAGGTAATATCAGTTCACACACACACCCAAAACTGGCATGGCAAGCTAACAGGGAGCCAAGACCATAGTGATTAGCACTGATGTTGTTACCTGATGATGTTACCTACTCGCTTATGAAACATCTGTAAACAACCAGTCAAACTCAGCATAAAGGACTCTCCAGTTCAATCCTGAGTTGCATATATTCTCTTCTCTTGAAACTGTCTTATGTGTAAACATAAACTATTTATGTTTACTGGAATATGCAGCTGTGTTAGTGATAAATGGCTGCAACCTGTTGTTGCCTTTATACCATCTCAAATGTGTATTTTCCTGAGGTATGGAATTACAGGTAGTCTTCAATTTATGACCACAAGTGAACCCAAAATTTCTGTTGTTGAGTGAGACTTTTGTTAAGTGAGTTCTGCCCAATTTTATAACCTTTGTTGCCACATTTGTTAAGGGAATCCCTGCAATTGTTAAATTAGTGACATGGTTGTTAAGTGAATCTGGCTTCCCTATTGACTTTGATTAGATTAGATTAGTTTAGATAACCTTTATTGTCATTTTTTCCTGTGGGCAGAATGGCACACATTAAAAATGAAATTTAGTTATTTCTCCTCATAGTATGCACATACATAACACACATTTAAAACATACTATATACAACATATGTATAGACCTACACCCTTACATATAAATAACATATACCGTATTTTTCGGACCATAAGACGCACCTGACCATAAGACGCACCCAGTTTTTAGAGCAGGAAAACAAGAAAAAAATATTCTGAACCAAATAGTACCGGTATACTAGGAAGGTAGGAGGGGAGAGAGAGAGAGAAGGAAGGAAGGAGGGAGGGAGGGAGGGAGGAAGGAAGAAAGAGAGAGATAGAGAGAAAGAAAGAAAGAAAGAAAGAAAGGAGAGAGAGAAGGAAGGAAGAAAGAAAGAAGGAAGGAAGAAAGAAAGGAGGGAGGATGGAGGGAGCAAGGAAGAGAGAGAAAGAAGGAAGGAAGGGAGAAGGAAGGAAGAAGGGAGGGAGGGAGGAAGAAAGAAAAGAAAGAAAGAAAGAAAGGTAGGTAGGTAGGTACCGGTAGTTTCTTTTCCCTGAATAGGTTTTCTTAAGATGCCGAAGCAATTTCAAACAATTAGCAGTATTATCTTGCAAATGGGAAAGCACTTCCAATAAACTTTGCAGAGAAACCTGCAGGGACAACTCACGGCTTTGCTGGGGCAAGTCGCCTATGAGGTTTAGTTCAGCAAAAACTATTTCTTTAGCAGCGAGGTAAAAGAAAGAAAATGTGCGCGTGCAGGGAGGGGGAGGCAGTCAGAAGGCATGGCAGGCACGTCCATATTTCCTCCCCTGCCAAGCAATCACAGGGGCGGGGCGGAGAATTCCACGTCTTCATTCAATCACGTCTCTCCAATGGAGCTGATGGACTGCGTTGACTGAATGGGAGACAAGTGTTTTCGCTTACCTTCGGACCATAAGACGCACCTCGTTTTTCCACCCACTTTTGGGAGGGGAAAAGTGCGTCTTATGGTCTGAAAAATACAGTAAATATTAATCACTGACCATCTTGAATAAATAATGGAAGGAGGAAGTTTTATTGTTCATAAGGTTAATACTGTATGGAACAAAACTGTGACTGAATGTGGATATTCTGCTTTGGATACTACGGAGCCTCCTCCCAGAAGGTAACAAGGAAAATAGGTCACGAAGAGGATGTGTGGTGTCCCAGACAATCTTCTGGACCTTGCTCAAGTGATGCTTATGTGCTCTGTCCTGGATGGAAGGGAGGGAACTGCCAATAATCTTTTCAGCCATCCTCACCACTCTCTGTACTGCTTCCCGGTTGAAGCAGTGATGCTTCTAAACCAGACTGTGATGCTGTATGACAGGATGCTCTCAATCGTCCACCTGTAGAAAGTGGTCAGGACAGGGGAAGGAAGATGTGCTTTTCTCATGGGACACAGAAAATGCAGGTGCTGCTGTGCCTGCTTCACCAGAGTCTCACTGTTGAGCGATCAAGCCAGCCTACTTAACTGCACAACCAGGAACTTGATGCTGGTAACCATCTTCACAGGTGAATCATTAATGCACAGAGAAGTGTGGCTGGGCCTGCCTTTTCTGAAATTGACAATGATCTCTTTGGTTTTTCCGATATTTAAAACTAGGCTGTTTTCCTTACACCTGTTCACCAAATCCTCAACCTCCTTGCGGTAAGCACCATCATTGTTGTCATGAGTAAGGCTCACTGCTGTTGTATCATCTGCGAACTTCACAATGTGGTTGGTGGCAAACCTTGCACCACAGTCATGGGTCAACAGGGTGAACAGCAGCGGACTTAGGACTCAGCCCTGAGGAGAACCTGTGCTCAAGAAAATGGTACTAGAGGTATTTGTTCCAGCTTGCAGATATTGGGGCCTGTTAGTAAGAAAATCAAGTATCTAGTTGCACAAAGGAGTGTTTAAGCCTAAAAGGCCCAATTTGTCTACTAGATGCTGGGGAATGATTGTGTTAAATGCCGAACTGAAGTCAACAAACAACAAACACATGAGTATTTCTTTCCTCTTAAGTGCTTCAAGCTCAGATGGAGAACAGAAGAAATAGCATCCTCCGTATTGCAATTTGATCGGTAAGCAAACTGAAGCAGGTCAAATGCTGGTGGGAGGCTAGATACAATAATGTCCTTTATCAGCTTCTCAAATCATTTCATAATGATGGATGTCAGTGCAACTGGATGGTAATCATTGAGGCCTGTAATTGTGGACATTTTTGGCACTGGCAAAATATGATGGGACCACTGCCTGCTCCAATGAGAGATTGAAAATATCTGTGAGAACACAAGCCAACTCATCTGTGCATTCCCTAAGGACACATCCAGGGATAGTCAGAAGGTTGCAAAAGGGGACTCACATGATTCCTAGGACACTGCAACCACCATAAATACGAGTCAGTTGCCAAGCATCTGAATTTTGATCACCTGACCATGGAGATGCTGCAATGGTTGTAAGTATGAAAAATGGTCATAAGTAATTTTTTTCAGTGCCATTGTAATTTCAAATGAACCATTTTAAGTCAAGGACTGTCTGTACTGTGGTGCCAGCCTTTTGAGGCAGTCCATATAAGAAGTGCAAACCATAAGTAGTAACTGTATCTTTATTGTACGATTACAGTAACATAGCTTTGCACTCTGAAAACACTTCTCCCTACTTTTAACTTTGGTTTCCAGAAAACTAGGACTGATTCCTTCTGAAATGCTTCCCAAATCATTTGTTTTGTCTTTTTGTGGGATGACAGTACCTTTTGTATGATGATTGTCTAAGCTGAGGCTGTTCCTCCTACTTCCCAAGATCATTCCATCATCATCATCATCATCATCAAAAAAAAAGTTGGAAGGGACCTTGGAGGTCATCTAGTCCAACCCGCTGCTCAGGCAGGAAACCCTATATCATTTCAGACAAATGGCTGTCCAGTCTCTGAAAAATTTCCAGTGTTGGAGCATTCACTGCTTCTGGAGGCAGGTTGTTCCACTGGTTAATTGTTCTAACTGTCAGGAAGTTTCTCCTTAGTTCTAGGTTGCTTCTCTCCTTGATTAGTTTCCATCCGTTGCTTCTTGTCCTGCCTTCAAGCGCTTTGGAGAATTGCTTGACTCCCTCTTTGTGGGAACCCCTGAGATATTGGAACACTGCTACCATGTCCCCCCTCGTCCTTCTCTTCATTAAACTAGACCACAGGTCGGCAACCCGCGGCTCCGGAGCCGCATGCGGCTCTTTAAGCCATCTCCTGCGGCTCCCAGTCGCCCGGTGCGCGCGCACCTCTGAATGGGCGGAGGTGCGCGAGCACCACTCCCAACGGGAGGAGGTGCGCATGCACCTCTCGGAACGGGCAGCGGCGGTACCCATTTGGAGACCTGCTGCCGCCGTTTGGAAAGCTGCCATGGCCCGTTTACAGAGCTACCACCTTTAGTAGCTCTGCAAACGGGCCGCGGCAGCTTTCCAAACCAGTGGCAGCAGGTCTCCAAACGGGTTATCGGGCGGAGGTGCGTGCGCACCTCTCCAAAGGTTTGGAGAGCTGCACGCGCACCTCTTGGAACGGGCGGCGGCGGTACTGGTTTGGAGACCTGCTGCCGCTGTTTGGAAAGCTGCCATGGCCCATTTACAGAGCTACCGCCTTCGGTAGAACTGCAAACGGGCCGCGGCAGCTTTCCAAACGAGTGGCAGCAGGTCTCCAAACGGGTTATTGGGCGGAGGTGCGCGCGCACCTCTTGGAACGGGCGGCAGCGGTACCGGTTTGGAGACCTGCCGCCGGTTTAGAAAGCTGCTGCGGCCCGTTTGCAGAGCTACCGAAGGCGGTAGCTCTGCAAATGGGCCGCGGCAGCTTTCCAAACCAGCAGCAGCAGGTCTCCAAATGGGTGTTCGAGCGGAGGTGCGTGCGCACCTCTCCAAAGGTTTGGAGAGCTGCGCACCCACCTCTCCGAACGAGCGGCAGTTTGGAGGTCCTGGGGAGTGGCTCCGGCAGCGCCCGGGGTGAAGGCGGCGTCGCAACCCAGCGCCCGTCACCAGGGAGACCCGTAGCCGCCGGCGTGCAGGTGCGTCCAGATAAAAAAAGTGGAATCGCGCACGTGCATCCACGCACGTGCATGCGCAAAAAAAACATTTTGCGCATGCGCAAAATGTTTTGTTTTTGCGCATGCGCGTGCGTGGATCCCACTTTTTTATGTGTGATGGAACCGGTTCCCAGTGGCTCTTTTGCTTTTTCAGGTTGCCGACCCCTGGACTAGACATATCCAATTCCAGTAACCGTTTCTTATATGTTTTAGCTTCCAGTCCCCTAATCATCTTTGTTGCTCTTCTCTGTACTCTTTCTAGAGTCTCGACATCTTTTTTACATCATGGTGACCAAAACTGGATGAGTACTCCGAGTGTGGCCTTACCTAGGCATTGTAAAGTGATATTTACAATGACCTGAAGACATGATTGTTCCAACAAGCGGGCCTGGACTGACCATGGTTTTTAATTTGGTTTTTATTGTGTAAATTGTCCCGTATTTCTTATATTCATTGTTTAATTCTTTTTTAATTTTTGTATTTTATGTCTCTTAATTTTTATTGTTGTGAGCCACCGTGAGTCCTTAGGGAGAAGGGTGGCATATAAATTTAATAAATCCTAAATCCTAATCCTGATATTAACACTTCACCTGATCTTGATTCTATCCCTCTATTAATGCAGCCTAGCACTGTGTTGGGTTTTTTGGCAGCTGTAGCACACTGCTGGCTCAAATTTAAGTGATTTAGTGACTTCAAGATCCCTGTCACATTTACTACTATTGAACAAGGTACCTTCTATACTATATGTGTGCATTTGGTTTTTCTTGCCTAAATGTAGAACCTTAATTTTTTCACCATTGAATTTTATTTTGTTAGATAGGGCCCAGTCAAGATCCTTCTGTATCTTTAACCTATCTTCTGGAGCGTTGGCTATTCCTGCCAGCTTGGCGTTGTTTGCAAATTTGATGAGTTCCCCATCTACCCCCTCATCCAAATCTGTTCTGGACCTAGAACAGGACAGTGGGGCACCCCACTACATACTTCCCTCCATGTACATGCAGTTATATTGAAGACCACACACTGAGTGGGGGTGGTCAGCCAGCTATGAATCCATCTGGTGATGATGCTGTCTAACCCACATTTTTCTATCTTATCAAGTAGTAGGTTATGATCTACTTCAGGGCTTTTCAACCTTTTCACCCATTGTACCACTTTTAGGAAATGGCAACATCTGAGTACCACCAGTCACCTAGCAAGGTGTCAAAAACTTGGATGACCAAAAAAAAGGGAAAAAAGTTATGAAGTACAGGTAGTCCTTGACTTACAACAGTTCGCTTAGTGACTCTTTGAAGTTACAATGGCACTGAAAAAAGTGCCCCCACAAGCCAAAGCTGAGCAAAACACCTGCCTGCCTGCCCGCCCGCTGGCGCTCTTCCTCCTCTCCGAGGTTTTCATTGTTGTGAGCATTTCTGTTGAGGATTGGCAGTGGTGGTGGGGTGGGGTGTTTGGTTTTTATTCCCCTTGTCTGCTGGGTGGTTGCAGCAGGTTTTGGTCACTTCACAAGACCCTGGGACACTGTGACCATCATAAATATGAATCAGTTGCCAAGCATCTGAATGTAAATCATAAGACCCTGGAGATGCTGCAACATTCCAGCTGATCAGTGCTTCTTCTGGGCTCAGAAGTGCCAGGATCAGCACCGAGGTCCAGCTGGAGCCTGGCGCTGATCCTGGCGCTTCTGCTATGCTCTGACAGCCCCAAAGAAGCGCTGATCCTGGCGCTTCTGCTGGGCCCTGACAGCCCTGCATCTCCAGCCGTCTCTCGCTCAGGCTTGTGTGGTGCTGCCACCGGTTCAGCTCATTCCCCTCCCCCACTGCCACTTTTCTAGGATGGTCGCGTACCACCTGCCCGGTGCCAATGTACCACAGGTGGTACCTGTACCACTGGTTGAAAAGCCCTGATCTACTTTATCAAATGCCTTACTGAAGTCCAAGTAAATTATATCCACAGCATTCCTTTGGTCCATTAATTTTGTTACTTGGTCAAATAATGCAATAAGATTTGTTTGCCATGATCTGTTTTTAACAAAACCATGTTGGCTTTTAGTAATGACTTTGTTTGCCTCTAGGTGTTTGCTGATTTTTGATTATCTTTTCCAGAATCTTCCCAGGTATTGAGGTCAGGCTAGGTTTGTAGTTTCCTGGATCTATTTTTTCCCCTTTTTTGAAGATGGGAAATACATCAGCTCTTTTCCAGTCCTCTGGTAGTTCCCATTGCTCCAGGATCTTTGAAAAATATAGTTCAATGGTTCTGAGATCACATCTGCCAGTTTCCTGAGAACCTTGGGGTGTAATCCATCTGGTTCTAGTGATTTGAACTTGTCTAGGATGGACAGGTGGTCACTTACCATTTTCTTGCCTATTTTTTGTGTTTCTAATCTGTTTTTATGGTACTGTTTTTGATAGGTTGGGCTGTTTATTCCCTTTGTGTAAAGACAGATGCAAAAAATGAGTTAAATAGTTCTGCTTTCTTCCTGTTGCTTGTCATCTTCTTGCCATTTTCCCCCACTAATGGACCAATCATTTCCTTAACCTTTTTCTTGTTTTTTACATGTTGAAAGAAGCTTTTTTTTTTTTTTGCTATTTTTGACTTTGGTTGCAAGCCTTAGTTCATTTTGAGCCTTAGCTTTCCTCACTTCATCTTTGCAGGCACGGGCTATTTGCTGATATTCTGCCTTAGTTATGTGCCCCTCTTTCCACTTGTTATACTTGTCCTTTTTATCTTTCAATTTATCAGAGAGTTCTTTATACAGCCATGCTGGTTTCCTTTGAGAACTGTTATTTTTCTTCATTAAATAATTGCTGCTTCTTTAAGGAACTGCCACAGTACACTTACAAGTAAACCTCGATTTACAACCATTCATAGTTACAACAAAACTAAAAAAGTGACCTATGAACAGTTTTCACACCTATTACCTTTGCAGTCTGCCCATGTTCATGTGATCAAAATTTGGGCATTGGCCACTGGCATGTATTTATAATAGTTACACTCTGCCAGGGTCACGTGATCACCATTTATAATCTTCACAGCTAGCTTCTGGCAAGCAAGGTCAGTGGGGGGAGCCAGATTAGTTTAACAACTGCAATGATTTGCTTGTAATTTCAAATGGTCTTTAGATGAATGGTTGTAAGTTGAGGATTATTGTAGTGTAAATTGTAGTCTAGATAGTCTAGCTATAATAAGAACAAAAATTCCTCTAAGAAATAAGTTGTAGTTGACCTGATGAAGCTAAAAGTTTATGAAATATAGAATAATGCAAGGGAAATAGAGAAAAAATGTGTTTTTGAAAGTTTGAAGAGCTGACGAAAACAATTCTTAGTCTTAAGAATTCTTCAAAGATAATAAAGATTTCAATAGTCCTTTTCTAAAAGAAAGCTTCCATATTACTTTTTATTATAACAGATTTATGTTCTGGGATCCAAATTAGATTCTATTGGGAACAATGCTCTGATGCCACATAAAGCAAGCAAAAAAAGTTGTTACTATTACTTGGTAGTTCAAACATTTATTCTATCTCCTTTTTAAAATGCAAAACTGAGAAGCCAATCAGCTAAGATGTTTCAATTTACTATGTTTGAATATAAATTTCATAAGTACCGTATTTCTATCAGATGTCATGACCAGTGTGAATTTGTGTTTAATGTACTTTTAAAAAATGAATACAGTTGCAATGTCACTAGAGGGCACTGTCTCCATGTCTTGATTAGAATGTGCAATAATATGTACAGTAGAAGACAAATAGCAAATTAACTGATATACTAGTATCTAGAAATTCTACTGAATTCAGTGGGACTGGCTTCTGAATAGTCACAAGTGGCAAATAATTGTAAAAGGATTAATTTTTTTTTTACATCACACAAGAATCAGAACATTTGAGTATATAAGTGGTTGTAGAAAGTACTGTATATGAATCACTTTTTAAATGTGAAAAATTGAAGTTTTCATTGTACTTGGCTAATAATTCAGAAGCAGTATTGCCTAATTATGACTTTAACTATTTGTATGTATGTGACCAGCAATGTATCATGGTCTAACAAACTACTTTTAGATAAGGATTCCTAATTGATTGTTTGTATAATTGGATAGAGGATTGCTTTTTAAGTTTTCAAACTAGGTCTTCTGAATGAAATGCTAGATTCTCTGATAATTTTGGCTGTAGTACTTTTGCTATGATTAAAATTATCTTATTGCTATTTGAGGATATCTACTTGCCTCACTAGGTTGATACCAGTAGAAAAGCACACTCCAGATCCTTTCCCTGAAATGTTTCCATCCAATGAGATCCAAGAAGCTTTAACTTTTGGGATATTCTTTCCCAGCAATCCAGCAGACCCGTATTCTTTTAGACTTCTGGAAGGCTCTTTCCCCAAGTGTTGGGGTAGAAGGAAGGGAATCTCTGGATTGTTGCTGAATGATTGAGGGGCTAGATTTTTAGTTTTTGGTTTTATGGTTTTGTGATTTTATTGTTCTTTTAAGTTGGCCAGAATTGTGCTTCAAGCTAGATGGTACTACTACTACTACTACTACTACTACTACTACTACTACCACCACCACCACCACCACCACCAATGCTATCATCACCACCACTACCACTCCATAATTGACCAGATATTTGTCCTGATTGTCATCATCCAGACTCTTGATGTTAATCCCATGGGGCATCTTAATTGCTTCAGAAATATTTAGCGAGGTTTGATAGAGATGTGTGAGGCTTGGAAAACATAATATTCACTTTACTGTGCTATGTTATGCTCTGCACCCATTACTGCATTTTTTTTCTTTGGTGTCAGGTGAACAGAGAGCTGAGGAAAACATTACATTATTTTAAATCTATTGTAGCTGCCTGTCCTGAAATTTTCTAGATTCTTGCTGGAAACATGAATGCAGTTTATTTTTACAGATTTGAAAAAAATAGAAAATTAAATAAAAATCTATTGAAGGGAAAGGAAGGAAAAACAAATACATAATTTCTATTCAATATCTGAAAATTTTGGTGTGACAAAACTTGTGCAGGTTTGCATTATGATTTTTTTTTCCAATTTTCAATAATTATTTAGAGGGGTAGTGCTTATGATAATGTTTAATCTGTCAAAATGAACAAAATTTAAATATATATAGCACAAAAGTGAAATCTTAATACTGAATAATTATGATTCACTATAATTTTCTGGCCTTTCTGGGAATTTATATATTAGTGGTGAATGTAAGTAGACCTAATATCCATATAGAATGTACAGTATAATAATATGTGAGAATGGATTTGGTTGTTTCTTAATGGATGGGCAAGTGTGCTCAGTTAATGGAATTTTGGAGTATTTGCCTTGCAGCAATGTGTGAATGGTGAGATATTACGCTTAGTTTTGAAAAATGCTATTCTCAGCCTTGGGAAAAGTTACATTATGTATTTTATTGATTCCCAAGTGCCCTTATTTATCCAATTTCTGCAATGTTGTGGCAACCTATTAATATAGCATGGAAATCCATATCCTTTATTCTTTGGGACCAGTTTTTCCTAAAGAAATCAGGAATGGTTCTGAAAATCTGTACAATGCCAATTCCACACCCTGTTTCCAGGAAGAAAGAAAATTATCCACTAAAACTCGTGGATAAAGCTGGCTAGAAAGAATTGGATTTTTGGCTAGTAATTTTATCTTCCTCCCCTAGGCTGTTCCTGTGCTTTTGGGTATTCCTGACCAAATCTTAACTGGGTGATTTCTGTTCCATTGGGTGCAGTAAGGATTGATCACAAGAATTTTGTTTGCACTGATGCCAGTGCTATTTTTCTTTGCATAAATTCCAATGATTTAACCTCAAAAAGTTTTAATGCAGTAGGAATCTACTGGCCTCCACTTGTGCAAAAGAAGAGCTTTATAGAACTTGAAAATCTAATCACTATATGATTCTGGGCATTTAGATGCCTTTAGAGTATAAAACCATCCCATGGTATTTAAGTACAGTAACCTCTGTTTTCTACTGCTTCTATTGTGCAGGATTATTGAATCGCTCTCTTAGCAAAATGAGAATTTTAGATTTTTTTCAGAATTAAATACCAGTTGATTTTGTCTGCAGCACCAAAATATTACAGCAATTGCTCTTTTCAACCCTATTGGGTTTTGTGAAATTATGGTGACATCATCAGCACTCAGGAGAATAGGGATTTTTCATCCTGCTAGTATAGGACATAGAGTCCCAGTTATGAAGAAAGATGCACCATTGAACAGCAATATAAGTTAAAAATAAAGGGGGCAAGAATACACCCCTGTTGCACTCCTTTCTGAACACTTCCTATGCCAGAGAAATCCCTTGGGGAGTACACCTCACACTTAACACTCGGAGGCTTCAGCTGGTGCAGAATGCAGCCAAGCGAGTTGTGATGGGGGTCTCCCGGTACTCCCATGTAACACCTCCGCGAGCTGCATTGGCTTCCAGTTGCCCTCTGGGTGAGATTCAAGGTGCTGGTGATTACCTATAAAGCCCTAAATGGCATGGGTCCATACTACTTACGGGATCACCTGCTGCCGGCGTCATCTTCCCTTCGTCCTGTGCGCTCCCACAGAGAGGGCCTCCTCAGGGTGCCGTCGGCCAGAGAGTGTCAGCTTGCGGCCCCCAGGGGGAGAGCATTCTCTGGGGGCACGCCAGCCCTTTGGAATCAATTACCGGTTGACCTCCGGATGGCTCCCGACCTTCGCTCTTTCCACCGGGATCTGAAAACCTATTTATTTGAACAGGCCGGCCTGGTTTAAGGGTTTGGGGTATTTTTAATTATTTATTGTTAGGGCTTAATTAATTTAATTTCATTTTAACTTTTGTATGTAAAGCTTTTACTGCCCTGTACACTGCCCTGAGTCCTTCGGGAGAAGGGCGGTATAGAAATTCAATTATAAATAAATAAATAAACAAGCTTGCTTTGTGTGTGTGTGTGCGCGTGCGTGTGCATGTGCTGGTAGAAACAGATTTTCTTTCTGACTTTGTCTTAAAATATTGATTTATGATTTGCTCTGACCTCTGTCTAGTTAGAAGAGATTGCACTCAAAAATAATTGTGTATAATGAAATATGTTATTAGATTCATGCATAGATGTTATTCATGTGAAAAAACAATATGTGATATTCACATTTTTTCATAAATCTATGAGTACATACTTTGTGTTCTAGAGTTGCACTGTAATTTTAGGGGAGAGTTCAAAATATGTTATCAGTAGTGCTTTAGAATAGCTTGACCTAATTTCTTTTCATTAGTACATATTATGCTGAACGGATTATGTACCTAATTTCAAGAGGTAAACAGTTTGGTGTAACATATTGTCCCACTGATGACGGGAAGGCCATACTTGAAATGGCAAAAAATAAAATAAAAAATGATGTCCTAGTTCTATAAATAACAAAATACATTTGTTTCTTTTTCTGCACAGACTTCATATATTCAATCATTCAGTATTATCCATTTATTGCTCATGTAATAGAAGCTTCTTAAGCTATGTTTTGCAAACATAGTTATTAGTGTAGTGAAAAATAAACAATCAGATTAAAGTGTATACCTTATTATTAACTATATGTGAATTAAATAGCTAAGACATTAAAGCATACATTAAAGGACACTTATGTTTCCCTTCTGAATTCTCTGTAATTTACTATAGATATTAAACTAATGCAACTTATATAAGCTTTGTTAGAAAATTGCATCTAATTTTTTACTGATAGGTTCTAGGAAACAAACCAACATATTTTTAAGTGATTCTCAGTCAATAAATCAATTTAGATCTCATTATCATAGTTACATTTATTGGATCATGCCAGTTTTGGAGTTACTTGATCACACCCACATTTTTTTCAGGATGTGCTTTTGATCCATTAAGCTTTTTGCACCTGGTATTAGGAAAGCTTTATTATATCACTAGTTGCTTTCCCATTAAAGGCAGCAAATGTTTGATTTGTCTGCTCTACTTAGTCTGTGTTTTAACAGGATAATAGAAATAATAGAATAAAAATAATAGAATAATAGAAAATAGAATGATAGGGTTGGAAGGGACCTTGGAGGTCTTTGGATAGAGTATTCTGTCCTATCCTAAGTTGGCAGGGAATTCTACAATGAAAGGGCTTGCTTTTTCATCATTCTTCTGATGGAGGACTGAAATATCTCTGAAAAGAAATACAAGTAGTTCTTGACTTACAACAGTTTATTTAATTACAATGGCACTGAAAAAGTGACTTATGATTGTTTTTCACACTTACGACTGTTGCAGCATCCCCACAGCAATTTGATCAAAATTCAGATGGTTGTCAACTTATTTATGACAGTTGCAGTGTCCGAGGGTCAAGTGATCCCCTTTTGTGACCTTCTGACAAGCAAAGTCAATAGGGAAGCCATTGACTTAACAAGCATGTTGCTAACTTAACAACTGCAGTGACTCACTTAACAGCTGTGACATGAAAGGTCATAAAATGGGGCAAAAGACATTAACAAATGTCTCACTTAGCAACAGAAATTTTGGGCTCAATTGTGGTCATAAGTTGAGGATTACCTATAACTCTGAAGCTGGAATCCTGATTGGACAATGAGCTGTTCCAACTAAGCTTGGACAAGGAGAAGCCAAAGAAATTGACCATGTCTGCTCCAGAAGGCAGGTTCTCATGTGGAAGCCTGCAGAATCCAGAAAGACTGTGCAGGCACTTTGTAAGTAGGAGCACTGGAAGCGAAAGAAGATCAAGCTTGATTATTGTGAGCCACGTAGACATGCTTAAGACAGGCAACCATATAAACCTTTTAAACAAACGAGGTAATTTTAAACCCTCAAAATTAACTAAATAGAACAATTGATCCCTTTTTGGTTTCCTACAACACAGTACTAAAGTCTTCCCACTGACCCAGTTAAGCAAGTCGCATGAAGAAGGCATACAAATGAGAAACACTAGAACAATTATCAATCGGAGTTCCTGGGAGTCGGGCAGCATATAAATTTAAGAAATTATTATTATTATTAATTATATGCTGGATCCAAGAAGCAAAAATAGAAAAGAAATAAATTTTTATTTGTAGCTCTTAATAGCTAATACTGATAATTTAAATGGAGCATGGATAAAATCAAGAAATCAATCACATTAATAAATATATGAATTTTTCTATTCAGCACAATAAAATTTCTTATTTTAAAATGGTCATTTCTAATTTTCAGAGATAGCTCTGATTAGAATGCATTAGAATCATCTGGACAGAATAATGGTATATTATAAAAATTGCTGGATATTTTTTTTATTACTTAAATAAAAATGATAGGAAATGTACCTAAAAAGAGGTTTTGAAACATGAATTTATTTGGACTAACCTTGTTAGTTAAAATTATATATACAACTTTATTGAGAAAAATGGGTTTATTTAATAAAGACAGCTATGAAACTCTGCCCCTTCATGGATTACTGCCTTGTCGTGGCGAAGGGGCTTGCATAATTCAATGATGCTATGAGCTATGCCGTGCAGGGCCACCCAACACGGAAAGGTCATAGCACAGAGTTCTGACAAAACGTGATCCACTGGAGAAGGAAATGGCAACCCACTCCAGTATCTTTGCCATGAAAACCCTATGGACAGTACCAAAAGGCAAAATGATATGACGCTGGAAGATGAGCCCCTCAGGTCGGAAGGCGTCCAATATGCTACTTGGGAAGAGCAGAGGCTAGTACTAGTAGCGCCAGAAAGAATGAAGCGACTGGGCCAAAGCCGAAAGGATGCTCAGCTGTGGATGTGTCTGGTGGTGAAAGGAAAGTCCGATGCTGTAAAGATTTTTTCTCCATAGGAACCTGGAATGTAAGATCCATGAATCAAGGAAAGCTGGACGTGGTCAAACAAGAGATGACAAGACTGAACATTGACATCTTAGGAATCAGCGAACTAAAATGGACAGGAATGGGTGAATTTAATTCAGATGACCATCAGGTATACTACTGCGGGCAAGAATCCCTCAGAAGAAATGGAGTAGCCTTCATAGTCAATAAAAGAGTAGGAAAAGCAATACTGGGATACAATCCTCAAAATGACAGAATGATCTCAGTTCGAATCCAAGGCAAACCATTCAATATCACAGTAGTCCAAGTCTATGCCCCAACCACCAGTGCTGAAGAGGATGAAATTGACCGGTTCTATGAAGCCCTACAGCACCTTATAGAACAAACACCAAAAAATGATGTTCTTATCATCATGAGGGATTGGAATGCTAAAGTAGGAAGCCAAAAGATAACTGGAATAACAGGCAAGTTTGGCCTTGGAGTACAAAATGAAGCAGGGCACAGGCTGATAGAATTTTGTCAAGAGAATACGATGGTCATAGCAAACACTTTTCCAACAACCCAAGAGACGGCTCTACACATGGACGGTCAACACAGAAATCAGATTGACTACGTGCTCTGCAGTCAGTAAAAACAAGACCAGGAGCTGACTGTGGCTCAGACCATGAGCTTCTCATTGCAAAGTTTAGGCTTAAACTGAAGAAAGTAGGAAAAAGCAGTAGGCCACTCAGGTATGAATTAAATCATATCCCTATTGAATAAACAGTAGAGGTGACAAATAGATTTAAGGAATTAGATCTGATAGACAGAGTTCCTGAAGAACTATGGACAGAGGTTTGCAACATTGTACAAGAGGTAGCAACCAAAACCATCCCAAAGAAAAAGAAATGCAAGAAAGCAAAATGGCTGTCTGAGGAAGCTTTGCAAATAGCTGAGGAAAGGAGGGAAGTGAAAGGCAAGGGAGAAAAAGAAAGATACACCCAATTGAATGCAGAATTCCCGAGAATAGCTAGAAGGGATAAGAATGCCTTCTTAAATGAACAGTGCAAAGAAATAGAAGAAAACAATAGAATAGGGAGGACCAGAGATCTTTTCAAGAAAATTGGAGAGATGAAGGGAACGTTTAATGCAAAAATGGGCATGATAAAGGACCAAAATGGCAGGGACCTAACAGAGGCAGAAGAGATTAAGAAGAGGTGGCAAAATTACACAGAAGAACTGTACAAGAATGAGCTTAATGTCCCTGATAATCACAATAAGGTGGTCACTGACCTTGAGCCAGACATCCTAGAATGTGAAGTTGGCCTTAGAAAAGCTGAGCAACAACAAAGCTAGTGGAGGTGACAGTATTCCAGCTGAGCTATTCAAAATCTTAAAAGATGATGCAGTAAAAGTGCTACACTCAATTTGCCAGCAGATTTGGAAAACTCAACAGTGGCCACAGGATTGGAAAAGATCAGTTTACATTCCAATTCCAAAGAAAGGCAGTGCCAAAGAATGTTCAAACTACCGCACCATTGCACTCATTTCTCATGCTAGTAAAGTTATGCTTAAAATCCTACAAGCTAGACTCCAGCAGTATGTGGACTGAGAACTACCAGAAGTACAGGCAGGATTTCGAAGAGGCAGAGGAACTAGAGATCAAATTGCCAACATACGTTGGATCGTGGAGAAAGCTAGGGAGTTCCAGAAAAACATCTACTTCTGCTTCATTGACTATGCTAAAGCCTTTGATTGTGTGGATCATAACAAACTGTGGCAAGTTCTTAAAGAGATGGGCATACCAGACCATCTTATTTGTCTCTTGAGAAACCTATATGCGGGCCAAGAAGCAACAGTGAGAACTGGACACGGAACCACTGATTGGTTCAAAATTGGGAAAGGAGTCCGGCAAGGCTGTATACTGTCGCCCTGCCTATTTAACTTATATGCAGAGCACATCATGAGAAAGGCAGGGTTAGAGGAATCAAAAGGTGGAATTAAGATTTCCGGAAGAAATAACAACCTAAGATATGCAGATGATACCACTCTAATGGCAGAAAGTGAAGAAGAACTAAAGAGCCTCTTGTTGCGGGTGAAGAAGGAGAGTGCAAAACTTGGGTTGCAACTTAACATTAAGAAAACCAAGATCATGGCATCCAGCCCTCTCAATTCCTGGCAAATAGATGGGGAAGAAATGGAGGTAGTGACAGATTTTATTTTCCTGGGCTCCAAGATTACTGCAGATGGGGACTGTAGCCAAGAAATTAAAAGACCCTTGCTCTTGGGGAGGAAAGCAATGGCAAATCTAGACAGCACACTAAAAAGCAGAGACATCACCCTGTCAACAAAAGTGCGTATAGTCAAGGCTATGGTCTTCCCAGTTGCAATGTATGGCAGTGAAAGCTGGACCATAAAAAAGGCTGAGCGCCAAAGAATTGAGGCCTTTGAACTATGTTGCTGGAGAAGACTCCTGCGGGTCCCTTGGACTGCAAGGCGATCAAACCGGTCAGTCGTAGAGGAGATCAACCCTGACTGCTCTTTAGAAGGCCAGATCCTGAAGCTAAAACTCAAATACTTTGGCCATCTAATGAGAAGGAAGGACTCACTGGAGAAGAGCCTAATGCTGGGAAAGATTGAGGGCAATAGAAGAAGGGGACAACAGAGAATGAGGTGGCTAGATGGAGTCACTGAAGCAGTAGGCGTGAGCTTAAATGGACTCCAGAAGATGGTAGAGGACAGGACGGCATGGAGGAATGTTGCCCATAGGGTCGCGATGGATCAGACACGACCTCGCAGCTAACAACAATGAAACTCTGAATGTTTTAAGTATATGAGTTATTATTATAAGTTTAATATGGTAACTCAGTTGAATTTTTGAGCAAAGTGACCTGATAGCTAGTTTTCAATATAGAGAGATCTTTTGGGACACAAATGGCTAATATATGCAAGTATGTTCATATGTGAAAAGTTAAAAATTAAAAAAAATGCAGAGATTATACTTCAAATAAATAGTTTTTAAGAAATATAAAAATAAGTCTTGATTTGTGCTTTTTTCAGCGGGGGTTAATGGGGACAATCTCTAAACTTCTTAAATCTCTTAAGAGTGATTATAAAAAAACTGATGGTACATTAGGAAATCTGTTTTTCAGACACAAAGATACTGTCTTAAATATTTTTAATGCTTGAATTTTTATTTTTACATTTTGGAATTTGAATAAAATATCTGTAGTTAGTAATAATGAAATTTTAGTCTTCAAAGAATAATATTTCAGTTGGGAGGCTGTTTTAATTACTGCTGTAGTTAAATGCAAAGTCACAAACCACATAGTTTCAGCTCCTTTTTTGGTGTTCTCTCTGTGGGAATTGAAGCTATGCCATGTTCCTCAATTCTGCTATTCTGTGACCCTGTGCTGGTTGTAGTTACTGGCTTGAAAGATCAAGTATTTTTGTGAGATAATTGTCTGCAACAGGAGTTTTGTAGCAATATACATCTATGTTGGATATAATGTTATAAAAAGGTTATGTTTATGTACAGTCTGATATCTTGAAGCACATTACACTGCAGTCTTCTACAAGGACATTTTCTTGTTCTGCATCAGCATGGAAGCAATGCATCTAGACAGAGAGCTGCTACCTGTATGTAAATATCTTTTTTTCCTTTTTATCTTTTCTTATTGCTAGCATAGAAGTTGTTCTTCATAGTTTACCTTCCCAATGTGCATAATTATTTATCATCTGAAAAATGGTGCTAAAATTTAGCAGTAAATTTCAGACTGATAAAATTTGCAAAGACAAATTCATCATCATAATCTTAATGAGTTATTGTAAGTTGTTTTAGATGTAGAAAGTTAAGTGCATTAAAAATGTTTGAATGAAATGCTTTTTGTACTGCATATTAGCTAACATCTCTTTAGTGAAGGATGGGGAGGTATATCTATTATAGTGGCTTTTTGAATAGCAATTAATGGAGTAATATTTATCTAAAATATGTTTCCATTAAGATTTCTTTATCTTTCCTTTTCATTGCTTTCTTATTTCTCATTTTTATATGCTATAAAAACATTATTGATTTTGTGTGTTTTCCTGTAGATGATTTTTAATATGATAGCACTCTAGCCTGAATTGAAAATGCTGTATTTATATCACTAACAAATTTGATTCACATGCCGTTATAAAAGGATAGTCATCATTATCTTAATAGGTAATAAATAGGGGCATGTTTAATGAGAATAAACATATTGCAGCAGTTGTTTATAAATATGTAATTTAACAGGATTATGGCACAAATGCAGGCATTTCTTTAATTCCCTTTCCTGCTATTTTCTTGTGAAAAGCTTATCCCTTGAACTGTACTCTGATCAGGCAGCAAAAAATATACTTGCTTACTAACATTATTTTTTCCTGTAGCATGAATAAAAATAACATTTCAAGGTATACTGTGTAGTCAGTCAGGGGCAGAAGTTTCAATGACACATTGTAAATTAAATTGAAAGCTTCCTCCCTTTAGTGTTAGTAACAATAGCATCAGGGTCTAAGTTGTTATATTTCTCCAAGGTACTATTGGGGAAAAAAAACACATATAATTTTGCCCTTAAGATGGATTCTGAGCCATTTTGAATATGGGTTATATTATACTTGCTTATACTCACTGATTTTGGAGGGTAGGTTACAAAAATAATATTCAATAATAAATGTTCAGATGAATGCCCTCAATCAATCAAAGCCTGATGAAATAACAAGATTTACATGATTTTCTGGCATGCAAACAAGGACACTACTGGAGCCTTTGGGAGAAGCATGTTTCATAGTAAAAGAGACATCACAAATAAGACATGGAATTTCATCCAGGTCCTATGAATTTCCCAGGGAGGAGGGGCTTTCATGAAATGGCTGGATTAGCATAGACAACTATAGCAATGTAGTACCTGACACAATGCAATCTAGGTTGTAATGACTTATATCGCTCTGATGTTGATTAGAAACTAATGCAAAGAGAGTGCATTAATTCAAAATTAATGTTGTTGTAGTGATGGGATTGTTCTGGCAGCAGACTGTCTGCTATTTCTGCACTAATTGGAGCTTCTATGATATCTCCAAAGAATGAGGTGCCTGAACCTTGACCGGAAGAATTTGATGCATAAAGCTAAAAACTATTTCATTTTCTGCATATAAGTGAAAGGATATGGCTCCTATTTTTTCATCTCACTATAGAAATGGTAACTTTATGGAAAATATTCTCTGGAAATTTGATTGCATGAGTAGCTGATTGTACCTCTTTTTTTGTTTGAATTACTTCTTAATGATTTATTTTGACTTGTGGATATCCATAAGTAATAATATATCCTTAAACATAGGAAAGATGAAAAATAACACTCCTAAGTTAATACAGGCCCAATTATGTTGAAAGATTTTCCCCATCCTGTATTGGTTGTAGTATTCTGTAATGGAGATTTCTGAGTTAGTTCAATTTCTGAGTTAGTTGTTTTGATTCTGTGAATTTTAATTCTTCCAGACCTTCATCCTGATAAATGAGCCAAAAGGTTTAAAAATGAGTACGCCTTTAAATCTCAGAAAAACAGGTTTCTAACGTGTATGAATCTTTAGAATAAAATTGGAAAGAACACTTGACAAAAAGAAAACTTCTTAGCTTTAAGAGGAATAATAAGAAAAATGCCAGTACTTTCGACAGAAAGCACTTGAAAGTAGATTTAGATGTAGCCTTGATTACTATTATTCCCTCATGTACTGTATAACTTGGAAAATCAATGAAAAGAAACAGTAATTGGAATAAAAGCCTGGTGCAAAATTCAATTAAAAAGCTCTGTAATGTCTGGGAAATTTCTAAAATGGAGAAGTTACGTAATCTACAAATCAGCTTTATTCTTTTTCTTTATGAATGATGAAATTGGTTAGAGTTGCTTCATGGATTGTTATTTCTAGAGAGTACATGTTATATGTTTTACAACTTTTAAGTTTTGAAGTGACTTAACAAATACATAATTCAGGTGAACACTGGAAAATGTGTAAGATACAATATATTTAGTTCAGTTTTTTTATGTGTGAAAAAATTCAAGCTGTGTTAACTTTGTTTCTAGCTTGCTAGACAAGATGTTCACAGCAAACTATTAACAAATCCTAGAAATGTTTTATAAGTGTTAAGCAATAGATACCAAATCTGTTTTTGTTAAATACTTGTTTTATAAAACATCAATGTCAGTGCAGATTTAGATGGAAATTATTATTGGAGAGTTAAATGTTGCAACTAAGTATTGCAGATGCAACCATTCTTATGATTACCCTTTCTGAAACATTATATCTGATGGGTAGATAGATGATCTGAGAATGTTCCATAAATCTAGATTTGCAAAGGTGATAAAGTCAAGGCCTACATTTTAGAAAAGCTAATTAAATAATTGTGCTAGTGGGTTCATGTTGTATTCAGATGAAAAACAATATTCTACCCTTATTTCAAATTTTTTGTTATTGTTGGTGAGATGGAAAAATCTCAGTTGTATTATTTCAAATATTTATATTAAAAAGAAATGTATGGGAGGAAATTATGTGTCTGCTGTTAGTTAAGCCTCCCGTATAGCATATACCTGTATGCTGTTGAAAAATAACTTAGTTGGAAAAATAGGCTAACTTTTCTCACTATTACTTTTTAAAATATTTGAATATTGTAGTAGTTTCCATAATTCTCAAAATTAAAATTAGTAAAGGTAAAGGTTCCCCCGCACATGCGTGCTAGTCATTTCCAACTCTAGGGGCCGGTGCTCATCTCCGTTTCAAAGCCAAAGAGCCAGCGTTTGTCCAAGGACGTCTCCATGGTCATGTGGCCAGCATGACTAGATGCCAAAGTCTCATGGAATGCTGTTACCTTCCCACCGTAGTGGTCCCTATTTTTCTACTTGCATTTTTACGTGCTTTCGAACTGCTAGGTTGGCAGAAGCTGGGATGAGTAACAGGCGCTCACTCTGCTACGTGGCACTCGGGATTCGACCCGCCAAACTGCTGGCCTTCTAATCAACAAGCTCAGCGTCCTAACCCACTGAGCCGCCGCGTCCCTTCAAATTAAAATTACCTTATGATAATTATCTTTTATAAGACTGGAAACTGGTCTATAATGTTGGCTAATATATATACAAAGTGAAGTTCCATTTAATAAAGGTAGTTCATTGAACTATAAAAATCTAATGTACAGTTTAAGACTATATTGGTGTTCTTTTTAATTCATATTTTCTTTTTTAATCCAGCTCAAGTAATATATAATTGTAGCTTGTGAGTAATAGTGTATTTAGAGACCTTATTTTGTCTTTCAAAAAGCTGAGATTAATCTAAACAATTATCCTTAAAGCAATTGTGTAAAGTTAAGTTAAACAGTCAAGATTGACTAAGATCATGTTGTGAATTTCAAGGCTGAATACTGATCTGAAAAGAATTACCATAATGTAGATTGAAACATATATGCCACAATAGTTTTATTATTTATCTGCTATCAAATTGTTGTCAGCTCTTAGTAACTATATAGATAGCTTTTTTCTATGACATTTATCCTTAACCTGGTCTTTACTAGAATTAGAAGCATTGAGTTTTTCCCCCCTATGATGCATAATGGAATTTACAGATATGACCAATAATTTAAATGGTTTTAAAAGTTAATATATAAATTAATGAGAGATAATATCTGTCAGTGATTATTAGTTATATTTGATAAAATGGATCTTCTGAAGCAATATATTTTGGAATATTAATAATTGAGCAAAGAATCACTTAATTACTATTTTTATATAACTATTGAATTTCAAAAATCAATAAAATAGTAGATAATAGAAAAAGAAAAGGGGGGAAGCAAGAAGTTATCACTAATGTAGAACTAGAATAGTTTTGAAAAACATTACATTATGAGGCAGATTATTGGAGTTACATATTCTTTTAGTTATCTTTTTTGCCATAAAGTGATGGTTATATTCATTAATGCCATTATATTTACAGTTTAATGTTCTACATGCCTTTTAAATCTGCTAAAAAATTGGAACACCTTCCCCATGATATAAAACTCAAATTACCCCAGGGAGGTGGGAAAAGTGATGACAAATCTCACCGAGTTAAGGGAAGCTCACATTGATAATATTGGATGTGGTTTGCTGTTACAGTAATATAAAAAATATGGGGGAATGCTATGAATGCTGCCCAAGTTTAAGGATGAGAAATAAGATGTAATCTGGTTAATAATGGTACTACATATGTTTAGGTATCTGATACTAGGAATAATATCAAATAAATGGATCAGTAATATACAAATACTTCTACAGCAATTTTTGAGGTAGATTTTTAAAAAACGCAATATAGAAGTTTCACCTAACTTTTAACATTTGATTAGAAAAGATTAGTAAATTCATATAATTTGCGCAGCTTTGTTTGCATAATTTTAGGCTGACATAATGAAAGAAAGCATTGGTTCTGATAGTTTTAATGGAGCACAAGTAGTTGGTTTGTCACTTGTGGGTTGTCCTGGACTACTTCTTAAACAATAGGTGGAAACTGTAGCCAGGGAAGTCTTTATCCAGCTGTTACAAAGATACAGTGCATAAATTGTATCTCTGTTTAGACCCAGATATTGTGGATATGGTAATCTATGCCCTAATCACTTGATTGGATTACTGTCACATGCTCTATACAGGAGTTGCTTTTCAAGATGACC
Source organism: Vipera berus (assembly GCF_964194415.1). Taxonomy (NCBI): domain Eukaryota; kingdom Metazoa; phylum Chordata; class Lepidosauria; order Squamata; family Viperidae; genus Vipera; species Vipera berus. Next base: position 84,867,674 of record NC_138205.1, read on the forward strand.
TGGAAAGTATAGTGTATGTGACTAGAATTTGGATGGGACATCCTATCAAGCTAAAATAACACCTATTGTGAAATCACATTTTGTGACAGTGTAAGGACCTGCCTCCGTTTCTCTACCAAGAAAACAGAACTCTGGAAACTGGCATCATTTCAAAAAGAACTTTTATTGGCAGGTACAGAAAGCAGGAAATCTAGGACTTCCCACCCAAATCAATAGGTTAAACCAGCAAAACAGTAACCCCACTCCAACTCTCCATCTGGTCAGTTCAAACAGGTCAATCCACACGTAACATCGAGTTGTGGGAAAGCAACCGATAAGGTGCCTCTCTCAAGGTTGTTAGGTCTTCTCCAGTTCCTCCCTGCGTGCTAAGATAAGGCAGATGGCCCCAAGGCATTCCCTTCACACCCCATAAAGGATACATCTACGTGCACTACAAGACCCCAGCTACCTCCCTCCCTCCATAGGAGGATGGCAGAACCCGAATAACCTAAACCCAGAGAATATGCATGATTAATAATTGAGGGTTCTGACATGCTGCCCCCACTAGAAAAATGAGAGGGCCACCTGGAGATAGAGAAAATAACAAAGAGGGAGAGAGTTGAAAAACAATGTTAGTCAGGCTTATCCAGGTAACAGGCATGGAACTTTTTTAGCAGACAGGGAGCCCTGATATGCTTTTTATGCACCCACTCATTTTGTGATGGTGGAAGTATTGGGTCGACCCATGATGTTTCCTGGAGTCTAATATCTCTTTAATTTCAAAATGTTGCTCCTCTTTCACCATAATGGGCTGTGGGGGGTGGTGGAGCTTCTGCTGGCCTTAGAGGGGATGTTCCCATTTAAACAGACTACAGTGAAATACAGGGTGGACCTGTCTCAATGGTTTTGGGAGTTTCAATTCCACTGTTATTGGGTTAATTACAAGTTTTATGGGGAAGGGTCCTACGAATTTTGGTCCTAGCTTTTTTGATGGCTGCAGGGATTTTAGAAATTTGGTTAAGAGATATACTTTTCTCCCTATTTTGAATGGTTTAGGTTTCATTCGTTTCTTATATGCCTGAACTTTATAAGCTTCCCTTGCTTCATCTAAAGCTTTTCTAACCACAGGCCAGGTGTTTTGCAGCTGTTTAATCCACTCTTTCAAAGTGGAGATGGTGGGCTCATTAACAGGTAACTCAGGCATGTGGTTGAAACTGTCGTGTTGCCACTTGGAATGATGTGTAGCTGGTACTTGAATGCACTGCATTGTTGTAAGTCAGGGCTTTTCAACCTTTTCACCCATTGTACCACTTTTAGGATATGGCAACATCCGAGTACCACCAGTCGCCTAGCAAGGTGTCAAAAACTTGACCAAAAAAAAAGAAAAGGAAAAAAGTGATGAAGTACAGGTAGTCCTTAACTTACAGCAGTTTGCTTAGTGACTGTTCTAAGTTACAATGGCACTGAAAAAAGTGCCTGCCAAGCCACAGCCGAGCAAGACACCTGCCTGCCCACCTGGCGACGCTCTTCCTCCTGTCCAAGGTTTTCATTGTTGTGAGCATTTCTGTTGAGGATTGGCAGCGGGGGTGGGGTGGGCTGGGCTGTTTGGTTTTTATTCCCCCCCCCCCTCTGCTAGGTGGTTACAGTAGGTTTTGGTCATTTCACAAGACCCTGGGACACTGTGACCGTCATAAATATGAATCAGTTGCCAAGCATCTGAATGTAAATCATAAGACCCTGGAGATGCTGCAACATTCTAATTGACCGGCACTTCTTCTGGGTTCAGAAGCACCAGGATCAGTGCTGAGTTCCAGCTGGTACCTCACACTGATCCTGGTGCTTACACTGAGCCCTGACAGTCCTGCAGCTCCAGCCATCTCTCGCTCAAGCTTGTGTGGTGCTGCCACCAGTTCAGCTCATTCTCTTCCCCCGCTACCACTTTTCTAGGATAGTCATGTACCACCTGCCAGGTGCCAATGTTCCACAAGTGGTACCTGTACCACTGTTTGAAAAGCCCTGTTGTAAGTGACTTCTGCGGCTTTTGATGCCATCGACCATGGTATCCTGCTGCGATGGCTCGAGGGGTTGGGAGTGGGAGGCACTGTTTTATGGTGGTTCTCCTCCTACTTCTCGGGTTGCTCGTATTGGCAGGGGGACAGAGATCTACCCCGAGGCCCCTCACTTGTGGGGTGCCTCAGGGGTCGGTTTTCTCTATATGAAGCCGCTGGGTGAGATCATCCATGGCTTTGGGGTGAAGTATCACCAATATGCGGATGATACCCAGTTGTTTATCTCCACCCCGAGCCAACCCAGTGATGCCCTTGATGTGATGTCCCGGTGCCTGGAGGCGGTGCAGGTCTGGATGGGAAGGAACAGGCTCAGGCTTAACCCCTCCAAGACCGAGTGGCTGTGGATACTGGCATGTCGTATTGTCCAACATGTTCCATCTCTTTTGATGGGGGGGAGGTATTGCCCCCCTCAGAAAGGGCCTGCAACTTGGGTGTCCTTCTGGATTCACGGCTTAACTTGGCAGATAATCTAACTGCTGTGACCAGGGGGGATGGAGAGCAATCCTGGATTTAAAGAAAGTAAACTTATTTGGTGTACAGGAAGTTCAAAATGCAAATGGTCCAATCCATCTTAGCAGGCATCAGAAGGGGGGACCTCCTGACATCTATCAATCTAAGCTTGTAAGCCGCCCTGAGTCTTCGGAGAAGGGCGGGATATAAATGGAATTAAAATAAATAAATAAAAATAAATAAATCTGATGGAGGCCTACCTGCACATTCCGATCCTTCCCGAGCACCGCAAATTCCTCAGGTTCTGCTATGCAGGACACCACTTTCAATACAGAGCAATCCCTCCAATGATGGGTCTCCCCAGCGATGGACAGGGGAATCTTGTTCAAGGAGTTAAACTGACTCATTCTAACATCAGATGCCAGCTTGTTTGGCTGGGGAGCGCACCTGCAATCCCAGTTGGCTGAGGGTTGGTGGTCCTAGTCAGATCTGAAGCACAACATAAATTGGTTGGACCTCAGAGCTATTCATCTGGCTCTACGCCATTTTCGCCACACTGTGGGAAGGCAACACATTCTAGTCCTCACAGACAATGGCATGGCGAAAGCCCATATCAACCGGCAAGGGGGTACCCACTCCAGGTCCCTAATGGCTGAGGCTCAATTATTAGTAACCTGGGCAGAGACCAACCTCTCATCCCTCAAGGCTGAGCACATCTTGGGAGAGATGAACCGCCAAGCAGATTTCTTGAGCAGGGCAACAGTGGACCACTCCGAGTGGCGCCTGCACCCAGCTCTCTTCAGAGAAATATCGGAGAGGTTCGGTCACCCAGCGCTGGACTTGTTCGCTACCCCAGCGAATTCCCAGCTCCCAAAATTATTCTCCCGGTTCCCGTCTCCAGGGGCAGAAAGGGTAGATGCCCTCCGCAGCCCAGAGCCCAGGGAGCTCCTGTATGCGTTCCCTCCTCTCCCTCTGATTCAGGCAGTTATTCGAAAAATACTGCAAGAACGGGCAGAGGTGATATTCATTGCTCCCCACTGGCCACGACGACCATGGTATGCTGACCTCGTAGGTCTATCGCTCCTCCGTGGAGGATACTTCAAGATCCGATCTCCCTCAGCCAGGGGGGTTCTACAACATCCAGAGCCTCAGTGGCTCCAGCTAACCGCCTGGCTTTTGAAAGGAGACTCCTAACAAAGGAGACCTACTCATTGGGCGCAATTACAGTGATTCAGGATTCAAGATGGCCTGCAACCAATAGAATTTATGATTCCACATGGAAGAATTTCTGTAACTGGTATGGGGGACACCAATTAGATCCAGCTAAAATTCCTATTCCAAGAATTTTCAATTATTTGCTGGAGGGGCTTAAGAAGGGCTTAGCACCAAATACTGTTCGCAGGCAAGTTGCTGCACTATCCATGGTGCTCACTTATGGCAACTTGGAACCCTTGGCTCAACACGCCATGGTGCGTTCCTTTGTCAGGGGAGCAGTCAACATCAAACCACCTGTGATTCACAGATATCCCTCTTGGGATCTGTCTAAGGTCTTACAGGCTCTCACATCTCCTCCATTTGAGCCCATCAGAACCTCCACTCTACGGTTCTTGACACTCAAGGTTGCCTTCTTAGAAGCCGTCACATCGGCTAGATGCATCTCAGAACTGGCAGCACTTTCAATCAGAGATGACATGTGTTTTTCATAAAAACAGGGTGGTCTTATGCTTAGACCCCTCTTTTGTCCCAAAGATCAACTCACTGTTTCACAGGGCACAGGAGATTGTGCTGCCAGATTTTTGCCCAGAGCTGTCCCATGATTTGGAACATAAATGGCATGCCTTGGATGTTCGTAGAGCCTTGCATCACTATATTAAGCGAACTGCTTCCTGTTGCAAATCTGAAGCTCTATTCGTTTTATTTCAGCCCTCTTCATTGTGTCAGAAGGTGACTGCGACTACCATAGGCAGATGGATTAGGGCTTGTATAGCAGGGGCGTACCAGACACACTCCTTGCCAGTACCAAGGTGAATTACTGCACACTCCACTTGCAGTGCCGCAACTTCAGCAGCATGGGTGACACAGGCATCAATAGAAGAGATATGCAAGGCGGCGACGTGGTCGTCTCCTTCCCCATTTGTGAGGCATTATAAGTTAGATAAGTTCACCTCATCAGATGCTTCATTTGGCAGGAGAGTTTTCCAAAGAGTAGTAACAGATAGTGGGACACAGGTCCAAACTTCTTCCTGCCCATAGGGACAGTGAGGCTTTGGTATGTCCCATTTGTGGATTCTCCACTTGTCATGCTGGAGAAGAGGCGTTGTCTTACCTGAACACCTTTTCTCAGCATGACAATGGAGAATCCACTACCCCCCCAGGGTCCATCTGGTCCTGTGTCAGGGGAAATTGAGCCACCACACTGAATACTCATCAACTGCTGCGCCTTCGTCATGACTGGGGATTCCTAGCTGGAAGAGGAGAGGCGTGGCAAAGGTTGATTGACTTAGTCTCTAGTGCAGAAAGGCAAGATCAACCCATCGGTGGATTCTCCATCATCATGCTGAGAAAAGGCGTTCAGGTAAGACAACGCCCCTTCTCTAATCAAGGAAGTCAGTTTAGCCATCTCACTAATTTCCAACATCTTCATCAATCATTCCTTTATTGTGGGTAGTGCCAAATCTTTCCACCTTTATGCATATAATAATCTTGCTAAATTATTATATTTAAAATGGAAGTTCCATGACCTTTTCCCCACCTTTTTGTCCATTGGTCCTTGCTGCCCAAAGTCTTTGAATTCAATTGTATATTAATCTTTAAAATGTTCTAAATTAGTGTATGGATTTGTGTTCAACATTTTCTAGCTTTTACATGTTCACCAAGCATGATAAAATGTCTCCTTGTATTGTTCACATTTCCAACAGGGATCCGAGGTAACTATATACATTCTAGACAACTACTCTGCCAATGATTCATCATTTTATACAATTTTTCTTTAAGGCTATAACAGTGTATAGCCAATATTTTCAGCCATATATTTCCCTATTCTTCCATTTGTATATTGCAACCAAAAATTGTAGCTCATTTTATCATGTATTCTTTTATTTGGTCTGTTCCAAATTTTAATAAAAGTTTATATATTTTGGCAATTACATGTACATCATCAGTACAGAATTCTATTTCAAAGTCAAAGTTATTTAAAACCATAAATTCTTTCATTTATTTTAAACCTTTCTAATAATTCTACATAATAAAACATTGACAAGTATATCCCTCTCTTAATAGATCTCATGATTTTATTTTACAGTCCACTTCTTGTGCTGAAACACATAGGTATTTTTGGCCTCAACCTGGTTTTGTACTATATTCTCAATATATGTCTAAGATAATGATTTTTAAAAAAAATCTACAAAGATAAAAAGCTTTGTCGCACCACAGATATCCATGCTAGTCAAATTTCACATTATGTACTTTTGACTCCAAAATCCTTCTATTTCTCAGCAGCATACACTCTTTCACCCAAACTAAACAACAAGCTGTAAAATATAATTTCAAATAAATTCAATCCTTCTCTTTCCTTTGCATCTTGTAACACCTTATATTTGACCTTTTCATGCAAATTGATATATATCCTTCTGCCATTGCTTAAATGGTACATCGTTTTTTACTTTGAAATAGTGTACTTGAAAACTCTAGTAGGCCATTCATCTTAATCATAGAAATTCTCCCCAGGAATGACAATTGCATTTTCTCCCATCTTATTTTTTAAAGTTTATTCCATGTCTTAACATAATTATTTTGAAACAACATACAGCTCATATTTATCATAGTGATACTCAAGTATTTTACCTTTTCAAAACCCATTTATTCATTAATTTTGTTTAATCTTCTGTTTTCATTTTTTTGTTAACATTTTTGTCTTCTATTTACTGCTTAATGTTAAAAACTGCTAGTGCAACAAATTCTTGTATTTTACCCATTAATGTTTCAGATCCCAAAGAATCTTCCAGAACAAACACCAATTCATCCAAAAAGCTCTAACTTATAACTTAAAAAAAACCCTTTACTCCCACAATCCTCATTCTGTCTTAAATCTCTATTCAGTATTTTCAGAACTAAAATAAACAGGAGAGGGACAATGGACAGCCTTGATTTGTTCCTTTTTGTATTTCAAATGGGCACCTTAGATCTCTATTAACAATTATTTATGCTTTCTGTGAAGTATAAATTGATTTTACCTACTTTATAAAATTCTCTTAAAAATTTATATCTTTGAAAGTCTATTTCAAACTATCAAAGACCTTTTCTGTATGTAAAAAATATCAGTGCAGCTTGTTTTTCAGTATATTGTTCCAAATATTCCAAAACGTCTAACACAGTTTTGTCTTTTAGATAAAACCCACATTGATCCTCAGGAAGAAATGCTTGCAAAATTATTTTCAGTCTTTCAGCTAGAATCATTATGAACAAATTATTCAAACTATTAAGAAACTAAGTATTGTTTCTCTTTAATTATTAATACAATATTGGCTTCTGTCCAAGTCCCTGATAACCTTCATACCTATAAGACATTGTATTTTGTAAAGGTTGTAAAAGTTCATTTTCAAAACATTAGTATAAACTTGATAATTCATCTATTCCAGGCATCTTTCCTCTTTAATCTTCTTTATAGCTTTAGAAACTTTTCTTATTGTTACAGGTCTATTCTTTGAAATGATCACAATATCCATTAATACAATATCTACTTCTTGAAGCTTCAGTATAAAGTTTCTCTTTTTTCGTAATTTATATGCCAGCCAGTTCAGTGCACAGATTTCCAACCATTATTTAAACATCCTGCCAAGAATATTGGGATCAAAGGGATACAGGATTAATGAAATACTGTTTAAATAATGCAAGATAATTTTGTTTTTATGACTGACTGTTTATAAACACATACATATTTATACTCCAGTATATAAAAAGGCAGTATGGAAGCATTTTAAAACAGATGTATATATCTTAAGTGGTAAGATAACGCACACGATTCTGCAAACTGAAATTCAACAAGAGAGTGTTGAATTTTAATCATCCTTTTTAATTTTTATATACTGCTTGTATGTTTTAATATTTTATTTGTACACCTCTCAGAGTCTCTTTGTGGGAGAATTGGGCAGTTTCAAAATTGGATGGATGGACAGACAGGACAGTGTCTTATAAAGACTTAAGATAATCCGATCTGTTAAAAAATAGCAGAGTCAAATGATCTAATCAGCATGATGGCAATCATGTGTGAGTTTGAGGGAGCTCCTGTATAAAAAGAATGTATTTGTTGTTATAATCAAATTCTAATATTCATGACACAAATGTATAGAAGTAAATTATATGTAAAACAAAGAAATGTATGCAAATCTTTGAAAACGCCTCAATCAGTCTATAAACAGGCAGATAATGTGCAAATAAATGCAACAGAGTTCAGTTGCTGTGTTCCTAGGGTAGGCCATTCCTCCTCCGTCATAAATCACCACAAAAGATTACCCTGGATATTGCAAAAAACCCTATAGCAGAGTAATGGCAAAGAATCTGCACTCTTGCTTTGTCTGCTTTTCCTGATACTTGCTATAAGGAAAACAAAGTACAAGAATGATGTGTATGGGAAGTTAACAAGAGGGAAACCATATTACCACTTATCTCAAGTTTGCCAAGTATTACCTGAATAATTTAATTGCTTTCAGATAATGCACTATGGATAGATGTGAATGAAAATGAAAAATGTTATGCTTGGAGAAAGCAAACTAATGCATTCCAATAGAAGAAGTTCATCCCAAGTATGAACGGTTGCAGGAGTTTTATGGTTTGGAGATAGTTTGGAGCCTTGAAAAAAAAAGTGTATTCTGGATTGTAGCAACAAATTCTAGGGATGGTGTCAGGTTATCTCTTTATGAACTAAAGGTTAAATAAATGTGAATCATGCAGCACAATTATCCTTAATACATAAGTAAAACACAATAGAGTGATTATAGACAGATTTTGTGTTTTGATATAACTGAGATCTTAATTTCATTGAAGTGTTATGGCCTGATCTAAAGTGATCAATTTATGCAAACAGGTCTATAATATCAGTGAATTGAAACAATTTTGTAAAGCCAGCTCAAATGTCTGGCATCTCTTTTTCCATATAGGGCTCCAATTTGTTTACCTTGCAGAGGTAAGCATTAATTTGCTAGTTTGTGAAATTAAGAGTACGGTATGATAGTTTGCACCCACTATTAGGTCTCATGTTTGGTATTGGATTGTAAATTGACCTCTTCTAATCTGTTAAGCACTCTGTTGTTCTCCAAATTTGCTGGTGTAGCTTAGTTAGGATCTTTATTGATACTTCTGTTGCTTGCCATACTTTTGTGGGTATTCTATCAATCCCTCTAGCCTTCCAACTTGGTAATGACCAGAATGCTGATTTAATTTCATCTTCTAATAGTAGAGGTTCTTATAATTAGGGAATACATGAACTGTTAAAAGTCAATATTTTAAAAATCTATATTTTAAATATTATGAATTATCAGCACATATTTTGTGAGAGACTTTTAGTGTGAGAAAAAAGAAATGGATGTAGAGCCCTGACATTAAAAATCTTTGGTTTTGATAAAGTACAGATATTTAGATATTGTGAACATAAATTATCAAACATTTGACTTAAGTAACATTTCAAGAATCTATGGCACTGTAGACATAATTATTTGCTACTTTTTAACATTACCTTGATATAAATCTAAGTAAGTACTATGTTTGGAACTGTTTGGGAGGAAAAAGACCTAATTGACTGATTTATTAGAAATATGTGTACTGTCAAAAGTATTAATAAGTGGATTTATAAGTTAAATATATATAATCATAAAACCTAATAGCTTAATATTATTTATCTGAAAAATGCATCAGAAATAATAATGGCACCAAGGGGAAATGGTTTATTTAGAATGAAAAATTTAATTTTTTTATTTTGTTCTAGGGTCATGATGAAGAAGCTGTTGTGGATACAGGCAAAATCAGCTCTACTATCAACACAAACTTTGAGAAAGAAGAATTAGAAAGTAAATATTAGCATATTTTTTTCAAATATAATTACAAGTAAATTAAATAAATTAGGAATCCCAGTACCCTATTTGTGAAACTGTAAAAAATAGTATTTTATAATTTAAAATACTATTTGGAATTTCTGGCTCTGTAGTCAGCTCATTGCATAATATTAATAAGATCTTTATATTTCAACCAAAAATTTAGTTTTGCCATGCCTGCCTCATAATATATAATCTACTTGAGAAAGGAGAAATGAACTTTCATGTACGGTAGCTGGCAGCAACATTAGCCCCACAGCTGAAGAGTTCTCTTAAGTAGTTCTCCATTTCAGACTGATATGCCTGGAAATGAAGAATAGAGTTGAAAGTTCTTGGCTGGTAATCAGTTTCCAGATGAGAATGTTATCCAGAGGGCAAACACTCTTGAACAAGAAACCTGAGTGAGCTTTTCAATTTTCTTATCCAGAGGAATTAAAAGGATTATGAAAAGCTTGCTTGCTTGATTCTTCTCTCCCATTGGTAGGCTATTTCAGTCTACACAAAAATACTGGTGCCCCCAGTGGCAGTACACTGCTATATATATTTCAGTGCAATGCAATACTGACACTGTTGAGCTGCACACATTAAGCCTGGATTTTAATAATATTTTGTTAACCCAATTGTAGTAAAATGTTTAAGGAAGCTACAGGGAGATATGTGAATACTTTACACTTTCTGCATAAAACAGCCAATTAAAATTAGGGTAGAAATATACTTACAGATACACCAGCTCCATGTTTTTCATTGTCTTTTTAACCTTTCCTTTTTGGGCTTACTTGTGGAGAATATGAATCAACTTGGTTAGATAACTGTTTACACAAGATTATATCATAGTTGAAGGAGTCAGTATAATTGAAATGTTTTATTGTATAAAATGTGATAAAAGGAAGCTCATTACCAGTTTTAATCAAACATTTTAAACTACGATTAAAATGTATAAAAAAATAATTTACACAAAGAGTTCAAGGCTTCAGCTAAATTTTTTTGAAGTGAATGAGCATTTACTTATATTAAAAATGGGGCTCCTGAAAGAACCTTGAAAAAATGACTTGTACCAGCATTTGAAGTATGATTTCAGAGCACATATAATGGGGAAGAGGCAGTTAGCTTGCATTTTACTTTGTTTTTTAATCAGATATAATTGGATTTTATAGTACTGATAATTTAGAACAATTATTTTGAAGTAACTAGCATGCCTTATTTCTTATCCTTTTGCCAAAAATATACATAAACTCAAATACATATAGCAATAATGAAATTGAAACAAAAATTATTTGGGTAGAGGCTTTTGCATGAGAGAATTCAATATTAGCATAAGGATGTCCTCAGTGTTATTTTTAAAAGAAATTACCATGAATTTTATACATTTGCATTTGTTCTATTAGAAATTAGTTACTATACTATTTTTCTGGTTCTGTAAGTATTTGTAAAAATCAGCTGTCTTGAAATTGTCTTGTGTGTATGATGTGCTATTTATATAAATGTAACAAATACTAATTTTTGAAAAACAATCTCAGTGTTAATAACCTTGGTAACCAAATACAATTTTAATTTTTGTCTACTGACCTTAGCTAAAGTCACATCTGATCAAGCCAAACAACTACCTCTGGAGCTATCTGTTCTATATTTAGTATCCTACATTATGTTAATACTGTTATATATAGTGATTTAAGCTAATACTGTAACAGGCTTTATTTGGGATTAGTGTGTTACAGCTTTTGTGCAGGTGAGCTTTCTGAAATTCAGGTAATAATTCACTTATATGCATTATACTAGGGATATTTAGCTTGTTATTGTCCAGATGGTTTGGGTGTTAGTTTTCTAAAGCTCAGCCAACATAGCTAATTGGTTAAGAGTTCTGAGAGTTTTAGTATGGGTTAGGCAAACTCGTGCAAAGGAAAGAATTCCAGCTCCCCACTTGAGATAATGATTGATTCATCATAGAAAGCGTGATTCTAGAACCCAAACCCAAGAAGAGGCCACAGGACAGCTGGATAGTTTGTAATTAAGTATTGGAATGCATTCGGATTTCAGTATTCCTGCCAAAATAAGCTATATGATTCATTCTGGTGGGGAAAAAATAGACCTTCCGCCTGTTTCCATACTCCCCTTAATGACGAGCCCAAGTGTTGGGACTCCGAGAGGTGGCTGGGCTTAGATAGGGGCCTCGAGTTGAGACGTGCTAAGAGGCCCCTGATAAAATTTTTAGCCGGTTATTTTAAAAGGTTAGGGAGGGGAGGGAGGGGGGGTAGGGAGGGAATCTTTAACCGGCACTCAGTCTGGACCTGTTAGGGGTCCTGACGGGACGGGGTCGGGGGAGGTGGCTGCTGGTTCTGGGAATGTGGGGGTGGGGTTTCAAATCCCCACGGCGATAGGGAATGGCAGCAGGTGTTTGCGTGGAGGGCCATATCAACACCTGGGATCGCGCCCCCGCTATCTCCGAGCGGTGGCGCGCTCCGACCCTCCGGTTAGCACCCTCTTACCCGGGGATGAGGGTGATCAGGTCCCTGAGCTCAGGTTGGTCTATTTTAACGCTAGATCCGTAGTTAACAAAGCTCCCCTCATCCATGATCTGATCGAGGAGGAATGTGCGGATCTAGCGTGCATCACGGAAACTTGGTTGGGTTCGGAGGGAGGGGTGCCTCTCACCGAGTTATGCCCGCCAGGTTTCCGGGTGCTGCACCAGCCACGGGCTCAGGGCAGGGGTGGTGGGGTGGCAGTGGTTATTCGGGAGACTTTGTGTCCCCGGGAGGCCACCATTGTCCAGATGGCCGGGAGTGAATCCCTCCCCTTGAGATGTGGTCCTCGGGCTCAGTTGGGCTTGTTGCTTACATACCTGGCGCCCAGCTGTGTGGCAACAGCCCTGCCTGAGCTGCTCGACACTCTCTCAGGGTTGGCGGTGGAGTTCCCCAGGCTTATAGTCCTGGGTGACTTCAACCTGCCGTCACTGGGAGGGTCGTCGGAGTTAGCTCGGGAGTTCATGGCCTCCATGACGGCCATGGGCCTGACCCAAGTTATTGAGGGCCCGACTCATGTGGGGGATCATACTCTCGACCTGGTGTTCCTATCTGGACAGTGGTTGGATGATCTGGGAGGGGGTTCCCCGTCCATCACCCCTCTGTCATGGTCAGATCTCCACCTCCTGAGGCTGGTTTTCCGCTATGCTACCCCCCGCCGCTGGGCGGCGGAACCGACCAGGTGGTTCCGCCCCAGGCGCCTAATGGACCCGGATCGGTTCCAGAGGGCGCTTGGGCCTATACCTATCACCCTTACCCACAGCCCAGTCGATGCTCTGGTGGAGGCCTGGGAAACGGCTGCCGCCAGGGCACATGACTGCGTTGTACCCATGTGACCTCTGACCCGGCGCAGATCCCGTTGGGCCCCATGGTTCTCTGTGGAGCTCCGGGAGATGAAGCGTCGGAGACGAGGTCTAGAGAGCGGTTGGAGATCCAGCCAATCCGAATCCGACTGATTGCAGTTAAGAACCTTTATAAGGTCTTATCTTGCGGCGATAAGGACGGCGAAGTCTAACTACTTTGCCGCCCTTATCGCGTCCGCAGATAATCGCCCGGCCGCCCTGTTTAGGGTGACTCGCTCCCTCCTTAACCAGGAGGTGAGAGAGGATCCCTTGCGGGGACGAGCCGAGGAGTTTAGTCATCATCTGGCGGACAAAATCGCTCAGATCCGGACCGGTCTGGACTCTGACTGGGCAGAGTCTGATGTGGAGGAATCGGGCGGTCTTGAGCACGTTATCTGGACTGAGTTTGACCCTGTTTCCCCTGATGATGTGGACAGGATCATGGGGAGACTGAGCACCACCACCTGTTTGTTGGATCCGTGCCCCTCCTGGCTAGCTTATGCGGCTCGGGAGGGAACGAGGCTGGTTCCATGCAGTAATAACTGCTTCTTTGAAGGAGGGTGTCTTCCCTGCCACCTTGAAGGAGGCGGTGGTGAGACCCCTTCTCAAGAAGCCTGCTTTGGACCCGGCTGTTTTAAACAACTATCGTCCAGTCTCCAACCTTCGCTTTTTGGCGAAGGTTGTTGAGAGTGTGGTGGCACATCAGCTCCCTCTGTTCCTGGAGGAAACTGATTATCTGGACCCGTACCAATCGGGTTTCAGGCCCGGACACAGCACGGAAACAGCATTGGTCGCGCTGGTGAATGATCTCTGGAGGGCAAGGGACAGGGGTTGCTCCTCTGTCCTGGTCCTATTAGATATCTCAGCGGCTTTCGATACCATCGACCATGGTATCCTGCTGCGGCGTCTCAGGGGGTTGGGAGTGGGAGGCACCATTTTACGGTGGTTCTCCTCCTACCTCCAGGGCCGCTCGCAGTCGGTGTTGACGGGAGGGCAGAGATCCGCCCCGAGGCCTCTCATTTGTGGAGTCCCTCAGGGGTCGGTTCTCTCGCCTCTCCTGTTCAACATCTATATGAAGCCGCTGGGCGAGATCATTCGTGGCTTCGGGGTGGGGTATCATCAGTACGCTGATGATACCCAACTTTTTCTTTCCACCCCGAACCAACCCAGTGATGCCCTCGCCGTGATGTCCCGGTGCCTGGAGGCGGTTCAGGTCTGGATGGGGAGAAACAGGCTTCGTCTCAATCCCGCCAAGACTGAGTGGCTGTGTATATCGGCATCTCGGGCTAACCAGACTATTCCACCTCTAACGATGGGGGGTGAGGTGTTACCCCCCCGTTGATAGGGCTCGCAACTTGGGCGTCCTCCTGGATTCACGACTCAATTTTGAAGATCACATAGGAGCCGTGACCAGGCGGGCTTTTGCACAGGTTCGCCTGGTGTGCCAGTTGCGTCCCTATCTGGACCGAGACGCCCTACGCACAGTTACTCATGCGCTCGTGACCTCCCGTTTGGACTACTGTAACGCTCTCTACATGGGGCTGCCCTTGAAGACCACTCGGAGGCTTCAACTGGTGCAGAATGCGGCCGCGCGAGTTGTAATGGGGGTCTCCCGATACTCCCATGTAACACCTGTACTCCGCGAGCTGCATTGGCTTCCGGTTGCCCTCCGGGTGAAATTCAAGGTGCTGGTTATCACCTATAAAGCCCTACATGGCCTGGGTCCGGGGTATTTGAGGGAACACCTGCTGCCGGCATCAGATGCCCTTCGCCCAGTGCGCTCCCACAGGGAGGTTCTGCTCAGGGTCCCACCGGTAAGAGATTGCCGGCGGGTGACACCCAGGGATAGGGCCTTCTCAGTGGGGGCGCCTGCCCTCTGGAACCAGCTGCCAGTGGAGCTGAGGACTGCCCCCGACCTCCGATCATTCCGCCGGGGCCTGAAGACCTGGCTCTTCGAGCTCTCGGGCCCAGGCTGAGGAGAAATTTATTTTAATTGGGGTTTTTTAATTGTACAGGGTTGGTTTAATCTTTTTTAATTGGTTTTTTAACTTTTGTATGGTTGATTTTTAACTCCCTGTAAACCGCCCTGAGTCCTCAGGGAAAGGGCGGTATATAAATGCAATAAAATAAAATAAATAAAATAAAATAAATTAGGTTATTTTGATTTAGCAGTATAACAATGGTAATGAATTTCTTACCAAAGACATTCCTATTCCTTTAATAGTTTTTTTTAGTATCAAGTCAATTTATAGTAAATTTTATTACAAGACACATGTGGCAAAACAACTTATACAACACTGAATTTGTAAAAGAAAACAAAGGAAGAGTTGATGTCCTTAACACATTAAAATATGCTATACAATTGGTTTTCTATTTAGCTTTTTGTCACAAATAAGCTACATGCAACAAAGAAACTTAATTTTGAAGAAACAGTTTTGTTCTGATTCTACTGAAAAACTTTTAAAGGGAAACATGTTTCTCTGAAGCCTTTTAAAGTTTACTACAGCTTTCAAAACATTTTCAGTTCTTATTTCTTCCAAGCAACATTAGTTTAATTAAGTTACCAAAACTTTAACCTGACACTAGGATGGTTTTCATGCTAATATAAAAATAAGTTGTCAGTTAATGTAGTGTCAGATGATGGGAAGAGGATAAATGTCCTTACCTTGAAAAAGGAGGCAAAGGAACAATTTATGTGGAAAAAGTCTAAAGCAGATAATAAAGGAGTCTTTAAAAATGTTGTGATAATAGTGCAGGGACATTTCTTAATAGGTATCTTAATGGCTTTTGAATTTTTGAAAACTTTGCAGGAGTAAGCTTCTCACCTATAATAGGCATTACCTCTGCCTCTGGCATAATATCATTAGAATGATAAGAGTGTCATCATGCCACTTCAAAATGTATTCTGGAAGTGATCTCTTCAGGTTATGACCCAATTAATTCATATCCTTTTGACTTTGGAAACTTCTATATTGCTTGTTATAGGAACCTCAGAGTTAGCTCTCTGGTGTGCTGTATAGCATTTGTGCAGTTGCCAAAATTCAGACTATTGTAAACCACTAGGGAATTAACCACTTTATAACTCCTTATGACCTTTGCCTAATAATACATTATATTTAGGAGGCCTGGTGGCGTAATGGTTGGAATGTAGTTTTGCAGGCTAATTTTGCCCACAGTCTGATCCTGATGGCACTTGTGGTTGACTCAGCCCCTCATCCTTCTGAGGTTGGTAAAATGAGGACCCCAATTATTGGGAGCAATATGCTGACATTGTAAACTGCTCGCAGTGCTGTAAAGCACTATGGAGTGGTATATAAGTCTGCTAGTCATATAAATTTGGTCAGAGAAGTCCTCAGGTCTCAGGGAAATAATGTCCGTCCTTCCTTCCTCCCCTCCCCTCCCCTCCTTCCTTCCTTTGATATAACCACCCATCTCAAATATATACATGACTCTGAATGGCCAACAATGATTAAAAACAAGGTGAAAACTATTATAAACCCATTATTGGGGTTATGACAGTAACTGGGACTGCTGGTTTTAATGTCTTTAAGTGATGCAATCATGTGACTTTCAGCCTTAGCAATGACAATCCCAGTTGCTTTTGCCATTGCAGACCAAGGTTTACTTGTGACAGGACAGGTGGATACAAATGGGAGGAGATGGTCCCATTAAGAGCTTTATAAATAACTACCTTGAAAGGAATCTGGAAACATGCTGGCAACCAAGGCAGCTGAATGAAAAGTGCCCATACTTCTATATATACATGGGGATGGGGAGTGGTGGTGGTTCATAGTGAATGATGAAGGGGATAAATTTACTTGGACTCCCATTATATTTGCCAGGAAATAGATACTTGGTTTTAGTGGCCTATGTCTGCTGCAGTTTCTTTAGGATTTGGGCTTGGGACTGAAGGCTGTGTCTATAGTCTATCTGAGTTGCTAGTTGGTACTAATATTACAGGAAGACATTGGTAACTTGATTAATATGGGAACCCTTAGAGCCAGTGTGCTGTTGATCCCTTGGTGGTGACAATAGGATTATGAATGGACACTCAAACTTCCCACTTAGGCTCATCAATAAATCATAGTCTCCAGACACTTAATACAGCTGTCAATTAAATCTGACAGGAGGTGTGCCTCCTACTTAAGAAGCCATTACTGGACCTTAACATTCTGGTAAATTTTTGTTCTGTCCCCCATCTCCCCTTTTGGGGAAAGATGGTTGAGAAGGTGGTGGCATTGCAAATCCAGAAGATCCTGAAAAAAATGGATTATTTGGACACTTTCCAGTCAAGGTTCAGGGCTGGACATGGGATCAAAACTGCATTGGTTTTACTCCTAGATGATCTCTGGCAGCAGCGGGATGGAGGTAGTGATCCCTCCTTGCTCTTCTTGATTCTTGGTGGCTTTGGTATCTATTGGGCTGACTTTGGGAGTTGGGGTCATTGGCATAGTTTTGTATTGGTTCACCTCTTTCTCCGAGACTGATCCAAGTGGAAGTTAATAGTAAGTGAGAGATTCAGCTCACAGCTCCTACTTTGGAGGGGCCACAGGTTCGATGGTTTCTCCGCTTCTTTTTCACATCTATATGAAACTACTACAGTAGGTGAGATACTCCATCATTACGGGATGAGGTATCACTAGTACACTAATGATATCCAATTATATATTTCCCTCCTGAGTGAAGTGAGTGATATAGTGGATGTTCTTTCATAGTATCTGGAGGCTGAAAAAGGAACAACAAACGTCAGCTAACTCTGGTACGATGGAGTGGCTATGAGTGAGCCCCTCTGTATCCAGGAGTTTATCATCTTTGGTTTTGAATGGGTTTACAGACAGATCTGATGCATAATATGGTGGTCCTTTTGGAGTCAAGGCTCCAGCTCGAACAGCAAGTGCAATCGTGGTTAGGAGGGCTTTTGCTCAATTTCATGCTGTGTGCCAGTTACATACTTTCCTGGATAGGGAGGCTTTCCACTCACTCACTCATGCCTTAGTCATTGGCCATTTGAAACTACTACAGCACACTCTACATGGGGCTACTCTTGAAAGCATCTGGAAACTTGAGCTGGTGCAAAGTGCCATTGCATGAGCTATATTGAGTGCCCCAAAAAGGCACATATAACACTGCTCCACAAACTGCACTGGGTGCCAGTTTGCTTCTGGGTCCAATTCATGTTGTTGATTATGACCTATAAAGCACTAAATGGCATTGGGCCAGGCTACATATAGAACTACCTCTGCGAAGATCTGACCTGGAAAGTTAATACAACCCAGGTGGCTAGAAAGGCCCAACAGAGACTTCACTTTCTCAGGGTCTTGTGGAAGAACAGGGTAGAACAATGGCTAATGACCCTCTTTTACCGGTCTACTATAGAGAGCGTCCTCTCGTATGGTATTGTGGTTTGGTATGCTGGTCTGACAGCCGCGGGTAGGAAGGCATTACAGAGGGTGGTGAGCACAGCACAAGACATTGTGGGCTGTCCCCTGACACCAGTGGATGACATCGCCAGGGCTCGTTGCCTTGGAAGACTGAGGAAAATTCTCAGGGATGACTCACACCCTGGACGGTATCTCTTTACTCTCCTACCATCGGGTAGGAGATATAGGAGTATAGCCAGCCGCACCAATAGGCTGAAAAACAGCTTTTATCCGTGGGCTGTTAGGCTTGTGAACGGGAAATAATTTTTATAAACTTTATGCAGAATTGACTTGCGAGGCCGGTGTGTGGTGCAATTAGTTCACATGGTGTAATAAGATGGAGGGTTTGTTGTCACTGTGAGTTGGGGGGTGGGAGCACGAAGGGAGGCTCAGCTAATCTCAATGTATACATGGTTGTTGTACTTTGACAATAAAGGTTCATTCAACTTGCTTTGTGCCGTCACATTAATCCATCCCACCCCATCAAGCAGAAAGGTATATTGCAGACCCCGTCAGTTAAAGAATTATGGGGGTCTAGGGAAGAGAGCCTTCCCTGCCATTGCCCTATGGAATATTCTTCTCCCAGAGGTGAGGCAAGCCCCAAATTTCTGGCCTTCTGAAAAGGGGGTTAAAACATGGCTCTGCGGCCCTGAATGGGGAGCCCAAAAGAGAATGTAGTGGAATTGGTTGATGCCTTGAGAACCATCCTTTTGCCTTTGTCAATTAATTTTTAATACCTTAATTATTCTTGCCTCCTTAACTTTTTAATTTTTTAAATTTTAATTTAACATTTTAATTTTTACATTCCATTTTATATTTTGATGCTTTATTACACAGCACCCAAAGTCCCTCTTTGAGGGAGATGGGCAATTCAGAAATATGAAATATAAAAATAAACAAACGAAGGGGAAGAGACACTGAATTATCATTAGGAAAAAATCTTGTTTATTTCTAATGATAAAAAAAATGAATTACAATATGAAACATTTGGTTCACATTTTCATTTGTGCCTTTAAATCCTTAAGGTAAAAAAGTTAAATAATCCTAAACTAGCAGATCTGGTAAATAATTTTTGTTCCCTGTTGTTTCTTCTTTTCAACCATGGATATCCAGCAAATCAAACTTGTTTTACAAGACTGTAGTATGCTCTGTGTTTTTAATTCTTTTTACATTTCTAATATATTGAATACTGTTTTGGTTAAGGTCATAGAGCTGTATATATTGGTGTGCACGTCCCCTTTGGAAAACAGGGTCGACGACGTCATAGGCACCATGGTCATAAACGTCATAGACGGAGAAAAGAAAAGGAGACTGATAGAGAAGATGGGCGGGAATCTCCTTCTTATGGTAAGAACTTTGTTAATACTTTACATTTATAATTAATCTAAAATGGGTTCATGTTTGTCTTGTGGCATACCAATTTATGGTATGCCTTATAACAAGATGGGCAGCAAAATCTAATAAAAGTGTGTGTGGGGGGGGAAATAATGTAACTTAGTTAAAAAACAACTTTTCTAGTTTTCCTAAATTTATGGTGTATAACATGGTATGACTTCCTACAACAGATTGTCAGAGTCTCATTATTGCTTTTTCAGGGAATGTAGCTACCCATGAGACTAGCTCTGTCTCAAAAGCAGAGTAATCAGGGAAAGTCAGTCCTCTTTACAAGACAAGACTTTTGATTTCCACTTCTGGGGGCTCCCCTGTTTTTTCTTTCTACCTCTTTCCCATTCATAGTTTTCTTGACTTCCCTTCATTGTGCTCCCTAGACAATGGCAAGAAAGATGATATAATGATACAGGAAAAATGCTGCGAGGGACCAGTGGCAATAATTGGAGACTTTTAAAAGAAAACAGAAGAGTTTTTAATTTTGTCTAAGCTTTTCCCCAGGTTTGCAGGAAGTTAGGTATTGACTGGACAAACTATTTCCTTATCATATGTTTTCATTGGTAAGGGTTGTACTCCTAAATCACTTTCCTATTACTACAGAGAAGTGATAAGTGTGATTTTTAAGGGTAACCTGGTAATGAAGCTTCCTCTCATACTTTTGAAAAGCACTACATGTTTAACACATTTTCTTCAGCAACTGTGGCTTTTGAAAAGGAAAGATTGATTGTATAAGTCTGAAAAATAAGTGGAAAAGAATTCGTCGGTATTTTTTTAGGTATCATATGTCCTCCATGGAATTCAGAATAAAATCTAGAATTTTCCTTTCTATAAAATTTTATTCCCTGAACTCTTATGAACTTTTAACTTTACAGCTTTTTTCTATGATCACTAATGTGATTCATAATCTCAATGTTTCTGTCATCATCATACAGGTCATGTGTAGTTGTAGAAAAACATCCAGAGTATTTACTTCCCTTATTGATGTGCTACTACTAAATAGTTCTGTTGCCATCATTTAGTCATAATATCTTTCATTTTGTTCAGCAAATGTTCTTGTAGTTGTTGTTTTCTGGATCTTAAACATTTGGAGTGGATTGAGAGGCCTTTTATGTGCTGTGATAGCTGTTCTTTTTACACATGTATTTGGCAGAATTGCCTCTAAATGCAATGCAATGTTAGGATATATTAGAGTATGCACAAATGAAACACAAAATTTCTGTAACAGTACACCTACTGTTCAGATAGAAATGTCGTGTAACAAGTGAAACAAAATTTTAAACATTAAACATCTGGCCTATAGTAGGAAGATAATGCCCACTGTATTATAGCCCTGAGCACTATTAGATGCAAACTGCATTATTATTTCAGGGCAATAATATCAAAATTATGTGATAATTGCTAATGCATTAATAATTTAATAACCAGAGAAAGTCTCCATAGAAAAGAAAACATCCCAAAACCTATATTTTGCTGAAATTAGTGGCCATGTTTGCAAACTTCAGTACATTATGTACAAAATAGTTCTTTTAGGCTAACTATAAACAGTAAAACAGCAACAACTGCATGGAGCAATAGTGGCATTCTGGAACTAGACAGTGTGAGGAAAAGGAACTCATGGAAATGGGAGTCAAAAGGGGGAAAACACAAACCCTATCAGGTATCTTGGTGACAAGAATGGGATTGCCCTCCAAGCCTCATAACAAGTGGATTGTATTACTCTGAATATGATTTGTTTGCCAATAGAGACATTATAAAGCTTTGCCTATAACTTGTCTACTGGAGTTGAATCAACAATTGTTTTACATCAGCAATTGAGTGATAAGGACCATTGTACAAGTATACCATACTTTTTGAAATAGATGATGTATGGTTAAACAATAGTGAAGTGCAGATTTATATTTTATAAATTCTACTTGCTCATCTTCTTGCACTCTTTCATAAAAATAAGATTGGGGTTAAGTGCCTGACATGTGGAAAACATGATTATTATAGTCTAAAACAGGGGTGTCAAACTCAATTTCATTGAAGGCCGCATCAGCATTGCGGTTGCCCTCAAGGGGCCGGGTGGGTATGGCCAGAGTGGGCGTGGCCTACTGGGTGGGCGTGGCTACAGTGCATATGGCCTACTGGGTGAGCATGGCCAGCTCTACATTGTTCGCATCAAGGGTGCCTATGGGGGCCTGGGCAGGAGTGGGACAGATCTGAGGGTCTCTGGCAGAAGGAGGGTCTCTGGGCCAGGGCCAAGGCAGTGGGGGCCGTTCCCTCACTGTTTCCAGGATGGCTTCGCGGGCCACATGAAACCACTTCGCGGGCCAGATCCGGCCCCCGGGCCTTGTGTTTGACATGTTTGGTCTAAAACAATCATAATACAATAATCAGTATTGTATTATGCTTGCTTTAGACTATAATAGTGGCAAGGCACAGCCTTATTCATTTTGAGAAAAATAAAATAAAAAAGATTCTTGCCATAAAAAGTCAGCCTTTAGAAGCAATCTGTATATATTGAAATACGGGAGACTCTATTTTCACGCTACTGACTGATTTAATAGTATATTAAAATACCAGTACTTTTAGCTATAATTCAATTTAGTCAATACTTTGTGATCTTCCTTATATATAAAAACATACAGTTATCATTTACAAATGACATTTGTGCCTTCTATCTTTAAATGATTTAAATATAATTTCTTGAATATGATTCTTACCCATTTTATAATATTACAATAACATTTTATAACATAATAAGTTTTTTTATCCTTGTAGTAGTGGTTTATGTCTAGTTCACAACTAGTTAAGACTAGTAAGCTTTACTAATATTCTGTATTTTTCAAACTTAAGATGTTGCATGAATATATCATTTATTGCAGTATTTTTGCCTTTAACATTTTCAAATAAAATGCACTGATTCAGTTCATTATTTTAGCTAAGCCAACAAAATATGGTTTATGCTAAAAAGAAAGTAATAGTATGAAGGAAAAAGGAAATTTCCCAGTCATATGTCTCATTCACAATCAAATTATTATTTGGTTTATTGGGAGCAAATCCAGGAAGTGTTTGTGCCTAAGACTTAATTTCCATGCAGTTCATGAATATGAGATTTTATGAGTATGCAGTATGTCTGCTTGCATTAGCAATTTCTGTTCATAAGGTCACCTACTTGGGTAGACAAATCCATGAACTGAACCTGTGTATGAACTGTGTTTTGTCATGGTTTAATTATTTTTTAATTAGTTTTTTATAATATGTAGTCATTTTATAGAATTATAACTTACCATTATATTGAGATCTGAGCAACTAAACATCTAGCAATACTGTTAATGATAGATTTATAAGAATAATATCTATAGTCTTTTTACCGTATTTTCCGGCGTATAAGATGACTGGGCGTATAAGACGACCCCCTACATTTCCTGTTAAATTATAGGGTTTGGGCTATACTTGCCGTATAAGACTACCCCTCTTCCAACGCACACCAAATAAAAATTAAAAAACATCAGATTTGATTTTAATATGGTAATTTTAATTCAAATGCTTATGATATGCAGGTACTTAGTAGGAAAACTGTCACTTATAAACATAAGGCTGTTTGTTATCAAACATGTAAACATAAAACAGTGCAAGTGGATTAAACTTAATAATAATAATAATAATAATAATAATAATAATAATAATAATAATAATAATAATAATAATAAGTTGGAAGGGACCTTGGAGGTCATCTAGTCCAACCCCCTGCTAAGGCAGGAAACCCTATACCATTTCAGACAAATGGCTGTCCAGTCTCTTCTTAAAAACTTCCAGTGTTGGAGCATTCACCATTTCTGGAGGCAGGTTGTTCCACTGGTTAATTGTTCTAACTGTCAGGAAGTTTCTCCTTAGTTCTAGGTTGCTTCTCTCCTTGACTAGTTTCCATCCATTGCTTCTTGTCCTGCTTTCAGGTGCTTTAGAGAATAGCTTGGCTCCCTCTTCTTTGTGGCAGCCCCTGAGATATTGGATCACTGCTATCATGTCACCCCTCAACCTTCTCTTCATTAAACTACACATACCCAATTCCAGCAACCATTTCCTATTTTCCTAATTCACTTTTTCACTTTTCCTAATTCACTCTAAAGCTTTCCCTGCGCAGAGCCTTAAGTAACACCAGCTGCCTGCAATTAGTGCAGGTTCACATCCCACCAGGCTCAAGGTTGACTCAGCCTTCCATCCTTCCGAGGTAGGTAAAATGAGGACCCAGATTGTTGGGAGCAATAAGCTGACTTTGTAATAATGCTGCTTGTGGGGGGGGTGAAAGCTCTAATAAGCAGGCATATACATAGAATGAAGGCTATTGCTAAGCACATTGATTTGTGCTTTAAATTGTAAGCCGCCCTGAGTCTTCGGAGAAGGGCGGGATATAAATGGGATTAAAAGAAAAAGACCAAATGGGAGATCCGCTCCAGGTTTTGCAGCCCGCCCGCCCAGTTCCTGAGTCAAATGTGTCCTTAGAGCTAAGCAGCTGCTCTGGCTGCGGCATTCCCCACCTGCCTTTCAAGTTGGGATAGACTACAGCTGCTCTTCAACTTTAGAAGGAAAGATGCCCAGATCCCAGCCTGTAAAAAATCACAGACTGCAGCTTCTTCTCAAATTGGTCCCGCTTTCCCTGCGCAGACTAAATGGAAGATCCGCTCCAGATTTTCCAGCCAGCCCTGTCCCTAAAGTTTCAGCACCCGGCGTATAAGACGACCACTGACTTTTGAGAAGATTTTCATGGGTTAAAAAGTCATCTTATACGCCGGAAACTACGGTATTTGCTTTTTTCTGTCTCATTCTTTCACAAATAAATTTATGATTAGCAGTGTATTGATATGGATAAGAATGTGGATATGTACATAATAAGTGTCTCACATTCAATTTTCATTAAGACACACCATCCCAGAGAGTGCAATTTATCCTTGGTATAGAGGATGATGATGAAGAACACATTCCACATGATCTTTTTACTGAAATGGATGAACTTTGTTTTAGAGAAGGAGAAGAATATGAATGGAAAGAAACTGCCAGGTAACTTGGAAGATAATTCCTTTTGCTTTTCATTTATAATCAAGAGAGATGGCATACATTTGAATATTTGAAGGTCATTAAGTAACTGAAGCTTCAAAACTCTTAAGCATATTTCTTCTGGCTATAAATATTACTGCTTTGTCTAAGTTGGGTTTTTCCACATTTTTGTAAAATCACTGTTATTTTGCAACATTGGAAAAACTAAAGTGAAAGTGGAATCCTACACTTGGTCCCACTGAAGTGTGGATTTTAATTTTGCATAGACAAATATAGATATCTATAAAAAGGTAAGGTAAAGGTTCCCCCACACATGCGTGCTAGTTGTTTCTGACTCTAGGGGCCGGTGCTCATCTCCGTTTCAAAGCCGAAGAGCCAGCGCTTGTCCGAGGACGTCTCTGTGGTCATGTGGCCGCCATGACTAGATGCCAAAGTCTCACGGAACACTGTTACCTTCCCACCGTAGTGGTCCCTATTTTTCTACTTGCATTTTTATGTGCTTTTGAACTACTAGGTTGGCAAAAGCTGGGACGACTAACAGGCGCTCACCCTGTTACGCGGCACTTGGGATTCAACCCGCCAAACTGCCAACCTTCTGATCAACAAGCTCAGCGTCCTAACCCACTGAGCCACCGCATCCCTATAGATTTCTATAAGTTTCTTTAAAAACAAGTATCCTATACCTGAAAAAGAATAGATCATCGTTATTGTTCATTATACATATGTATATTGCAGATGGCTAAAGTTTGAAGAAGATGTTGAAGATGGTGGTGAGCGGTGGAGCAAACCTTACGTGGCTACCCTGTCTCTTCATAGTTTATTTGAATTGAGAAGTTGCATTTTAAACGGAACGGTCATGTTAGATATGAGAGCCAATTCGCTGGATGAAATAGCAGGTCGTATTTCTTTTAGTGTGTTTTATATGTTTTGTAAAGTAATTAAAATATACTTGTGTCTTATGGTTTCAAAAAAATCATAAAGAAATTATGTGCTCTAGTTTGGAGTTCATTGACAATATTGCAATGGTATTTAAAAATCCTATTAGTTGCAGCCCAGCAGGGTATGAATTAAGACAACATTTGTATTTCACCATCTTTCCCATGGCTTTAAAGATAGCTTTTTTAGGATAGAAGCCTTCCTTTTTTCTAATCATATTTTTTTAACCTAGCACACACTCATTCCTCTAGTGACATTCAAGTCTAAAAGACCACCACTAAGCTGATATTTTTAGGTTTACACCAATGATTATGATCCAAGGTAGCTTTCTTTGATTTGGATTTGCTCCAGATGGGTAGGTTAAATTCTTGAACTATTGCTGAAAATTCTGGGAATTGAACTCTAAACATCTAGAGGGTACCTGGGCTAGAAAAAGCTTTTCTACAACAGGAATGAAGTTGGCAATTATTTTTCCTATGAAAAGCTGTGACTTTGGCAAGCAGCCAGCAGTGGGTAGATGTAGCACTGTGGAATTATGCAGGATATTTTACACTTCCTAAAAATACAAAAACACAATAAATTCCCTAAGAATCTATGTCTACAAAATTCCCCCAGCTGGATAATACAGAGAATCATAAGTGTACTCCATTTTTGGTATGATTTTGTCCTAAACACTGTCTTATTAAACATTTCCTACATATCCAAGATGTTTCTCCATTATATCAATCTTTCATATTTATTTTAAATTTCATTTTTCCTTTGTAGACATGGTATTGGATAACATGATAGCTTCTGGCCACCTTGATGAATCAACGAGAGAAAATGTCAGAGAAGCCCTTCTGAAAAGACATCATCATCAGAATGAAAAAAAGTTTAGTAATCGGATACCCCTCGTCCGATCCTTTGCAGATATAGGCAAGAAACATTCTGACCCTCTCTTGCTTGAAAGAAATGGTGAGATAAGTTGTGGCTACCAGTTGTTTTATTGTTTAATAATATAATGCAGAGATGTGAGAAAAGTCAGCACATGAAAAAAATAAGATCAGAATTCTTCCCCAGCAAGTAATAATTGTAAAAACAGTTGTGCAGAAAACAAAATTACATTTTTTTATACAAAATTACCTTTTGAACTCAGAACGTTTAGGGCAAATGATTGTATCACTGAACTCATTTTATAGTTTTGTCTTTCTAGTACCTTAAACCATGATATGCGTAAAAGCAACACTATGGCTGTTTTGTTACATATATGTTCTCTATTTCTCCTTGTTTTCTGCATCTTCCTGTCAACATTTTCAGTAAAATCAGTTTTTGTTAACGCAAATATAGAAGTTAGCTTTCCTTTAATACTAATTAAAGAGTCAAACTTGGAAGAAAAAAGTGGGCTTTTTTTGTCTAAAGACACATCCTGGTTTTGCAGTTGTGAATATTATATATGTCAGGTATATGATTTACTATAGAAATATAATATGGGATATACAGATTATGTCTCCCTTATTCACTGATTGCTCCTCCCTCTGTCCCTGTCACATTTGGAGTAGTTTCTGATATTCTGGAAGTGTTTTATCCTTTCAGGTAATTTTTATTTTAACTGTGTTATCTGAATTTTTCATTCCGTTTGCTGCAAATTTGTTGGCTTTTGAAGAATTTACTTTTCTCAGGTTGCTTAATTGAGTGTAAACTGTCTAAACATCTAAATTGCTAACCAGAAATTGAATTGCTTTCTAGTGAATTGTTCATTATAGTTAGAAACTAATAATAAATGCAGGTCTTTAAAAGATGCTCATCTAAATATTTATCCTTTATTCTGTTCTGGAGTTACATCTGTCTGGAACTGTCATATGCATTTTTATAGTTGTGGTAAGAACACTGGTTATCAATTTATTACTTATTCGACATGCATGTTTTGTTTACTGCATATTTTCCGAAATTTGCATTAAGAAAGGATTTTAATATTTTATTGCATATTCAAAATAAATAGATTTCTATTATAAGCATAGCATTCTGGTTAGGGCTGTATAAACCATTAACATTCAGTGATTTGGGGGAGGACTAATTCCATTCATAAATCAATTGTGAATGGTTTATACAGTGCTGACATTTTCTTCAAAGCTTTTGAACTGAAGTAATCATGAATTATATCTATATCTATATATGCCTTTTAAATGTCCATTATGTGGAAATATATGCTGACTTCTTTAACATCTAAAATTCTGCTTAGTACTCAATATTTTGCTTATCTCACCTTATCACCTATTAAATTATGCCTTTAAAATATTTTATAGTATCAGATGAAATGATTTCATGTTTCTACTGAATATTTTCCTTACTTTATTTGTTTTATCTCAGGGGAAGGCCTTTCAGCCTCCCGCCATTCTTTACGAGCAGGTCTCTCTGCCTCAAATATTTCCCTGAGAGGAGAGAATCGTTTGTCCCTTCTACTCAATTACCTTCTTCCTGGATCTCCAACAACCTCAAGGAGCACAACCCCTTTACCTACCCCACAAAGCACTCCACCTTCCAGTCCTAGGTGTGATTCCAAGGGAACCACAAATTTCCAGCCAACCGAGCATCAGGTGTCTCCTAATGATGATATCCCTAAAGTAGTAATTCATCCACCTGAGGAAGATTTAGAAGCTCAGGAAAGCAAGAAGAGGACAGAGGAAAATAGTGACATAACACCAGGCAACTATTTGAACTCAAATTATCCATGTGTGGTGCTTTCTGCAGCTGAATCACTCCCACTGCAAAAATTTTAATCACACAGCTTTAGCACCCATAAATTGTACATCTGCTATTTGTTTGCATGCCTCATTATTTTTGCGTGATACTTTCTTGGAAAACTTTATTTGGTATTTTGAAATAGATAAAAGATTTGATCCTTAATATTAACATAAATATTAATACATTGAAAGCAATTACATGTGTGAACATTTCTCCATACTTTTTTGTTTCTTAACAAAATGAATTCATTCAGCAACTGCTCCTGCTTTAAAAGACAAAAAAAGGTGTGTGGGAGCGAGGAGGGGAATAAGTTACACATTTGTAAACTACAAAATGGTGGCCTTTTCCTTATTTTCAAAACTCCTAATTCCCATAAGGAAGGTACGCTAAGAACCCGAATATCATGTTGTGAAATTTCTACCTAATTTCAATATTACTGTAATACAAAATGCTACTTTTGCCATTACATGAGACTTTGAATGGGAATACAGAATATTTTATACTATGTGATACAACAATTAAAGAGATATTTAAATAGAGAACCCTGCAAGCCTACTTGGCACTAAAAATAAATTGTGGGATGACCCAACTCTTGTAGTATGAATATTGTACGGACAATTCTCACATGATGCTTCTTTCTTGGATTCCTGTACTTTTCACACATACATATTTGTTAGCACCAGAGAATAATACTCTAGCTCAAATGTGACTAACCTTAATCATTGATTCAGTTTCAACTTATCTTTTTCTTCCATTTCCTTAGTTATATAAAACATTTTATCTTTTAGCTAAAGAAGCCTTCAGAATAGCTTTGAAAGATGAACATTGTTCTTGTTATCATGATTATAATTAGGCTATAAAAATCATGTAGGAATAATGAAGTAATATCAGTTACTAAAAATTGCTAAAGAACGGGAAACAGTTTTATATCTTTTGAGCAGATTAGGATAGGCATTTTCATAATAATTACACTGCAATTGTATTTCAACCAGAAATAGATTACCACAAATCTACAAGTTTTTTTAATTGATACTGAATTATTTCCCCAATCTTTAACATACACATACATGCATGCTCACATATTGACATGTTGACTAGTTGCTTGGCAGCTGTTTGAAATTATAATGGACTTTCCTAGGGTTATTTATAACCTGGTTTTGAAGTTCTGATGCCCCTGTGGTCATATGACTTCGTTTCAGGTGCACAGCTATTGACTCACATTTATAGCTATTTACAGAATTCCACAGTCAGATAACATGATTTTATAGCTTTTTGCTGACAACTGGAATTTATTTCTGGTTTTAGCAAAAGCAGTCCACAACAAACAATTGGTTCACCTAATGACCAGTGTTTGCTTAATAACTGCCATAAAAATATACTAAAATCAGGGTGATCATGTGGGTGACCCATTTTACAACTGTCATGACTTACAACTGTAGTGGGCAGGCTCCATTGTGATTGTAGGTAGAGATCTACATGCATATATTTCCTGTTTTACATATTCATTTACCCTACACTTACAGCGCTATCTGATTTTAGCATGGGATACAATGAGATTAATATAAGACTTTCCTCCTATAGTAATGATATATTTAGAGAACCATATGTGATTTATAAGGGACGCGGTGGCTCAGTGGGTTAGGATGCTGAACTTGTCGATCGGAAGGTCGGCAGTTTGGCGGGTCGAATCCCGAGTGCTGCGTAGCAGAGTGAGCGCCTGTTACTCGTCCCAGCTCCTGCCAAACTAGCAGTTCGAAAGCACGTAAAAATGCAAGTAGAAAAATAGGGAACACTACGGTGGGAAGGTAACAGCGTTCCGTGTGCCTTTGGCATCTAGTCATGCCGGCCACATGACCACGGAGACGTCCTCGGACAAGCGCTGGCTCTTCGGCTTTGAAACGGAGATGAGCACCGCCCCCTAGAGTCGGAAACGACTAGCACGCATGTGCGGGGGAACCTTTACCTTTACCTTTTATGTGATTTATGGAGCAGAGTAGCTCAGTGGTTAAAGGTCCTGAGCTTGTCAGCTTGAAAGCTGTCAGCCCAAAGTTGAGATCTGTTGCTGGGTTACAGGTTAGGTCCTGTTACTTGTCTCAATTCCTGCCAACCTAGCTGTTCGAGAGCATGCAAATGTGAGTGGATAAATAGGTACCATTATGGTGAGAACGTAAAGCGTTCCATGTGCCTTGGCATATAATGCTGGCCACATCAGCACAGAAGTATCTTCGGACAACGTTGGCTCCCTCATCTGAAATGGAGATGAGCACTGACCCCTAGAGTTGGACACGTCTGGACAGAGGAAATCTTTATATGATATATGCATTTCTCTCTGTTTACACCAGAATGTTTGGTTGCTGTATGACAAGTACTAGTTATATCATGGTGAAACCTGTCACACCCGTGCACCAGGAATTAATAGGAAGACTTGATTACCAGTTGTATGCCTTTAAGTGCTTGAACTTGCATCTCTGTTTCACATTTTCTATGATACACTTTATAAAGTTGATTTAAGGTTTATACATGTACATGAAGTTTGATTGTGTTCTTGCTATTTATTTGCTAATAGATTCTCAAGCATATTAAGACAACAAGGAAACAGTTTACTTTTTTTCTTTTGCTCTTTGATTTTTGTTTTTATGTTGAATGAGTTCTATCATTTGAGATATTTAATGTTTCACATTCATTTGGGCTTTGAGGTTTCTAGTAATTGCTATGGAAAAGTATGTATAAAATGGGACAAAACTCACTTAACAAATGTCTCACTTAACAGAAATTTTGGGCTAATTATGGTTGTAAGTCAAGGACTAATTGTACTGGAAAAACAATACCTTGCTTTCCTTTAGAGTGTTAATTGTAGTGGCAAGAAAGATATTTTAATATTCTGCCTTTAATAGATATATCTTTGTTATGTTAAAAAAACAGCATTACCTAGAAATGGGTTTGAAAATAGGGCAGAAAGTAGTGTCATTCATAAAGTAATAGAGTACCAACTACTGGCGTTAGTCATATTTCTAGTCAGGGCTTTTTTTGTCATAGAACGCCCAGAATGGAGTTCCGGCACCTTTTTTGGATGGAACCTTGTAGGGTAGGCAAGGCGAGTTGTATGACATGTGTGAGTTCCGGCACCTTTTTCTTTTACAAAAAAAGCACTGTTTCTAGTACAGAATAAGGTGAAGCTTATTTTAGCAATTTGAGTGTGATGGAATTAAAATGTTAATAAGCCTTGATAAATTTCTTTCCAGATCAGTTGCTATTTACAGTATTTACTTGTTAGATAATATCTCATATTTCCTTTTAAGAGGTCAAGGCAGCATTATAACGGTATTACAGAATTTCAGTAGATTCTATTCCATCTCTGCTATAATTCATTTACCAAGAATATTAGTTCTAAAATCAAGTCAGAAACACACTGAAGTAGATAGCTGAGACTGTATATATTCATTTTATACTTTTTTAAAAAGGTATGTACCGGTACTATGGCAGTACTTGCTCTTTCTCTGTCTGGATATGTGAGTATTCTCTGAGCTGTTGACACTGGTCCAGTCATCCAACAGTCTCTTGGATCTATTCAGAAAGAATAGGTACTCTTGACAATAAAAGCCAGACTAAAGTGCAATCTAACAGCTTTGTTCATAGGAGGGGATCACATAAATTCATTTACTTTTTTAGGAGGTCATGATATCACAAAGTTTTAAGATTCTCTAATATATATAGTTCATCCCTTCAAAATTACATATGTTCATATTACATATTGGTCTCTGCTAGGTTTGAGTCTCCTTGGCATGCTTGGTTTTTTTTTTTTATCATGGGCCTTTAGATGTTGAACTTCTCATACTAACATTGGCCATGCTGGCCACAGCTTCTGGGCATTGTAGATGAACAATATATGGAAAACTACAGATATCCTACTCCTATTTTAAATGATAAAAAGTTTGTTATGTTTTTCATTCTGATGTGTAAAACAATTACATCATGGATCTGTTACACAAAATTGATATATTGAATATAATGAATAATTTTCCTCTTGAAGATTAACCTGCAAGTTTACATTTCTAAACATGTACAAAAACTAATATTTGGCTAGAATGGTAGGGTCCAGAGGAGAAACAAAACATTTTGGGGTCTTCTGCAACATTCTGCTTTCAGAATAAGGTACATATTTTCCTATTTTGGCCATGAAAGCCAGCTGGGTGACCTTGGGCAGTCACTCTCTCTAGACCCAACTCATCTTACAGGTTGTTGTTGTGGGGAAATAGGAGGAGGAAGATGTGTTGGATATATTATCTGAGTTATTTATAAAAATAATAAGTAAAACTAAAATAAAAAGTAAATGGAATTTTATGTATTGCTTATCAATATAGGAATAATTTTTTTTATGTTTGTTTAGGGAATTTATATGGCCATCCACTCACTTTCCATGACTCTAGATGGCTTACAAAATATAAAACCCTAATATACAGAGTAAAACAATAACCCACCCCTAATTCAAACTTAGGAATCTTTACTTATGGATAAATGAATTGTTTGGATCCTGGCTCAGATCCCATTTTAAAAAGTTTTCTTGCTTTAGGGCTGCACCAATGGATGATTGCTAACTTTCTAATGGTTCACTGCCATATAGATTTATTTAAGTAGTCTAAAGTACATTTTGCTTTATTTTATGATTGTTCCAGGGAATTCCAGTAAAATATGACATTCTTATAATTGTATGATCCATATTGGTAGTTATATGCACATTTTAAAATTTAAAAATAATACCTTTTTGGTGAATTTTGCAAAAGGCCATCATTTAGGAAATAGCTAATTTTAACACTTAATAAGCTTCCATTGTTTTCCTGAAAAAAATAACTTGTTTGGCAATTTTGGTACTAATGCACTTTTTGTTTATTAACTTTCACATTTGCTTTTAGAAAGCTGTCACTGTTGTTATGTAACTATGCCTATTTCTAGGCAATGTAATTTTAAATATGCTTCTTTATTCTAATTGTAGGGCTCTTAGCATCACCACAATCTGCACCTGGTAATTTGGATATTGGAAAAAGTGGAGAATTTAAAATTAGTGGAACAGGAGGGAGTAGAGAAAACAGTACTGTTGACTTCAGCAAGGTAAAGTTTTTAAGCTTTTAGAGAACACACAGCTTTGTGCATTTTATGGAAGCTTGCTTTTCTCTTCAGAAACTACTTGTTTGTATGTGTGTTATATAATATAATTCTAAAATAAAGTTCTGGAATAAATTACGTGCAACTACAGATATATTTTAGTAATTACCTGAAAATACAGGATCAGTTAGGGACACTTTGATATAGTGCTTAAAACACCAGAAACCAGGGGATTAAGTTCTAGTTCCACTTTAAGCATGAAGGCAACAATATAACTTTGGATTAATCACTTTAAAACATTTCTGAAAATAATGCTAAGAAAACTTCAAGAGCTTGTCCAGGTAAATCACCAAGATTCAAGACTAACATTTGTACATACATACACAGGCTGTGCCACTTTTATTATTATGTTATGTTATTTTATTCATCACATATGTGATAAATTCTATATAATTTCTTAAACTGTCATTTTATTCATTGTAATCTGAGAATCTATTGAGTACAGTGGGATACGTGAAAGAGGAAAGAGGATGGAAAGGAAGGTGGAGTCAGAGTTAAGTTGGTGAGTGGAAGATTCCAGACTGATGTGGTTGGCTTACTAGAATGGGCCAGTAGCAATATAGAGACTGCCTCTATAATGAGGCAATATCTAAGGTTCCTCTTCAAAGACAGTAACATGAAAAAAGGATTAAAGAACTGAGTCTGACTGGGTAGAAATTCTAAATTAGCATTCAGTGCATTCTGAGTAGTCTACCCTCAACCATCGAAGTTCAGTGGGTGATTTTTGTTCAGTTGTTGTTGTTGTTAGCTGCGAAGTCGTGTCCGACCCATCGCGACCCTATGGACAACATTCCTCCAGGCCTTCCTGTCCTCTACCATCTTCTGGAGTCCATTTAAGCTCGCGCCTACTGCTTCAGTGACTCCATCCAGCCACCTCATTCTCTGTCGTCCCCTTCTTCTATTGCCCTCGATCTTTCCCAGCATTAGGCTCTTCTCCAGTGAGTCCTTCCTTCTCATTAGGTGGCCAAAGTACTTGAGTTTTAGCTTCAGAATCTGGCCTTCTAAAGAGCAGTCAGGATTGATCTCCTCTAGGACTGACCGGTTTGATCGCCTTGCAGTCCAAGGGACTCGCAGGAGTCTTCTCCAGCACCACAGTTCAAAGGCCTCAATTCTTTGGCGCTCAGCCTTTTTTATGGTCCAACTTTCACTGCCATACATTGCAACTGGGAAGACCATAGCCTTGACTATACGCACTTTTGTTGACAGGGTGATGTCTCTGCTTTTTAGTGTGCTGTCTAGATTTGCCATGGCTTTCCTCCCCAGGAGCAAGCGTCTTTTAATTTCTTGGCTACAGTCCCTGTCTGCAGTGATCTTGGAGCCCAGGAAAATAAAATCTGTCACTACCTCCATTTCTTCCCCATCTATTTGCCAGGAATTGAGAGGGCCAGATGCCATGATCTTGGTTTTCTTAATGTTAAGTTTCAACCCAAGTTTTGCACTCTCCTTCTTCACCTGCAACAAGAGGCTCTTTAGTTCTTCTTCACTTTCTGCCATTAGAGTAGTATCATCTGCTTAGAGTGGTATCATCTGCTTAGAGTGGTATCATCTGTTCAGTTATACCCTTTCAACCCAGACTTATCTCTCAGTTGTTTGGGAGAAAATAATGGAAGGAATGCTAGTATACTGCCTTGAAGCCTTAAACTGGAGGCTCGATATATCACAAATAAATTGATAAAAATGGTTATGTGGAACTTCATAAAAGCTCTAGTCTAACTTGTCTGAAAAATTCCATGTAAAAGGTTATAAATGTCTTTCAAGATAATTTGCTATTTTAATAGTATTTTATTTAATGTTGTTGTTGTTCAGTAGCCATAATAGTTAAAAGCAACAGCACAAGCAGAATTGAGGTTTAATATGTTTTCTTTTATGCTGCAGCTTCCTTTTTTTCCTGATTACCATGTGAGGCGCATAATTAGGGTGGGCAACAAATGTAAATTGAGATAAATTGTAGAAATGTATTTATGGATCTTGTGCTATTGTTGCTGTTATTGATTAAATACGTATGCCATCAAATCATCCAAATTCATGGTGGCTTACTAGAGGATAAATTATAATAAAACATTTGATAAGAATAAGAGCCTTGGTGGAGCAGTGGGCTAATGCCTCCTTAAGTAACCCCAGCTGCCTGCAATTAGTGCAGGTTCGAGTCCCACCAGGCTCAAGGTTGACTCAGGCTTCCATCCTTCCGAGGTAGGTAAAATGAGGACCCAGATTGTTGGGGGCAATAAGCTGACTTTGTAAAAATGCCGCTTGGGGGGGGGAGCAAAAGCCCTAATAAGCAGGCATATACATAGAATGAAGGCTATTGCTAAGCACATTGATTTGTGCTTTAGATTGTAAGCCGCCCTGAGTCTTCGGAGAAGGGCGGGATATAAATGGGATATAAAAAAATCACAATCTCACTTCATTTGCATGCTGTTAATTGAAACTATTCATATCAGATTTTGTAAGGTTTCTAGGTTAAAACAACACTTTTCACTTTGCTTTTTCAAATACTGTGATGTATTCAGTACTGCTGTTAATAATTAGTGGTAGTAAAGTTCTTTTCTATTTTAAAGATTCACTATATATTTTTTTTTATTGAAAAGTTTTAACATACAGTTTATCTTTAACAGTCCCCCCTCCCCTCCCTTCTCCCTCCCCCCCTACCTCTCCCCCCTCCCCCCCTCCCCCCCCCCTACTTCCCAGAGCTAAATACAAGGTATATATATAAAAAAGAATCATAAACAACCATATATTAACAACCATAACCTCTAAAATCCATCACTCTCTAGCTTATATAGGATAGGGTAATCTTTAATAATATTAAATATATATAGAAAAACTAAAACAGAAAAAGAAGGAAAAAGAAGGAAGACTTATTCAAATGCTACATGAAACTTCTTAACCTTATACTTATTCTGGATAAACTCAATCCATTTTCTCCATTCCATAATGTAACGTTCTTGCGAGTGATCTTTCAGATAAGCCGAAATCTTCGCCATTTCTGCCAGGTCGGAGACCTTTAAAGTCCACTCTTCTATAGTCGGCAGTTCCTCTTTCTTCCAATACTGACCTATCAAGAGTCTTGCTGCCGTAATTAAATTTAACATCAACTTAGTGTCCACAACCGTAGCGTCCATGATTATTCCCAACAAGAAAAGTTGCGGACAAAACTTTATCCTTTGCT
This sequence comes from Vipera berus, assembly GCF_964194415.1. Lineage (NCBI taxonomy): Eukaryota > Metazoa > Chordata > Lepidosauria > Squamata > Viperidae > Vipera > Vipera berus. Next base: position 84,904,447 of record NC_138205.1, read on the forward strand.
TAAAAATCTTCTGCATATTCCACCAAATTTTTATCCAAAAAGCCTTGATCTTTTTACAAGTCCACCATACATGAAAATATGTTGCATCTTCATCTCCACATCTCCAGCATTTTGGCTGATAGTTCGGATACATACTTGCAAGCTTTTTAGGATCTAGATGCCATCTATAAAACATTTTATAAAAATTCTCTCTTAAGTTTTGAGCTTGTGTAAATTTTACGTTCCTCACCCAAATCTTTTCCCACGTGTCCATTGTAATAACTTCCTGGTTATTTTGGGCCCATTTTATCATACAATCCTTAACAAGCTCTGTTTCTGAGTCAATCTCTATCAATGCAAGATATATCCGTTTAATGTGTGCTGGACCCTGATTTCTAATTTGCTTTATCAGATTTTCATCAGTCATTGTAAAACCATTTTTTTTACAATGACTGATGAAAATCTGAATGTATTTCTCTAGAAATTAAAAATACATATAAATATAGTGAATCTTTGTAAAAATGGTTTTACAAAGATTCACTACGTATATTTATATGTATTTTTAATTTCTAGAGAAATACATTCATGACTTTTCCAGGCATATTCTGATATATAATAAAATTGTTATTATATAGATTATGACAGTAATAGAATCTGCCCATTACAGTTGTAAAATGTTGCAGTCTTTAAGTGAGGCATCCATATGATCGCCTCCCTCAATAGCCGCTGTCTTGGCCATCTCAAATGTGGCTACTAAGCAGTCACATGGGAAGGTTGAACAGAGTGAGAGAACTTCTTCCTGAAAAGGGGTAGGCAGCTGCTCTACTCCTTGGAATGAGCTAAAAAAATAGAAGTTCTTTTCTCTAGCTGGGACAGGACAGATAGGAGGTGCACTATACAGCATGTTAGTCCTACAGGAGTAGGGCGGTATATAAGTCTAATAAAGATAAAGAAAGATGTTGCTGCCCTAGAGAAAAAGAGAGAAAGAAAGCAGCTTGTGACCTAACACTGTCAGCTTCCCTGATGATTTGCAAATGGTGATAACATGATTGCAGAGGGCTTGGTAACCCATTGTAAATGTGAATGGGTTGCCAAGAGCCCAGATCACGATTATGTGGCTATGGAAGCACAGCAACACCCATGACTTAGCACTGGTTATATGTCCCTTCATTCAGTGCCATTGTTATTTCAAACAGTCTCTGAATGAATATTTGTAAGTCAAGGACTACCTGCATATTGTTGTATAAGACTAAGATAATTTACTTTTACATTCAGTATAATGGGCTATAAGATTTATAGAAGAGTCCTTATCATGTCATTAAAACGCTGCTGTAGCAGAGACATGGGCCCATTCTAGATGTACATACAGAATCCTATATGGAGTACCTCAGGTAACAGTGTGATTTCCAGGTATAATATGAATAAAGTGCATTTAGAACTGTAAATGTTGGTTGAAGGCCCAAGTACAGAATTAAAACCCATATCTTTCCCTTTTTATTGAATTATCTACAGAGAATTGCTTCCTTTAGTGCAGAGGTCTACAACCCTTGGAGTACTGGAGGTACTCCAGGTTTGTGGCCTGTTAGGAACTGGGCCATACAGCTGGAGTTGAGTAGCAGGCGAGTGAACAAAACTGAAACCATCACTCCTCCTTTGTGGAAAAATTGTTTTCCATGAAATTGGTCCCTAATGCCAAAAAGGTTGAGGACCACTGCTTTAGTGTAAATGATGCTAACCTGTAATAAAGTTATTATTTGTATAATTTATAATATAGTATTGCTCCTTTCAATGTTTTGGTTCCAATATATAATTCAGAAAAATGATGTAATTTTACTTAAAAGTTCTCTTAACAAAACAAATATATATATAATAGTTTAATCATGGCAAATGCCATTATTCTAGCTCCTCTGTCAAGTTTTTATATGTTTACTTGGCCTGTTCTTCTCTGCACCTGCCTTGTCTCCTGTTGGGCAGGATTCTGCCTCCTGGCACTGTAGTTGTGGCACACTTGGTGTGGGACTCAAGAGGCCAGCTGTAAGTGGTTTTTTTTCACTAGATAGCTGTGTAACTGGTGTGTTGGTTTCAGTGATTTTTGTGTTTTTGTCTTTATGTGAGCCAATAGTTTGTACAATGCTATATATTATGTTGGTGAATTTTTATAATTATATACACAGTTTCATGGGTAATTTGAACAACCCTACTATATAAAGAATTAATTTTCCATAAATATTTTTTTATATTGAATTTATAAAATGAAGCAATTGTGTATATAATTACTTTGATTTAGTGGAATTTGTAGTTATTTAATATAAAACACTTTTATTCCCAAGATATAATTTTAGTAAGTTTTTGTGATTGTATATTTTGACATAGTTATGAAAAAAGTATTTGTATGTATGGTTAAATTAAATTGTTATTAAACTTCATAACGTATGTATACGCTGTAATAATACAGTATATTTTGCTTGCAACCTGTCACTTATTTGTAAATGTCAGTTTCAAAATGCTTTAGAATACTTTAATATACTATTAATTATTCTTTGAAAATAGGTGGATATGAACTTTATGAGGAAGATTCCAATAGGTGCAGAGGCATCAAATGTGCTTGTTGGAGAAGTGGATTTTTTGGAGAGACCAATTATTGCATTTGTGAGGCTGTCTCCAGCTGTGCTTCTCACTGGTCTCACAGAGGTTCCTGTTCCTACACGGTAAAATAAAAATATAATGTAATAAAGCTCTCTGTATTATTTTTAATATATTATGTGAAGCAATATTCTTTTTCTTAGAAAGAAAAAAGAGGCTGCTGTCTGTTGTGGGTTTATCATGCTGGTTTAAAATCTTGTATGCAGATTTTATCTTATGTTGGTTTAAAATCTCTCTAACTTCATAGTTCATACTTATGATTTAGTGGCAAATGCAGAAAATTGAACTTAAAATAACTTTCAGATTATTATTAGTATTTCGTATGGCATAACAGAATACAGCATAATGCATAAACATTCACCAAAACAACGTATGAAACGTGTATCAAACTGTACCAATTTAAAATATACCAATTTAAAAATACAAACACAAATGCTGATTAAATTATGAATAAAATCAAATTATGTATGAGCAGATACTGGGGTGGCTACTCCTATGGCCAGATGTCTAAGATGTTTAGTCATTGAGCAATATTGCCCTGTAGATGATGTATTTCATGTAGGGATCCAGAGAACCTTCTGAGGGGGCATTTCATCACAATATGGTAAAGTTTGTGGGATGTTCCCATAGTTATAGTCAGGATTATCAACCAGCTCCCATTTATATTTCCAATATTGGCACCTGCCACAGTTGATTCAAATCTGGCTGACCACTGCCCAGATTTTCTTTGGGACATTAAAGCCAAAGGGGCATTGTACTGGATCAGACACTAAATTAAATAGATCTGGGTTAGTCCTCTCCTGCTGCTCTGCTAATCTCAGTGTCAAAGTTTCACTGACTAATTGCTGTCCAAGTTTCAATGATAGGTTCTGAGATTTGAGTATGAATATTTGATTGTGACAATCATCATGTATAAGTAATAATCAGTTTGTCTCATATTTTTGCAACTCCCATTTTAAGGCTAATTATCTTCTAAGATATTTCAAATGCATATTAAAATGAGACAATATATTACAAAAGTAATGTTTATTTTGATCTAAAAAATTTGGAATGCCAATTTTATCCTCTCTTGTCTTGCCAGTAAAGGCAAAATAGAATTTTGTAATAATTTTAAGATAAATTCTGATAACTATATTGTTATTTTAATAGAAGGGAAAATGAATTAGACCAGTGTGAATTACATAAAATGTTTGGCAAATTTTCTAGATGAAAAAGTATAGTGTCATTACCATCCAGTAACATTGGATTAAGAAATTTCCAATCCATTGTACTCATTGTAGTCAAAAACATTCTTCTTGTTGTTGTTGTTATATGTGCTATTATTCAATAGTAAAAATTCTAGTTGTCATTGACGGATATTATTGAATTCCTGCTATAATATTTGACCTTGCAATCCATTTTCATAATTCCACAGTTTCCTTTTTCTGTTGCTGGGACCAGCAGGTAAAGCACCTCAGTATCATGAAATTGGTCGATCAATAGCAACACTCATGACTGATGATGTGAGTACTGCCATTTACTATATACCCCCCAAAATAATTTAAAATAGGCTGAAGTCAATATGCATTTTTATAATTAACTTAAATTTATAATTGTAGAGTATATCATCTTATGCACACATATTTATAAATACATTCTCATGTGCATATACATTATGCCTTTCTCTGGCACGTGCAGAGATGAGGTCCTATCTGTGTTTCTCCATTTTAGTCATCTCAACTTCTTTGTTGGTATTGGGAGAAGCAGCTGGATATCCCTCATTTTTGGGATGTTAAATTAAAATAATATAATAAGAAAAGAAATTGAATTATACATAGTTCCCAAAAAATTCTGTTGCTAAGTGAGATAGTTGTTGAATGAGTTTTGCCCCATTTTACAACCTTTCTTGTCACATTTGATAAATGAATCACTGCAATTGTTAATAACACAGTTGTTAAGTTATCTGGCTTCCCCATTGACTTCGCTTCTCAGAAGGTTGTAAAAGGTGATCACATGATCACAGTACATTGCAACTGTTATAAATATGATTCAGTTGCCAAGCATCTGAATTTTGATCACATGACCATGGGAATGCTGCAATGATCATAAGTCACTTTCAGTTCTGTTGTAACTTCAGTCACTAAATGAACTATTGTAAGTTGAGGACTACCTGTATGTAGTTTATATCAATGCTGTTTTTCATATCTGTCTATATCTTTGCCCATGTGAACTAACCATTTTTCTATAACATCCATGAACTTCTTTGTACATGTCTTTTTCTTTTGTTTTTAGTCTTCCCTTTCATTTAACTAATTCATTTTTATTGTTTTGCTCTGCAATGTGTGTCATTTGACTATATGCCCAAATCACCTTGAAGTATTTTCTTCTAGTAATTTTCATTTCATATTAAGTGCATTGTTCAATATCCATTAATTCTTGACCTTATCCTGCCTTTTCTCACACATAGGTTTTAAATGCTTTTTATATAAATGAGCAGAAGTATGCTATAATGAATAGTTATTTTCCTGTTTTTTGGACAAGTATTAATTCTTGCAAGATAAATTACTATTCATTACTTTTCTACTAGCAGATCTGAACAGTCCATCAATTCTACCCGAATCTATCTACTTGCTCCAATTTTGCCTTTATAAGTTGCCATTGTTCCTCCATTTTCCCAGTGCAACACAACTACTTTGTTCTTTGGACTTGGGAATTAATCTATTATACTCCTCATTGCATCATTTCTATTATTTATTTATTAAAATTAATTCATTAAAAAACTGCCCAATACTTGAAAGTCTCTGGCGAATATAGAGTAAAACACACAAAAAAATGTAAGCTGAATGTATATACTACTAAAATTTTTGTTCCTGTAACCTTTAACTGGGTGAAACAGATCATCAGAGGATAACAATTTTTGAACCAAGGTACCTCAAATGGGATAACTTAATGTATCCAAAATCTGGAATCTATGACACCTATTGAAATCGAAATTTGGCTAATTTTATAAAATATTTTATGAAGTAAATGTTGTCATAAAACACTTCATGACATAATGTAAAATGTAATAAATTTTTCCTGTGCTGATGTTTGACTGCACTATACAGTTCAACATGGATGATTTTCAAGGCATATACATTTCTGAATGTATCCCATCACATCCAGTGAAGGCAATATACTAAAGGTTGTCATTGCTGAAGGCATTGAAAAATGGTATGGTAAGGAAATATTTCTAAAAAGGATGACTCAACAGGTCAGAAGTTATCTAGTGAAAATATATAGATAACTTCAAAAGAAATATAAAAATAAAAATATTATATAAACTAGGAGCGGCACTAGTCTAATGAAACTAATGAAATGTTATAATTATGTTAATTTTAAAGTTAACTATAATGTGTTAATTTTAACGTTGTTAGCTGCGAAGTCATGTCTGACCCATCGCGACCCTATGGACAACATTCCTCCAGGCCTTCCTGTCCTCTACCATCTTCTGGAGTCCATTTAAGCTCACGCCTACTACTTCAGTGACTCCATCCAGCCACTTCATTCTCTGTCATCCCTTTCTTCTATTGCCCTCAATCTTTCCCAGCATGAGGCTCTTCTCCAGTGATTCCTTCCTTCTCATTAGGTGGCCAAAGTATTTAAGGATCTGGCCTTCTAAAGAGCAGTCAGGGTTGATCTCCTCTAGGACTGACCGGTTTGATCGCCTTGCAGTCCAAGGGACTCGCAGGAGTCTTCTCCAGCACCATAGTTCAAAGGCTTCAATTCTTTGGCGCTCAGCCTTTCTTATGGTCCAACTTTCACTGCCATACATTGCAACTGGGAAGACCATAGCCTTGACTATACGCACTTTTGTTGACAGGGTGATGTCTGCTTTTTAGTGGGCTGTCTAGATTTGCCATGGCTTTCTTCCCCAGGAGCAAACGTCTTTTATTTTCTTGCCTACAGTCCCCATCTGCAGTGATCTTGGAGCCCAGGAAAATAAAATCTGTTACTACCTCCATTTCTTCCCCATCTATTTGCCAGGAATTGAGAGGGCCGGATGCCATGATCTTGGTTTTCTTAATATTAAGTTTCAACCCAAGTTTTGCACTCTCCTTCTTCACTCGCAACAAGAGGCTCTTCTGAATCAGCTTCAGAATTTGTAGCGGGCCTGAGGCAGGCCGCATGCCTTTGCAAATTTTCAAACTTAGAAGATCCACTATGAGACCGGCTCGTCCGCGGCCTACGGGACCGAACGCTTCAGCAGAGACTCTGCCAGACCAAACTTAACATTTTCAGAAGCACAAGACAAAGTAATGGCTGATGAAGCCGCCGGGGGCGCAGTTCAAACAGTACAGCCCACCAAAATGACAAAGCATGAAGAATCAGTCCACCATGAGGACACCGAACGCACTGAAGAATCTTCTGAGGAAGAAGAGCCTGAAATCAACAGACTCCAAAAGCAACCCAACACGCAACACCTCAACAGCCAGCAGCGAGAGAACACTTACAAGGCAGTTCTGTTACCTAGATGTAAAGGGTGCGGCAGCAACTATTTTCGCGCCGATTGCAGATTCCAATCAGCCATGTGCAGAGCTTGCGCAAGGACAGGCCACATCGCAGTGGTTTGCAGAGCCCGCCAGAGAAACTGGCCACCCAAACACCAGTCACAAGAACCGACTAGGAGAGGTACTGGGGCCCAGGGAATGGTTAGTGTGGGGTTTTTCAGAAGCCGTAGAAGCATGTGCTGCACGGGCCCGACGGCCCCTCAAACCTAAACTCAGACCACTGGTAGAGCTACAAGGAGTTCCATGTAAGATGGAATTGGACTCTGGCTCTGCAGTCTCAATTATTTCTCAAGACACTTTTAACTTCGTGTGTAGGCGCAGTAACAATTGGGCCAAACTAAGGCCCTCAGACATAATCCTAACTGACTTTCAAAATGTTCAAGTTAAAGGTAAGGGAGAAGCCACTTTGACGGTAAAATTTAAGGGGTTTTTTGGGCACCTGGATGTCATAGTAGTAGGGGGCCAAAGAACGAGTCTCATTGGACTCGATTGGTTTGATGCAGACCTTGCATCAGTATGCGAGGACTATGCAGATGTTTTTGATTCAGCCCTAGGAACATACACAGGCCCACCTATCTCATTTAAGCTAGTTCCAATCAGGGTTAAGCCTTGAGGGTCCCCTTTGCCTTTAATAAGCTTGTAGAACAGGGCATTTTACAGCCTGTTGATGGTGGGGAGTGGGAAACTCCTATAGTCACTCCAGTTAAAGCCAACGTAGAAATTCGCATTTGCACTGACTATAAATGCACTCTAAATAAAGCCTTCAAGCAACACGCTTACCTGGTCCCAGTTGTCAACCACATTTTAGCCTCCTTGCAAGGGGGTACTATTTTTGCTAAAGTTGATTTAGCATAGGCCTATCAGCAATTCCGGTTGATGAGGCCACAGCTGTGGCTCACACGATCCTGACTCACAGGTGGGAGGAAACACACACTCCCTGGTCTAGGATTCACATAGACTACGCTGGGCCCTTTCAGGGACAGCTCTTCCTTATAGTAGTGGATAGCCATTCCAAATGGCTGGAAGTAATTCCAGTTCCTAACATGACTACTGCTAGGACCATCCAGGTGCTAAGAAAACTGTTTGCCACACATGGGCTGCCAGATGTCTTAGTTTCAGACAATGTTAGTTAGTTTCAGACAATTCACTGCTGCTGAATTTCAGGCCTTCCTTAGAGCTAATATCATCAGACATGCAACGTCTGCGCCTTTTCACCCATCTTCTAATGGTCAAGCTGAACGCATGGTGAGGACAAAGGAATCACTCAAGCGCATTGTAACAGGTGACTGGCATCATAGATTGGCAGATTTTCTACTCTACTTTTACTTCATAACTGAGGAGGAACCAGAGGGAGAAGTGGGGAGTCCAGGAATGCAACATGGATCCCCTGAATGAGCAAGCTAATCGGATTTCAGCAACCGCTGTGCCTACTCTGCTGATCAGTCTGACTGTGGGGTGGGCCAACCTGGAGAGGCCAGCCAGAGAGCATCAATCCCCTTGACTCAGGAGCACCAAGGACACAGGTCTACCCAGCCCACTGGGTAAGCTGGTACATCACAAAGTGACTGGAACTCCGAGATGTTCCACTAGGGTACACAAGCCTCCTTCATATCTTGCTGATTACGTTGTAAAATAAAGAGCTATAATATTGTTGTATTGCAGCTTGCCAGTGTACTACAGAAACTAGCGTTATGATGTTAACTGGCGTACTTTCAATGAAGGCATATTCATTCAGGTGCTATGATGTAACTGTCTAGTGTGCTGTCAATGAAGCCTATTCATTCAGACGTTGTTTAATAACATTGTAACCTATATGGGTTTTTTTCTATTACTATTATTTAAGTTTGTTTTGATAATGCGTCTTGATAATTGCATTAAGACTAACTTGTGTTAATATTGTCTGATCTAAGAGGGGAGGGGTGTTATGTACTGGGCTCATTAATAATACCACGTGGGTTGCTGGAGCAGCTAATGGCTCTCCAGCAACCCAGAGTACAAGTCTCCAGTGCTACTATTGGCTATCCCTAGGTGGCAATGGTTGCTTCAAACCTATTGGCTGCCGCCTAGGGGCTAGACTATATATTGCGGCTAGTTGCAGCCATTTCCCCAGTTCAGATTCTGCACGAAATAAACCATGAGTTTTCCTGTACTCATTTACCTCGTCTTCATTCCTGCATCAAAGAACCTGCTACACAACACACCCAATCAAAGGCTTTAGCATAGTCAATGAAGCAGAAGTAGATGTTTTTCTGGAACTCCCTAGCTTTCTCCATGATCCAGCGTATGTTGGCAATTTGATCTCTAGTTCCTCTGCCTCTTCGAAATCCTGCCTGTATTTCTGGTAATTCTCGATCTACATACTGCTGGAGTCTAGCTTGTAGGATTTTAAGCATAACTTTACTAGCATGTGAAATGAGTGCAATGGTGCGATAGTTTGAACATTCTTTGGCACTGTCTTTCTTTGGAATTGTAATATAAACTGTTCTTTTCCATTATTGTGGCCACTGTTGAGTTTTCCAAATTTGCTGGCAAATTGAGTGTAGCACTTTTACTGCATCATCTTTTAAGGTTTTGAATAGCTCAGCTGGAATACTGTCACCCCCACTAGCTTTGTTGTTGCTCAGTTTTTCTAAGGCCCATTTCACTTCACATTCTAGGATGTCTGGCTCAAAGTCAGTGACCACCTCATTGTGGTTATCAGGGACGTTAAGCTCATTCTTGTATAGTTCTTCTGTGTAATTTTGCCACCTCTTCTTAATCTCTTCTGCCTCTGTTAGGTCCCTGCCATTTTGGTCCTTTATCATGCCCATTTTTGCATGAAACGTTCCCTTCATCTCTCCAATTTTCTTGAAGAGATCTCTGGTCCTCGCTATTCTATTGTTTTCTTCTATTTCTTTGCACTGTTCATTTAAGAAGGCATTCTTATCTCTTCTAGCTATTCTCTGGAATTCTACATTCAATTGGGCATATCTTTTTTTTCCTGCCTTGCCTTTCTCTTCCCTCCTTTCCTCAGCTATTTGCAAAGCTTCCTCAGACAGCCATTTTGCTTTCTTGCATTTCTTTTTCTTTGGGATGGTTTTGGTTGCTACCTCTTGTACAATGTTGCGAACCTCTGTCCATAGTTCTTCAGGCACTCTGTCTATCAGATCTAATTTCTTACATCTATTTGTCACCTCTACTGTATATTCAACAGGGATATGACTTAATTCATACCTGAGTGGCCTAGTGCTTTTCCCTACTTTCTTCAGTTTAAGCCTAAACTTTGCAACGAGGAGCTCATGGTCTGAGCCACAGTCAGCTTTTGGTCTTGTTTTTACTGACTGTATAGAGCTTGTCCATCTTTGGCTGCAGAGCACGTAGTCAGTCTGATTTCTGTGTTGACCGTCTAGTGATGTCCATGTGTAGAGCCATCTCTTGGGTTGTTGGAAAAGAGTGTTTGCTATGACCATCGTATTCTCTTGACAAAATTCTATCAGTCTGTGCCCTGCTTCATTTTGTACTCCAAGGCCAAACTTGCCTGTTATTCCGATTATCTTTTGGCTTCCTACTTTAGCATTCCAATCCCCCATGATGATAAGGACATCATTTTTGGGTGTTAGTTCTATAAGGTGCTGTAGGGCTTCATAGAACCGGTCAATTTCATCCTCTTCAGCACCGGTGGTTGGGGCATAGACTTGGACTACTGTGATATTGAATGGTTTGCCTTGGATTCGAACTGAGATCATTCTGTCATTTTGGGGATTGTATCCCAGTATTTCTTTTCTTACTCTTTTATTGACTATGAAGGCTACTCCATTTCTTCTGAGGAATTCTTGCCCGCAGTAGTATACCTGATGGTCATCTGAATTAAATTCACCCATTCCTCTCCATTTTAGTTTGCTGATTCCTAAGATGTCGATGTTCAGTCTTGTCATCTCTTGTTTGACCATGTCCAGCTTTCCTTGATTCATGGATCTTACATTCCAGGTTCCTATGGAGAAAAAATCTTTACATCGGACTTTCCTTTCACCACCAGATACATCCACAGCTGAGCGTCCTTTCAGCTTTGGCCCAGTCGCTTCATTCTTTCTGGCGCTACTAGTACTAGCCCTCTGCTTTTCCCCAGTAGCATATTGGACACCTTCCGACCTGAGGGGCTTATCTTCCAGCGTCATATCATTTTGCCTTTTGGTACTGTCCATAGGGTTTTCATGGCAAAGATACTGGAGTGGGTTGCCATTTCCTTCTCTAGTGGATCACGTTTTGTCAGAACTCTCTGCTATGACCTTTCCATCTTGGATGGCCCTGCACAGCATAGCTCATAGCTTCATTGAATTACACAAGCCCCTTCGCCACAACAAGGCAGTAATCCATGAAGGGGATTTTAACATTAACTGTGTGTTTTTCTTTGTGTTTAACAATTTTTATATTAAGCATATATGAAATTAAATATTTTTGATTATATTTAAGTGTTAACCATTAAGTATTATTTGTACAATCTTTAAATAGTAATCTCTCATGAAATGTGATGGGTGTGTCTGGGACTATAAAATATTGTCATTTAATTTGGCAGTAACAACTTATTTTTTACTATTTAGTACTTAATCCAGTTTTGCAGTTGATTCCTTGATGGATCTGGATGGCTTCCAAACAAATTAATATGTACTTGTGACTTCTCAATTGGATAATTACACTGTGCTCTACACGGGATTGCTGGTGAAGAGCATTTTGAAGCTTCAGCTGGTTCAAAATGTGGCAGTCTGGATAGTTAATGGTGCCAGTTATTTAGCATGTGACACTACTGTTGTATTGGCTTCCAGTTTGTTTCTGGTGTAATTTAAGTGGTAGTAATTTTATGTTCTTGGGTTGGGGCCAGTTTACCTATGGGACCATCTCTTTCCAGTTTTTTCTGTCTTTTTTAACCAATCCAGAAAAAGGGTCCATTGTCCATCCCTCACTTCCTTGTTCACCCTCCCCAACCCTTGCCACAGTTCTCAGTACCCTCCTTGAGACTCACACAACCCTCCCCAAGCCTTGCTGTACCTACCTCACAAACCTCTTTCATCTTCTCCCACTTGGCAGCATCCACTTATCTGCTTGCCAGCCTGCTTACAAGCTTTCTGGGACTTGCAACTTCATGCTGGCTTCCCCACTTAATTGATTATGAGAAGGCAGAGGAAGTTGTCTCACCAAAAATTGTAGGATTTTGTTAACAAAGGTGACTAGGACTGCTGAGATTGCTGTCACTAAGTGATTGGTTGTGCCTTATGACCATATCATCCAACAAAGGAAATTCTGATCTCAATGGCTATGGAAATTAAGGACTACCTGTGCATCTTTGGGGTTGGTATGTAATGAAACCTGTGAAGATGTGGATTGCAAAAATAACTATTTTAGTTAAAAATAGTACAAGCAATTTACCGAAGGAATGGAATGGAACGGAACAGAACAGAACAGAATAGTTGGAAGGGACCTTGGAGGTCATCTAGTCCAACCCCCTGCTCAGGCAGAAAACCCTATACCACTTCAGACAAATGGTTGTCCAATCTCCTCTTAAAAACTTCCATTGTTGGAACATTCACAACTTCTGGATTGTTCTGCTGATTAATTTTGGCAGCTGCGGCACACTGCTGGCTCATATTTACTGTAAATGATTTTGGAGTGTTAGATATTCCTGCCAGCTAGATGAATTCTCCATCTATCCCCTCATCCAAATAATTGATGAAGATGTTGAAGAGTATTGGGCCTAAAACAGGCTTGGGTACCCCACTGCATATGTCCCTCCATGTAGGTGCAGTTCCATTAAGAACTACATATTGAGTGTAGTTGGTCACCCAATTATGAAACCATCTGGTGGTGATGCTGTCTAATCCACAGTTTTTCTATCTTATCAATTAGTAGGTTGTGGTCTACTTTATCAAATGCCTTACTGAAATCCAAGTAAATTAAATCCACAGCATTTCTCTGGTCCACTAATTTTTCCATCTTGTCAAAGAATACAATAAGATTTGTCTGGCATGATCTGTTTTTGACAAACCCATGTTGGCTTTTGGTTATCACTTTGTTTGCCTCTAAATATTCACTGATTCATTGTTTTATTACCTTTTCCAGAATCTTCCCAGGTATTGAGGTCAGGCTGATAGGTCTGTAGTTTCCTGGATCTATTTTTTTCTCCTTTTTTGAAGATGGGAACTACATCAGCTCTTTTCCAGTCCTCTGGTAGTTCCCCAGTGCTTCAGATATTTGAAAAATATAGGTTAGTGGCTCTGAGATCATATCTGCCAGTTCCTTCAGAATCTTGGGGTGTAATCTATCTGGTCCTGGTGATTTGAACTCATTTAGGCTGCACATTACCATTTTCTTACCTATTTTAAGTTGTGTTTCTATTCTGTTTTTATGGCATTGTTTTTGATAGGTTGGACTGTTTTTCCCCTTTGTGTGAAGACAGATGCAAAAACGAGTTAAATAATTATTCTTGCTCCCTGTTGCTTGTCACCTTCTTGCCACTTTCCCCCACTAATGGACCAACCGTTTCCTTAACTTTTTTCTTGTTTTTTTACGGGTTGAAAGAAGCTTTTTTTGTTATTTTTGACTTTTGTTGCAAGCCTTAGTTCATTTTGTGCCTTAGCTTTCCTCACTTCATCTTTGCAGGCATGGGCTATATGCTGATATTCTGCCTTATTATGTGCCTCTCTTTCTACTTTTTATACTTGTCCTTTTTATCTTTCAATTTATCAGAGAGCTCTTTATGCAGCCATGCTGGTTTCTTTTGAGAAGCTGTTGTTTTGAACTATATCAGCCCTTTTCCAGTCCTCTGATACTTCCCCGATGCTCCTGGATCTTTGAAAAATATAGTTCAGTGGTTCTGAGATCACATTTGCCAGTTCCTTGAGAACCTTGGGGTGTAATCCATCTGGTCCATCTGTGCATGTTTATACACACATTGTCAACATTTACCCAAACAGTTGTTCACAAATAAAATTAATTTAAACATTTGTTCAGAAATGGATATTCAATTCTTTCCTTCAACTTCATAGTAAGGCAGATTTTGGAAATAGGATAACAGCAAGTAGTAAATAGTAAGTTGAAATTTTAGCTCTTATAGTTAGTTATGTGAGTACTAATAATACTAATAAAAGTAATACTAAGTGTATAGAATTTGATTGCCCGTTTTCTTATAACTTGGCCGTATACCTTTATCTGTTCAGCCATCTTATTCAAGATGATTAAAGCCTGTAAATATCAAATTACTATATTGTTTTAGTAATAATGCCCAGCAAAGTCCTTGTTTTTAAAAAAGATTCTTCATCAGTGATAGCTCCACCTTTACATTGCTATATCAAACTGTTCATGGAATTTACACCATTATTGCCGATTATAATTATAAAAGTTGTTCAGAATGTGTGGAATATGCCAAATAAGTTGTCACAGTGTTATTAGATTATTTATTGTCTGTACATTTCATATTATTTGCAAGTAAGCAGTACCTGCAACAGTTAAACCGTGTTTTAGAAAGAATATTAACAAAATTTGGTTTTAGAAATTACTTGCAGGATGCTTTCTCCTTGAGATTTGCATACATTATAGATTCTTCCTTTACGCTTTTAAATCTATAGCAGTTGAACAATTATTGAAGACAGTATGAATCATCTTTCATATAATGCGGCTTTTTGTCTTGAGGAGCAAAACACCCAGGACAAAGACTGCTTGGGCGAATGGGCTGAGCTGAAGAGTGAGGGCTAGGAGCCCATTGGCTAAGGAAAATGGCCGGGGGAGGGCCAGTAGAGGAGGAAAGCTGGCTATAAATGGGCTGAGGTGGATGGCCAGAGGCAAAGTGGGTCCAGCCAATGATAGAAGCCTCATTCAGAAAACCCAATGTGTTTATAAGTTAATACTTTAATCTAGATTTATTAAACTAATTCTTCATTTTGGTCTTTCAGCTATATTAGTCATGTTTAGTACTTCTTAGTAAAGAGTTCTGTAATGTCAAAAAATGAAATACAAATATATATTTATATGCTGTTTTTTAAAAGGTTTTCCATGATGTTGCTTATAAAGCCAAAGACAGAAATGATCTACTATCTGGAATAGATGAATTTTTGGATCAAGTGACTGTTCTTCCTCCAGGCGAGTGGGATCCTTCAATAAGAATTGAACCACCCAAGAGCGTTCCTTCTCAGGTAAGTTTCTCTTCAAATGAAGAGTCCTTTAAAAATGCATAATGGTATGGTAAGTTTGAGTAAGATTGTATCACAAACCTGAAAAATAAATTTGCAATGAAGTAACAAGGTGATGACATGGTGAGATCAAATTCATAGTATTGTTTTTATCCTATAAAAAGATTCAAAAGCAAAAAGAAAGGAAGAAATTATTTTACAGCTTTTAGACAATTTAGTGAATAGGAGTGGCTATCACATATAATTTATGACAGATCCACAGTTTGATATATTCACTATACCTAACTTAGATAGTCTAGTTACGATTGATTTAAACAAGCTATTATTAATACAGTAGTGTGTTAATTATTGGAAATTATTTCTGAGTAGAGAGTTAATTTTAGATTAGCATGTTAAAAATACAACTCTGGTTTGGAAGAACACTATTAAATAGTTAGTCTGGAAAACTAATATAGATGTGAAGAAGATGGCTTGAAATTATGCTTGTTACTGCAGTATGACTTTGAGAGTGAACATAGTGTAGTAGCTAAAATGCTGGACTAGTAATGGGAGACCCAGCTTCTAGTTTTCCTTGGATCATTGACTGTGGACTAGTTATTTCTTCTGATTCCTAATTATTGTTATATGCTGGGACAAGCTGGCTGAAAAACAAAAGCCTTCCTCAAATCATACATTGATAGCTTTGCTACATTAATTAGATAAAACATAATTTTAAACAAGCTACTAAAGAACAAATACAAAGAATAATAACTTTATCATGATTTAAAGGCAAAAATCATTTGACAGATTAATGTTAAAAACAGGAGAAGAGGAAGATTCCTAAATTTCCAAATGGAGCTGCTTCTCCTGGAGAACCCCTTAACGAAGAAGGTCATCATGCTGGACCTGAACTACAGAGAACTGGAAGGTGTGTAGAATTTACTTCAGTTATAACAATATCAGTGTAAAATCTAAATTACTGTTGCTTTAAAAATTTATAAGATGCCATGGATTAAAATTTTCTACATAAATATGCTTGATTCCCAGCTAATAGTCTATTTTAGTCTCTTAATACAGTAGAAGTATTCTTTAATAGGCTCCAGGGACTATAGCGAAGTTTTAAAACAACGTCTGAAACCAGATTATGAAGATAAAAATAGTTTGAAGTCAAAAATTGCTTGTACAAAGCTAGATATTCAAAATATTGCAGTAAAGAGCACTTATAAAGATTTCTCACATGTGAAAATAGTACAGATATCCTGTAAGCTCCCAATCTTTGCAGTTACAACAGAAAAAAGAAAAAGGCTAATATCTTTATTAAGCTAAATTCTATTGAAATGTAAGTGTCTTCATATGGAAAATCCTTTTGAAGATATGGTTGCCTAAAATTTAAATATGGGCTAAAATTTAATTAAATACCATTATTAAAGGAGAGATAACCCTGACAAATGGAAGATTTTAGATTTCAGTTTCTCTCAAAAGTTCTTCATCTTCCTCAGGATGAATATCTGTTTTGTTTTGTTTTTCATTCTCAATTATAAACATAAAAATAATGGACATTGTAACTCAGCTTTTTTAAAAATTAAACTTCTTTTTCAAAGAATACTTTATAATCACCAAATTAATTTTTCCAATATCTTATAAACAATGAAACAATGCTTACAAATACTTGCAGCTAGCTTCCTATATCTTTAAAAATATAGTTAATATTAAATACCAGGATTGTATGTAAGTTGATTTTAAAATTACTCAAAGCATATATTACTATTCACCGCAACCAGCGTACATGCACAAAACCTGGTACTGAATGCAGAAATTGATGACCTGAAAATGTTTTCATTTAAGACAACCCCCAGAGACTAACAATAGATACTTTACCATTAAAATACATAAACCAGAATATCAGTTCACTCAGCTGAGAATGTATAGATGAAATTGGAATGTTTGCATCTGTATTGTCAATAGGTTTGGAATATAAGGCTAATTTATGCTAAAAATCTGCACTGTCAGTCTTGTGTGTCCCATAGTTTTAAACATTCTGGAGTCCTATAGAGTACAGTTTGATGAGTTTCATCTCACCTATTTAGGCTTTTTGGTGGTTTGATACTTGACATCAAAAGGAAAACATCTTTTTTCTTGAGTGACTTCAAGGATGCATTAAGTCTGCAGTGTCTGGCCTCGATTCTTTTCCTATACTGTGCCTGTATGTCTCCTGTAATCACTTTTGGAGGGCTCCTTGGAGAAGCTACAGAAGGCAGAATAGTGAGTACAAAGAATGGTAGTAGCCAGGATTTTAGCTTTTCAGAGGCAAGTGACTGTGTTCATTTGTCTCCTTTATTTCTACTTTTATTTGAAGACTTTTATCAACATCCTTTTGACTAGCCCTGCCCAATAATACATGTTTCTCAAATATGTGGAAAAAATGGAGACCAGGAGGAGATGCACAGTTAAGGTAAAAATTATCCTGCCTTGATGAATCTGTTTCATGGTCCGAGAAACAACTTTCATTGTGTATGTTTTTAAAAGGCCTTAACCTAATGGGAAAAAATGTTTGTTACATTTTCATAATATATTCAAGAATGCTAATTCAGAGATCTTGTTTCTTTTGTGAAATAATAAAATAAAAACATGCTTTTAAAATGTTTTGTAAATAAAAATTCAGCATTCTGAGTTAAACTAAATGTCATGCACACATGCATGTAACAAAATTCAAATTAATCTTTTTGTTAGAGAAAAAACTGTTTCAAAAAGAGATATGAGAATTATTTATCTTTTCTCTATCATGAATTTCCCTATCATATTTCATTTGGTGTGAAAACCATTTATCACTATCTTTCCTTCCCCACCTACCCAAGTCCAGCTTGAATGTTTCTGGGGATATAGCAGTGGAGAAAAGATAGCAGAAAAATGATAAAACATCCTTTCTTACAGGTTCTCCACACAGAACAATTCTCTTAAATCTGATTTACTCTAAAGAAATAATTGGATTTGAATGCATGTATGCAATACCTAGTTTGATTTTAAAATATTTGTTTTCTTTTGCCAGAGAAAAAATATATTTCTAAAGAAAATTTGAATGTTAACTAACAAGTTTGGTCAACTATTATATTTTCATGATAATTTCAAGTGTATCAGCCATAATAACAGCTGGTTTATCCTAGCTTTCAAATTAATGAATTAACTGAATATATAAATTAATGGAATAACTGAATATAAATTACTCATGCTCAGCATTTTAGTTTGTAACTGGCAGTTGTGAAACTACTTTTTGAAGGTGTTATGGCATATAATATGCAGTATCAATGTATTCTTCTATGCACAGGGTGGAAAAACCTATGGATTTTGAGTCATATGTTGTCCTGAATTGCATTTTTATAATCTCTAGAACATTCTCAGTTTGCTTTGATAAAATTTGCCAGCCATATAGAAGAATTTTGGCTATAGGACTTTTCACATTTGGGGAGCAAAACAGAGGACCACTTAGTTATGGTCATCTTCCATACAGCTTAATTAACACATTTGCTTAATGGATACATTTCAAATTCGCAAAGAGGGTATAAAATTTGGTTCTGCTCATTACATTATTTAAAATATACGTCCTTGTAGTCCTTAAACTTATTTTCATATATATTGAAAAGTTAACTTTGCTGTCTAGCACAATATCAGTACTTTGAATTTTCCTAAATTTGTTATATACCTGGACACCTTTAGATGTATATGTTATATTATTCTGGTTTCAAAAACTCACAAAAATTCTGCCTTCTACTTCCTTATAAAAGAGCTAGTTTTCTATACTATAATATGACCTGGTTAATATGATGTCCAATGTCTGTGGCTATCATACATAGCTTACTTCCTCTAGCTAAAATGATGATATTTAGCATAATTTGTTGCTAAATAGTAGTTAGACTGTATGTCATCAAGCTACTGACTTTTAAAATGTCCTTTTTTAATGTACATTTAAAAATACCTTATACTGTATTTTCTAGCTGTCTGGAGTTGTTTGCTGCCTTCAGTGGCTTGATGTGCATGAGTACATTAGTTCTTGCACTTTTGTGTTTAAACATAATAACTTAAGAAACATGTCTTGAGTACAGATGATTTTCTTGTATCTCCAAAGCTGTCATTTCTGCAATATATTTGATCTGAATACCTAAGGTTAATTCACTGATAAGCCCAGACTAAATTGTGTGTACCTTTTAAGTATGATTGTAAATGCTAAGGGCTGCTTGTGCCCCCCCCCCAATCTAATCCCACTGACCTTTACATATTTGTGATTATTGATTATTTTAGTGTACACAGTTTCAACTTGTATTATATTTGCCCATAAAATGTCTTTGTTGATGTTAATACTATGCAGTGAATCAAAGTAATTAAATGTGAGGTTGTTTGGATATTTTAAATTACTTTTGGTATTTTAAAATACATAGAAATATAATTTTAAGTCCTCTCACTCCCTGTCTTATATAGAAAATAAAAGGGGAGATAGTTGCTGGGCATCTATGGAACACTGTAATTGAGAAAGTGCATTACTGGATAGTATGATAACTACAGTATTTGATTTGTTTATTATTTCTACTGTTAATTTATTTCTTCTAAATATTGAATCATCGTTGCTCTTTTGTATTTGGTCAGTTTTTCAGTTCTATGATTTGCATGTTTTAATACAAGCCTCATGCTCAGCTTGGTTAAAGGTTTGTTACAAACATGCTTTCTTTATACAGTAAAAGTTATCCTTGTTTTCCTACTTTAATTAGATTTGGTATGTTACAAGTATTATAACATCCTTTTTATCATTTAATGTGCCAAAATGAATAACCTTTCCTTAGGTTTTTGTATAAATTTATACCTTAATGGGATTATTTCATACTGAACACTTTATTACTAATGTAACATAAAATGTATTTGGCTAATAATATTTGTAATACTCTAATTGTTGATGCTGTTAACTAATGTATGAAAATATCTTCAGTGAATCACATGATTCTTTTTCCCTCTCTCCAGAGTGCAATAGAGTCTTTATTTGGAGCATCATTAACTGGAGTTGCCTATTCACTTTTTTCTGGGCAACCTTTGACAATATTGGGCAGCACTGGACCAGTACTAGTATTTGAAAAGATATTGTTTAAATTTTGCAAGTAAGTACATTTTTCATTCTCAAAAATTTAACATTCTACTAGTTTCAGTTTCTCTTAAGGCATATTTAGGTATAGTGTCTGAAATCTGTTTGTAATTTGTTTCAAACAGATTAAATATTTGCATGACTTAATTTAGCAAGAAATCAAAATTTTGTCCTTAGGGTTCCATCATTAAACACTTTTAGAGTTGTCACTATGGGCAAATAAGGCAAGCGTTCTAGAACAAAACTAGTTCATCATATCAAATATTAATTTTTGATTCACTAGGAGTGAATTTACAAACTGTCTTCTTGATTTCATCTTATTAGCAATTCTTCAAGGTATTTATCCTGATATAATATTTTTAAAAAATAAATATGAAAAACAAATTAAACAAAAGATAAATACTAAAAACCAAAGTGCATCACATTGCAGATGGAATTACATTTGTTTTAACACCAGGGGCCTGCAGTGAGGGGAAAAATTATTTGATCTGCTGATTTTGTACATTTGCCCACTGACAAAAAATGATCAGTCTATAATTTTAATGATAAGTTTATTTTAACAGTGAGAGACAATCCAGAAAACACATTTCAAAAAAGTTATAAATTGATTTGCATTTTAATGAGTGAAATGTGTATTCGATCCCCTAACAGTCAGCAAGATTTCTGGCTCCCAGGTGTCCTTTATACAGGTAACGAGCTGAGATTAGGAGCACTGTCTTAAAGGGAGTGCTCCTAATCTCAGCTTGTTACCTGTATAAAAACATCAGTCCACAGAAGCAATCAGATTCCAAACTTTCCACCATTGCCAAGACCAAAGAGCTGTCCAAGGGTGTCAGGCACAAGATTGTAGACCTACAGAAGGCTGGAATGGGCTACAAGACCATTGCCAAGCAGCTTAGTGAGAAGATGACAACAGTAAGTGCGTTTATTCGCAAATGGGAGAAACACAAAATAACTGTCAGTCTCCCTTGGTCTGGGGCTCCATGCAAGATCTCACCTTGTGGAGTTTTAATGATCATGAGAATGGTGAGGAATCAGCCCAGAACTACATTGGAGGATCTTGTCAATGATCTCAATGCAGTTGGGACCATAGTCACCAAGAAAACAATTGGTAACACACTACGCCGTGAAGGACTGGAATCCTGCAGCGCCCGCAAGGCCCCCTTGCTCAAGAAACCACATGTACAGGCCCGTCTGAAGTGAATGATTCAGAGTGAAAGTATTGTAGTCAGATGAGACCAAAATTGAGCTCTATGGCATCAACTCAACTTGCAATGTTAGGAGGAGGAGGAATGCTGCCTGTGACTCCAAGAACACTATCCCCACCGTCAAACATGGAGGTGGAAATATTATGCTTTGGTGTGCTTTTCTGCTAAGGGGACAGGACAACTTCACTGCATCAAAGGGATGATGGGGCCATGTACCAAGAAATCTTGGGTGAGAACCTCCTTCCCTCAGCCAGGGCATGGATGGGTATTCTAGCATGACAATAACCCAACACACACGGCCAAGGCACCAAAGGAGTGGCTCAAGAAGTACATTAAGTTCCTGGAGTGGCATAGCTAGTCTCCAGACTTTAATCTCATAGAAAATCTGTGGAGGGAGCTGAAGGTTCGAACTGCCAAATGTCAGCTTAGAAATGTAATGATGTAGAGAGAATCTGCAAAGAGGAGTGGGACAAAATCCCTCCTGAGATGTGTGCAAACCTGGTGGCCAACTACAAGAAATGTGTGACCTCTGTGACTGCCAACAAGGGTTTTGCCACCAAGCACTAAGTCATGTCAAATACTTATTTTGCTCATTAAATTGCAAATCAATTTATAACTTTTTTGAAATGCATTTTTCTGCATTTTTCTGCATTTTTATTGTGTCTCACTGTTAAAATAAACCTACCATTAAAATTATAGACTGATCATTTCTTTGTCAGTGGGTGAGTATACAAAATCACCACTGCTATATATGGTGGGAGGAGGTGAATCAGGAAAATTAGCATAGTATCCATGAGTGCCCCAAAAATCCAATTTTTGCATACCGAGCTATGAATTCAATCCATATCTCGGTCCTTGGTTGCAGAGTTCAATCCATAGCTTGGTTCTGCAAGAACTCTGCAACCAAGGACCAAGATATGGATTGAATTCATAGCTCGGTACTTGGCTGTGTAGGCCAGAATGCAGCTGCAGAATGAAGCTGCTCCTTTGGCCCCAGAAGAAGTGGACCTGCTGGGTGGGGCTGTCGGAGCCAGAGTTGAGTAACATATCCCCCCAAAATAAGACCTGGTGCTTCTTTTTGGGGAAACACAGTATCCTTGGCCAGGAAGGAGAGAGGAAAAACATGAAGCTGACTTGTGCCAGACTAACTCTGGACCTAATTTGATACCAAAGAATTAATAAAGAAGCTCTTAAAAAGAGTGCAGAAATTAAGGGTGCATAAGCATTGAAAAAGTTCTTATTGCCACACATTTTCAGAAGGTAGCAGTAATGCCTGAGACCAGCTTGTGCAACAGATCTGCTATTCCTGATTTTAAAGCTTTACAATTTAAAATTTCCAATTATTTTATTTCAGTTGTTGAAATGTCATTAAAAATTCAAAGATTAAAAAAAACACCAAAACAACTAGTGTAGCTTACTCTATTGAAATAGAATTAAAATCTGTATTTTGAAGTTTGTTACTGATCCATAAATAGGTTTATTTGCTTGGGAGGATTCAGTCCTCTTCAAATTATGCTACATAGTAGAGTGTGCATATGTATCTTTGTCAACATTAGTGTGTAACAGAATGCATTACAATAGTGAAAAACATTTTTATAAATCATTTTACTAATATATGATTCTATGTTGCCTTTTTCAACAGGGATTATAAACTTTCTTATCTTTCTTTACGAACCAGTATTGGTCTGTGGACATCATTTTTATGCATCTTGTTAGTAGCAACTGATGCAAGCAGCCTTGTGTGTTACATTACTCGATTTACTGAAGAGGCTTTTGCTGCCCTGATTTGCATAATATTTATATATGAAGCACTGGAAAAGCTCTTTCATTTGGGAGAAGTATATCCTTTCAATATGCACAATGATCTTGATAAGCTGACATTGTATTCGTACGTGTGATTTTTACATAAAATATGTTTTTTTACTGTTTTCTTTGAACTTTCCTAGAAATTTTGAGAATCAGATTAAGCCGATAGTTCATCGAAGAAAGTAATACAATAATTTAGATGCAGCAGAATTATTCTCTTGTTCTATTGTTTCCTTGATTATTACTCTTAATGCATATTCTAAATTATTTGTTTGGATATTCCTCATTCCACTCCTTTTCTTCACTTTTTTGCCTTTATTTCTAATATTGAAAAGGAACATGAGTGTTTATTTTTAGAGTGAATCATCAGCTATTTATTATCATTAGCTCTTTATTAAAACAATTTGTTTTGAAATTGCACTGCATTTCCTGTTTTAGGTCATTTAGGTCATTTCATTATTTCATAGCAAATTTTCTTATTTTCCATTATTCTGTTTTTAAAATATGAGGATAAATGTTAAAATGTATAAAATGCTTAATTTTAAATTTGCTAGATGTGTATGTGCTGAGCCTCCAAATCCCAGTAATGAAACTTTAGAGCTGTGGATGAGAAACTATGATTCTCTGGATAACATACCATGGACCAACTTCACAGTTAAGGTGAATGTCTTGAAAGGTGATGTAAAATTTCATATTGCAGAGCTGATAAAAAAGAAATAATAAATTGCATTTGACATATGGCTTGGGGAAGGTATGAAACATTCAGCCTGTCCCAAGGCCTCCCCCATCCACCATCAGCACTTATTTGAATGGTAACTGGCAATGCTGGGACTGCAGTCATAAATTGATGAAGCCACATGCGATCTTATTTGATGATTGCATCATGTAATGATCAAAATTCCAGTCCCAATTTGTGATGGTAAGGTGAGGACCTTCTGTATCAGCTATCAAGTCAATGTCCACTGTTAACAGTCACAAAGTTTATCCCCAAGATGATCTGTCTCTACAGTAACTTGATCTTTAGGTCTTCCAATATTGCACTCATTGCTCCTGCAAGTGAATTCATGTACCTTGCTGTTGGTTGCCCTCTTGTTCTCTTTTCATCTGTCTTTTCCAGTTTTACAGCTTTTTTTTCTACAGAACCAGAGCTTTGTATAATATGTTTGAAGTAGGATAAGCTGAACTTGATTATTTGTTCCTTGAGTGAAAATTCTGGGTTGATTTATTCAATAGTACAATTATTTTTCTTTGCTCTCACAATATTCCCAGGATCTTTTTCAACACCAAAATTCAAAACATAGGCATTCTTTCTGTCCTATTTCATCAAAGTGCAACTTTTGCTTCCACAGAAACAAAAGCATTCTATAGGGAATGCCATTGCTTGGATTGTTTTGAACTTTGCAGGTATAGACATGTCTCAGCATTTAGCTATCTTTTCCAAGACCTTCATGGCTACCCTACCAAGTGCCCATCTGTGATATATTTCTTGTTTGCTTCTTTCCTTATTGTAAATAGTTGGACCTAAAAGACAGAAACTATCTAACTTTTTGATAAATTATCAGTTCTTAAGATTGGTTGTTCTACTTGTTGTCATTAGTTTAGGTTTTTTCATATTTCATTTTAGTTTCATTTTTCCCCCAATTTATCTCTTGACTATTATTAGAGTTTGCAGCTTCTGGTGTTGGGAGGGCGGTGTTTTTAAAAGAGCAAAATGAGGCAAAAAAATAATAATCCCCCATTCCACCCCTAAGAGCTGGATGCTAATATGATCTTTTTTTTCTTGTTCAGAAGAGACACTCTTCTGTTTTAACCTTTTTTCCTGATTGTTTTTTGGCGTTTTCATCGTGCTTTCGTGAGAGGGCGGCATTTTGGGGGAGGGGGAAATCTGCCCCCTTCCCCCCCAAGCCACCAGATGAGCAAGACACCCACCTGCCTGCGGTCTTTGCCCTGTCTGAGGTTTTCGTTGTCATGAGCATTTCTGTTGAGAATTGGCGGGGGCGGGGGCTGTTGGTTTTTATTCCTCTCCATCTGCTGGGTGGTTGCAACATGTTTTTGGTCGTGCTGGGTGGTTACCCATGAGGAACGTTTTTTTGGGGGGGATCCCCACTCTGGTTGCTAAGCTTAGTTAAACCCTCTTCCTCCTCCTTCTCATTGGAGCCTCCCTTTGTCTGCAAAGGTGGGGCAGGAAGACCCCTGCCGGGCCAGGGATGATGGGGATCTGGCCTCTGCGGAGTAGGGGCAGGATTACTATGCTCCTTGTCAATCAGGTTTGATTTCCTTTCTTTGCCTCTCCTTCCTGCCTCCCTGCTTGTAGCTGCCTCCGAGCCCCTTATTTTTGGGAGTTAGCATTGCTGTCATCTCTTTCTCTTGAGCCTGGTGGGTAACTGTTGCCACCCAAGAGCTATTTAAAAGTTAGGGACTCTTGGTGGGATAACACCCCAACATGCCCGCCATGCCCCCACTTCAAGTGCAGAAGCCGCACCCCCCCTTCAAAGCCTCTGCAATCACCTATCAGCTTCTTTGACTCAACCAGAAGGAGAGAAGGGGATAGAAGAGTGAAAAGATTAATGTCAGAGAAACAGGCACAAGTTTCCCATTAAAAGTATGGTAAGTGGGCGTACAGATAATTGTCCACCGACAACCACAATTGAGCCCAAAATTTATGTTGCTAATTGAGAAATTGAGTTTTGTCCCATTTTATGACTCTTCTTGCCACATTTGTTAAGTGAATCACTGCAGTTGTTAAATTAGTAACACGGTTGTTAAGTGAATCTGGCTTCCCCCATGGACGTTGCTTGTCAGAAGGTTGCAAAAGGGGATCACCTGACTGGGACACTGTGACCGTCATAATATGAATCAGTTGCCAAGCACTGAATGTAAATCACAAGACCCTGGGGATGCTGCATAAGTGTGAAAAATGGTCATAAGTCATGAGCCGTTGTAACTTTGAACAGTCACTAAGTGAACTGTTGTAAGTCAAGGACTACCTGTACTTTATTACTTTTTTCTTTCTTTTTTGGGTGGAGGTCATCAAATTTTTGACACCTTGCTAGGTGACTGGTGGTACTCGAATATTGCCATATCCTAAAAGTGGTACAATGGATGAAAAGATTGAAAAGCCTTGCCCTAAACTATGCAACCCAACTATATTTTCCTCTTTAATATTTCTAACTTTGGCCTTACAGCTTTCAGTCTTGCTTGACATGTTTTGTCAATTTCAAACTGAACTTGAACATAAAATCTCTTCTATATCAGTGTTTGGAGCGTAAATAGTATAGTTATCATTTAAGTGGTCATCCACAAAGTCTAATTAATAATATTTAGTCACAGATTGCATTGTAGCAAAGTACTGTTCTTGTAAAACCCTTCTTAACTATAAAAGCTTTCTTCTTTGTTTTTAATGTTCTGAATAATAAACTGTGATTTCCTAACTGAAAGTGTCCATCTCATTTTACTAATCCGTAAAATGTCAATTTTCATACATAGGATAAATTATGCTAAACATAGGAAGAAATTTGTTTATTTTATTGAGCTTTTAGGCTTCTCTAGTTAGAACTAATTATTAAACTGGTATGTATTTTGCATATTAAATCATTAAACTGTTTTTTTTTAAAATTAACAAGTAAATGTAGTTTGGTCTATATTCAAGCAACTGTGAGTTTTTAATTTCATATGTAGTGAAATTATAATAGACACAAATTTAACTTCAGATGTGAATATTCTTAATGCAATATTTGATTTGTGTTTGTATTTACAGGAATGCAACAATCATCATGGCATATTTGTTGGATCAGCTTGTGGACATTATGGTCCATATTTCCCAGATGTTCTTTTTTGGTCTGTCATATTATTCTTTACAACATTTTTCCTCTCCTCTTTTTTCAAGCAGTTTAAAACCAAACGTTATTTTCCCACCAAGGTAATTGTGATAGCTTTTATGCATTTACATTAATTTTACAGTAAGTATTTTGCTGAAGATAATTTGATTTGTAATATTAAAGGCAAAGAATGTATTATTTTGCATATTTTCCAATATTCCTGCTGCATCCTTAGTTGATACCCAAAGGATATTGAAACTGATTTGCATATCTAGACTATTGCAGCATGGCTATTTTCAGTCCTGTTCTACAATACTTAAATATTAATTAATAAAATATTAAAATATCAATAATATTAATAATTAATGTAATATGAATTAATTATTACCAAGTAATACTTAATACAATTTAAAAAGTAGCCTAAACACCATAGAAAAAATTGAATCCCTTTTTAAAGTCAGAGACTTGAGAAAACAAGCTTTAGCACTAATATCCCTCTAATTTCTGAGACCAATTTTCTTAAAAGTCTGGCACGAGCAAAGGTTAAGAGAAAAAGTGTTTGGAGTGGTAAGCTAGATTCGTTGAAGCCCTTGGCTAATGCATATTCCCATATTGATTCAAATTGAAAATAATCCTAAAAATTATACAGATGTTTCTGTCTTACTGCAAAACAGATCTTTTTGTTGATAAAAGGAAGAAATCATTTCTGAAATCAGAGAGTGAGAGAAAAATTTCTTCCTGTTCCTTGTTCCATTTGCTCTTTTTTGTGCTATAATAAGACCTGTATGATGATGTGTTCAATCATTATAACAAAAAGCAAAGATAGTACCAATAGTAATCCCAACACTTGTGTACCACTTGAACACCATCAACATTGGCAAAAACATTAGTCAATTGCAAAAAGTAGCTTTACTTGTGAATGTGGTTACTATTTTGCGTATAACCTGTCAGAAATTTTATAACATGGATGATCTACATTAGAAAGCTTTTAGTGAACTTTTCCTAGCATTTTTGTTGAGATGAATATTTGTGCTATAAAAATTAGCATATTTCACAAAAGGAGATTTGATAATGAAAATGCCTTTTTTAGAAATTAGATGAAGTTAAGGCTTAAACAGTTAAAAGTTTAGTTTTAGATTTTACCTGATTCAGTATCATTTTCTATAGTATTTGTTGTGGTTTGAATGATACATAAAATTTGAAACTTAGCACAGGTTTTAGCTTAAACAATTCACAGTTAGCAACCCATGTTACGCTTCTGTGAGAAGATAACTTATTAGAACTGAACATGAACAATTGTAATCAAAATTTTTCAAAGACTAATACATATGAAATATATTGCTAGTACTTTTTAATATTAAAAGTGAAAAATTAAATTGATAATAGTTAACCTGATTAAAGTTTGAGAAATGAATGAATTGAAACAATGCTAAATTACATTTAATTAGGCAGAAAAATTGCTGATGATAAGAAGTATAGAATCTCACTACCTGCTTCCAAATTTTAAATACTAATTAAAACCCCATTACTTCATCTGTATTGAATATTTTCATTATGTATTGTAAAATAAGGAGAAATATTTTAATTGTTGACATAGGTTTTTTAAATTAGTTAAATAAATTATTTTGCAAGATTTTGCTTTAATATTTATATTAGATTTATTGAATATTAGAATATTAAATTAGAATATTATTAGATAATATTAATATTAGATTTATTCATGAAGAATTTTTTTCATTAACAGATGACTGCTATTTCAAAATTAAGACATTAGAGCATATTACAGAATCTGAATAATTACAAATGTTATTGTCCTTTAGAACTATTTCATTGCAGGTAAGTATTTGAAGTACCAAAGTGCTTTTATACTATGTCTTCTTTCTTTTTTTAGGTACGTTCTACAATAAGTGATTTTGCTGTATTTTTGACAATAGTGATTATGGTTTGCATCGATTATCTTGTTGGAGTTCCTTCTCCTAAACTAAATGTGCCTGAAAATTTTGAAGTAAGCAAATGCTTTCTAGTTTTTTCTTAATAAACTCTGAAATACTATCCATTAAATCAGGAAAATTATTTTATTTAAATAAAGTAGCTGTTGATGTGATAGGCTGCTGAAGCAAGGCTATTTATTAGCTTTGTAGATGCTTGATAGAGTAACATCCAATGAGAAATTATACTAGTGAAATTCATATATTTGATTGCATATTTCATGATTTTGATTCAAGCAGCTTTCTGCTTCTGCAGATGCTTTCTGCAACACTGTGAAGACCATATTATAGCAACAAAATGAAGCAACTTGTTCCTGGGCTGAGTGGTGGCCTAACAAAAGCATCTGCCATTTTGGCATGCCAATGTGGGGACTGTGCTAAGCAAAACAGGCCAGCTTGCCCCTATCTCACATGTGATTGCCTGGAAGTGACCACTTCCACAAGGCTGCCATGTAACTCAGGGACATGTGGCCTGTCCTCTTTTCCAACATTAGCCTGGAGAACTTTTAAAAGGAAGGTATGGAACCTAATCGGGTGGGAATCAGGCCTTTGGGACCTGAAAGAGGGTGAAAAGACCTGTGGGGAGACCCAGGAAGCAGAGCACAGGGTATGATGCGCTAGGCTTTTAGTGACTTTATCCACCTCTGAGGCATCCCATGCTTTGCTTAACAACTGTATGTTTGTTTAACAGTCACGTAAGGGGAAAGAAGGGTTGTTAAGTGAGGCCATCTTGCTTAACAGCTGACACCACTTGCAATCATAATGGGAAGACTCTATTACTGTCATGTCTCAAAGATTACCTGTGTATTTATATAACTATATTTTTATTTATTTAAAAGCCTCTGTTTTTTAAATGCTTCTTGGTATACATGTTTGATTCCTGACAGCAATAGCCTCTTAATTAAAATTTGTTAAATAGCTTGTTTATTTGGTGGTTCACCTTTAATAGTGGTATAACAGATGTTAAGAAAGTAAAGGTTGTAAACCACTAAAGTACAATAATGCCTTGTGATCATGCCAAATTTACCAATTTCAAATATTTATATCTTAAAGTAATGTTGTAAATTTTTGTATTGTATTAATTGCATCCTATATGAAATGTATCTTTTTTCAAAATTTAATCTAATCATCATCTAAAATTGCTTTTATTATAATCTGTATACAGGTATTTATAGTGAGTGTTTCTCTATAAATAATGAAAAATATCTGTTCCTTTTGATAGCTGTGTATTTATGTTTTATTTTAGCCTACACAGAGTGGTCGTGGATGGCTTATCAATCCTCTAGGGAGTAATCCTTGGTGGACCCTAGTAGTAGCTGCAGTTCCTGCTTTGCTCTGTACCATCCTTATTTTTATGGATCAGCAAATTACAGCTGTTATCATAAACAGAAAAGAGCATAAACTCAAGGTGAATATTTGTTTTGTTTGTTCATTTACCAATGCAACAGTTAACTTAAATTAGAAATAATTACAGTACTGTAGTAATTTCCTACATATAGGAAACATCGAAGTCAAAATCTTGTATTGAGCTAAATCACAGGTGTCAAACTCGCAACGTCATGTGATGTGTCACGACATATCACAACTTTTTTCCCATTGCCGGCAATGGGGTGGGTGCAGTTTTGGCGTGATGCATCTGGCCCGTGGGGTGGCAGTTTGACATCCCTGAGCTAAATTAAAGACTTTAATAGTTTGTAGCAGACTTAATTTATTTATAACTGAGATCATTTATTCTTGGAAAAGTTTCATTTGAAACAAATTTGACTTTGGTGATTGTATGGACATGTATCTTTTCTTGGCATCTGTTTATTATTGCCTTTTCTAACATAACTTCACAAACTAGTGTATGGCTGAGTAATTTCCTCTTAACCTCAGATTGATAACTGCATCCAACCCTTCATAGCTTGTTAAGTTCAATCAAGGATTGTAAGGCTACTATTCAAAAGGACTATTTTAGGTAAAACTGTTTAAAAACAGTTTTCTATTGTATTTAAAAACTGGTAAAGGAATTTTACTGGAAGATATGGTAAATGAAATATTGATGTTCTAAGATTGTACAGAAGGACAACAGAATTAAAAGCCAAAACTTTTAGGAAGAAACTTGGAAATGACTAATCCTAGCATAAATACACACATATATACACACACATGTAGTCTTTCAAAGGGCTCTGTTGTTTTAACATTTTTAGGAACAATGTTTTATTTATGTTTTGCTTTATACGTCTTAACAAATGATTTGCACAGCCTTATGTTGAACTGATTCGTGATGTAAATGTAAAATTGTTGGGTGATTCAACTAGCTGTGCCTATCCATTTTGTAGGTGGATTACTGCCTTTTGCTAGATAGGAAGCAACAAGTGAAGCTAGGGAAAATCTCATCAAGCACCTGGACAATTAGCACAGGTGCCCTTCAGGGTTGTGTGTTCTTTCCATTGTTCTTCTCTCTATATACCAATGACTCCATCTCTAAGGATCCTTCTGTCAAAGTACTGAAGTTTGCAGATAATAACTACAGTCATTGGTCACATTTGAGTTGATGATGAATCTGCATATAAACGGGAGATTGAACAACTGGCCTAACCATTGTTAAAAAGGCAAAATAAAAAATGTCCTTCATCAGCTTAGGAAGTTCAGCTTGCCCCAGGAACTAGTGATATAGTTCTACAGAGATATTATTTGAGTCAGTCAGTCATATTTCTATTACTGTCTGATTTGACAGTAACTAAAAAAAAAGTACAGACTCCAATAGATAGTTAGAACTGCAGAAAAAACAATAGTAACCAACATGCCTTCCTTAGAAGACCTGTATATTGTGCGGGTCAGAAGAAGGATTGAGAAAATATGTACAGATTCCTCATATCCTGGACAAAAACTGTTTCAACTCCTCCCTTTAGATCATCGGTGTACGGTACTACATGTCAAACAACTAGACACAGGGACACTTTTTTCCCTTGTGTCATCATTCTGCTGAACACCTAATCCTCACAGTACTGTCTTATTGTATGTCTAAGTATATTTACCCATGTATGGCTGTAGTATTATTATCCTTCTCATCTCCACTAGGCCCTCTTATTAATATCATTATTATGATTATTATTACTCTGTTGGTTAGCATGTACACTGAGACCTTCTGCACTTGAGACAAATTCCTTGTGTGTCTAATCACACTTTATTAAAAAAAAGTATTGTATGGCATGGTATGGTATAGTATATAGCATATAATATAATTTATATAATAAACTTTTAAACAAACATTCTAAATATTTTGTGAACATTATTTACTATGATTTTAGCATGAAACATTTATGTTTAATTCCACAGAAAGGTTGTGGTTATCATCTTGATCTGCTCATGGTTGGCATTATGTTAGGTATCTGCTCTATTATGGGTTTGCCTTGGTTTGTGGCTGCAACTGTCCTTTCAATAAGCCATGTCAACAGTTTAAAAGTGGAATCTGAGTGTTCAGCTCCAGGAGAACAACCAAAGTTCCTGGGAATCCGTGAACAAAGAGTGACAGGATTAATGATTTTTGTCCTGATGGGGCTATCAGTGTTTATGACCTCTGTATTAAAGGTAAGCAGCAGAAAAAAAATAATTTTATTACAAACTTAGTGTATTAAAAAAGTTGTTTTTTCTTCCCTTCCCTCCTCTTCACTATATTTTACAGTCTTTCATAATCTACAAATTAGTCATACTTTTATATTCATCTCTGCCATAGGTGAATAGCAATGCCTTATATCTGAACCAGTTTTTTTCCTAACCAGATACTTGCCAATCATTTATGTTCTAATCACAGCCAGTCTCCTTTTTCAAAAATACATTGGAAAATTCATCTTGTTTTATCTGTATATTTTTATTTTTATTTTTTGTTATGAGATGGTCCAATCTTCACAAAAAATTGCTTAATGCTTTTATATTCATTAATATGTTGATTTTTAAAGTTTAATTTGCTGGTTTTTTTTCCAGTTTATTCCAATGCCAGTTTTATATGGTGTTTTTCTTTATATGGGAGCATCCTCATTAAAAGGCATTCAGGCAAGTTTTATTTTTAATCATGTTGCATCTGTAGAAAAAAATAACATAGATGTTATGCAGTATTTAGCTTTCCCGTCTCACTCCCCACCCCATACATGATGCCTTTTATTTATTTTTATTTATTTAATTAGCTTTCTATACCGCCCTATTCCCGAAGGACTCAGGGCAGTTTACAGGGCAGCGTATAAAAGACAATATAAAAAGATAATATAAAATTAAAATGAATTAAATTAATTAAAGCCCAACAATTAAAACAATATTAAAAAGCTAAAACCCCTTCAGTCCAGGCCTGATAGATTGAAAAGCCAGGTTTTCAGGTCCCGGCAAAATGAACGCAGATCAGGGGCAGTCCGGACTTCCACAGGTAAATCATTCCAAAGGGCAGGCATGCCCACAAAAAATGCCCTCCCTCTGGGGATCACCCGCCGGCACTCCCTAACCGGCGGCACCCTAAGGAGGCCCTCTCTATGGGAGCGCACAGGACGATGGGAAGTTGATGCTGGCAGCAGGTGCTCCCTAAGATAATCCGGACCCATGCCATGTAGGGCTTTATAGGTCATCACCAGCACCTTGAATCTCACCCGGAGGGCAACTGGAAGCCAATGCAGCTCGCGGAGAAGAGGTGTTACACAGGAGTATCGGGAGACTCCCATCACAACTCGCGCGGCTGCATTCTGTACTAGCTGAAGCCTCCGAGTGGTCCTCAAGGGCAGCCCCATGTAGAGAGCGTTGCAGTAGTCTAACCGGGAGGTCACGAGCGCATGAGTGACTGTGCGTAGGGCATCTCGGTCCAGATAGGGCCGCAACTGGTGCACCAGGCGAACCTGGGCAAAAGCCCCCCTGGTCACAGCTCCTATGTGGTCTTCTAAACTGAGCCATGAATCCAGGAGGAAACCCAAGTTGCGGGCCCTATCAACGGGGTAACACCTCACCCCCCATAGTTAACGATGGACAAAACTGGTTCTCCCGAGATGCCGGTATGTACAGCCACTCAGTCTTGGTGGGATTGAGTCGAAGCCTGTTCCTCCCCATCCAAACCTGGACCACCTCCAAGCAATGGGACATCATGTTGAGGGCATCACTGGGTTGGTTCGGGGTGGAAAGAAAAAGCTGGGTATCATCAGCGTACTGATGATACCCCACCCTGAAACCACGAATGATCTCACCCAGTGGCTTCATATAGATGTTGAACAAGAGGGGAGAGAGAACTGACCCCTGAGGAACTCCACAAACAAGAGGCCTCGGGGCGGATCTCTGCCTTCCCGTTAACACCGACTGCGAATGGCCCAGAAGGTAGGAGGAGAACCACTGTAAAACAGTGCCCCCACTCCCAACCCTCTGAGACGCCGCAGTAGGATACCATGGTCGATGGTATCAAAAGCCGCTGAGAGGTCTAATAGGACTAGGACAGAGGAACAACCCCTGTCCCGGGCCCGCCAGAGATCATTAACCAGTGTGACCAATGCCGTCTCCATGCTGTACCCGGGCCTAAAGCCCGATTGGTACAGGTCTAGATAATCAGTTTCCTCCAGGAACAAAGGGAACTGATGCGCCACCACGCTCTCAACAACCTTTGCTAAAAAGCAAAGGTTGGAGACCGGACGATAGTTATTCAAAATAGCTGGGTCCAGAGCAGGCTTCTTGAGAAGGGGCCTCACCACCGCCTGTTTCAAGGCAGTAGGGAAGGTACCCTCTCTCAAAGAAGTAGTTATTACTGCCTGGAACCAGCCTCGTGTCTCCTCCCGAGCTGAATACACCAGCCAGGAGGGGCACGGGTCCAATAAACACGTGGTGGAACTCAGTCTCCTCATGGTCCTGTTCACCTCATCCGGGGTAACATCTTGAGCGTCTTCACCTCATCCGGGGTAATATCTTGAGCGTCTTCAAGATATTCTTGAAAATATAAAGGTCAGGATATCACATAGCTGAGCTCTAAAGCAAGGGTCCCCAACTCCCACTCTGTGGACCAGTACTGGGCCGCAGCATGTCAGCAACCGGTCCACACAAACAAGCAAAGCCCCATCCGTGGGATGCAGGCAGCACACAAAACCATGCACCCTCCAGTCCGCAGAAAAACCTCTCTCCACGGAACTGGTGCTTGTGTCCAAATGTTTGGGGACCTCTGCTCTAAACAACTTAAGATGGGCTTATACAAGGTGTATTTCTGAATTTCCCATTGCAATAACAGCCAGTTTGAAGGTATTGTCCTAAAACCAGAAAACTAAGTTCTAGGCCTCACTTAGGCACGAAAGCCAGTTGAGTGACTTTGGGCCAGTCACACTCTCATAGCCCAATCCAACTCACAAGGTTGCTGTTATAAGAAAAATAGGAAACAGTATGAGATATCTTCGCCACTTTAAGAGAGATAGCTAGACAGACAGGCAGACAGATAGATAGAACTATTATTAATAGTTATATAGTGTGAGAGTGTGTACACACAAGTACATGTTGCCTATGTGCACAGACACATTTATTCCCAAATCGTGTGTCTTAGCAGTAGTATGTATTAAATTCACAGAGGTCATTGGGAGGGAAGAATTCTCCATTCTGCTTATGTTACTTGCCTTGTGCTTCTTAAAACTATGCTAGTTTTGCTGAAAGGGCTCACCTTCTTGAATTTTTACAAATATATCTATTTTCTTAATATTGCAAATAGACAGGAATCCAGAAATTCTAAAAGTTTTTAGTAGCTAGAATAACTCTTTATTACAGATAAAATATTATTATTTTTACTACTCAAAGAGTGTCATGTCTAATTTGTAATCAATTTATTTTTATAATTTTTGTTTTTTAAAATTGTTTTTAGACATATGTTTAATAATTTTTCTTTTCATTACAGTTTTTTGATCGTATTAAACTGTTCGGTATGCCTGCCAAACATCAACCTGATTTGATTTATCTCCGTTATGTGCCATTATGGAAAGTACATGTATTTACAGTAGTTCAGCTTACCTGTCTTATTCTTTTGTGGGTAATTAAAGCATCAGCTGCTGCTGTTGTTTTTCCTATGATGGTAAGCAAATATTTCAGTATGTCTGCAACTTTATGCATCATTTATAAATGTCTAAATATGAAATTCAATGATAATATTAAATTTATGCAATTAGTGTACCTTAATTATATTAATTTTATATTTATATTAGTATTTATACTTGCTAATAATTTATATTTAAAACTGTTTTAAAGGTTTTAGCTTTAGTTTTTGTTCGCAAACTTATGGATTTGTGTTTCACCAAACGGGAGCTCAGTTGGCTAGATGACCTTATGCCAGAAAGTAAGAAGAAAAAGGAAGATGACAAAAAGAAAAAGGCAAAGGAAGTAAGTGGAATAGTATTAATTATTGAGGCAAAAGCCCCATAGAAGAAGTGTTTGATGGAGAAATGGAAAACATTTTCCATATTTGATTCAAGTTATCAGTGAAACAAATGGAAATTAGCTTTTAATTCCTCCAAATATAGCAGTTCATTAAAGCTCTATAAAAGCATGCAAAATGAGATGTGATCGATAGAAATATGACAGCGTAGACATAAACAGAATATACACTAAACATAGATATTGTATAAGTGTCAAATGTAAACGCTCTTTTCCAAATATTGGGAAGGCTTTTCAAAGATTAAAATACAAGAAATATTTATAGATGGTTAATTGCTTTCAGGATTATCTTACAAGCCATAGTAAATTACTTTAAAAAATACATGTATTCAGGATATAAACAAATGTAAACCAATAGCTGTAGATATATTTGGAATGAAATGTACTAAAATTTCTCTATGGCTAATATTGAAAATGTAAACTAGAAAAAAAGTTAATGCTATGTAGTACATCTTTTTGTGGGTAAGATCATTGTTATGTTTGTTGGCATACTTTTTAATGTGTTTGTATAATTAACACAAGTGTCAAAGAAAAATTCAGTAGATTTGAAATAATGCAATACATAGACAACTTGTATGTATTATTGTATCTTCCATTATGAAGGATTTACATTTATAAAAACTTCATCATATAACAAAGTAACCTAGCAATAGACAGTATTGTTCCAGTAATTGTACTGTAACTGTTTTAAAATGGCCTGACTTCAAAATGGGCCCATTCCGTGTGACCCAGAACATTTCAGAATATGGCCATTTCAAGGTCAGACTATTTCCTAATTAGTTAAATAGTTTAATCTGTACTCAGAATGAGCCATTTCTGAGTTAAAATGTTCCATAATGAAAAATTATTCATGTCTGGGTTTTGGCAAATATTAAAAAAAATATTATATTATGGGGCTGAATTTGAATGCCACAATACGATGGATTGCATAGGAAGGAGTTTCATGAGAGGAGAATAGAGTATAATTTTCTGGCCTGAATTCTTCACAACCCTTCATTTTTTATTCCCCAAATGTTGAGTGAAGTCTGTTACTATGCAGTTTCCAAATGCCTGCTTTTAGGTCTATGTTGACAAAATACAAGATTCATTTTTGCATTTCTCTTATAATTCCAAATTTGTTAAACCTGTATTGGATTACATACAACTTTCAGGAAGCTGAACGAATGTTTCAGGCAGTGGACAGTGAAACTGTACACCTTCCATATGAAAGAAGTGAAGTATTACAGATTCCTATGAAAGCTCTAAAATACAGGTGTAGTATTTATCTATTATTTTACATTTTATTTTATATAATCTATTCCATTTAATTCTGAATGATGCTTATAAAATTGAGAATTAATCATGGTGAGAAAGAGGACCAAAGACTTTATACTGTAGGTTCATGCATCCCCCTAGTGCATTACATGTTACTTAATTAGATAATAGATGACTCCTTATCAGTCAACCGTGTCTGTATGAAGAACTTTCTTTAGTCCTGTCTTGTCTCTTACTGTGCATAGTTAATGTGGAAGACACTGAAGATATTAAACTGAGACTTTGACCATTTACTGAAAGCCTGAACAGTATGTTCACATGTACAAATAGAATATAACAGGGGTCCCCAACCCCCAGGCCGTGACCCACTACCGAGCCTTGATACATTCAGAACTGGGCCACAGAAGTGGTGGTGAGCACGCACTCACATCCTTACTTATGCAAGCAGTGGGTGAATGTGTGTGTGTGCGCTCCATTTGCACAGCAGCGGGCAAGTGTATGTATTCCATTTGCACAAGTGTAGGTGCTTGTGCTCACTGCTTATGGAAATGGAGTTGTGTGCACAAGCTTGCCTGGCACTTGTGTGGAACCATCACTTCCCCATCCTGCGGGTTTGCAAAGCTGAAAAGGTTGGGGAACTCTGTGTTATAAAATTAGAAATGTTACTATTCCCCAAATAAACATCTTTTTACAATTTTTAAAATTAACATTCCTTACATAATCTGCTACTACTTGGATTTAATGCTATTTTAGCACTTTTCCCTTCATGAAAAATTAATACCAAGTGAGTAACTGCAATTAAGTCTGGAGGCTATAATGCTTATTCCTGCTTTGACTTTCTGCTAAAAACAGTTATAATTATGAATTATTTTCCTTCTCAGTAGAAATATATATCGTGAACTGCTTATTGACAGTTTTCCATCCTTTCTTAATAGAAGCTGTTAAAGTGATACTGTGCATTAACTGCACATGATTTCACTTGATTTTTTCTGTAATACTAAAGCTTATAAAGCTCCTTAATCAATCAATTCAGGAACAGTACCTCTGCCAATTATAATATCAGATGAAAATAAGATGAGATGAAATAACGCATTTAAGAAACTTATTTTATGAAGTATTCTCCACTAATATCATTCATCGTATAATTAAGTTAATTTTCTAACAATACTTTTCTTAATTTTCCTAAAGCAGTAACCCCAATCCCATTCAGTATAATATTATATTGTGAATATCTCTACAAAATGGTTACCTTGGATTTCTGCCTATTCACAGAAAGGCTGCCATCATTAGCATGGCAGGTCATAAAACACTGATTTATCAGATGACACACTAGTAAAAATGCTTCTCAGTGCCCCTTTCTTAATGTCCAGTTTACCTTTCTCTTCTTTGCTTTGAAGCTGAGTAAAAATATATTCATTTAATTTATTATTGCATGACAGTTAGAACAATTAACCAGTGGAACAACCTGCCTCCATAAGCGGTGAATGCTCTAACACTGGAAGTTTTTAAGAAGAGACTGGACAGCCATTTATCTGAAATGGTATAGGGTTTCCTGCCTGAGCAGGGGGTTGGACTAGATGACCTCCAAGGTCCCTTCCAACATTATTATTATTATATGATGATGATGATGATGCCCACAGAGGAAGATGATTGCTGGTATACAAGTGTCCATAGGTCTATGGTAATTTCCAGGAAAAAAAACATGATAGAGAAAATAGGTAACAGTGATTCTTTTAAAAGACTTTTCATATATTCTATTATAATATGGTTCAGACCTTTAGAAGTTACCTATTTTCATAGTCTATTTTAGAACTAACACTGAACTGGAACATGAATTATTTTTAACACTGAGATTCTTAGTGTTAAAGTAAAATAATGCAATATTTTCTAGTACCTAAGCAAAAAACATAACCAAGGCTTAAAATGATAAGAATATGTCACCTTATTAATGGTATAGCAAGGCATGTAGAACTAATCAGTGTGTGTTTATTACCCAGCATTGACCCCTCTGTGGTAAACATAACAGATGAAATGGCCAAAACTGCACAGTGGAAGGCTCTTTCCATGAACACAGAGAATGCCAAAGTAACAAGATCTAACTTGAGGTAGATTAATCATGCTTTATTACCTTTTGCTTTTGCTTTGTATGTTTAGATATGGAAACAGATAGAAATGGTTGTTCATTTATATACCAAACAATGCTGATGAACCTTTTGGGCTTGGTGTGTCAAATATTCAGAAAATGCTTAACTTGACTTTTCTGGCATGTCCCCCCTCCCACAAAAGAGAAACAATTATGTATCTCCCCTCCCCCATATAGACCAACCTGAACAGTGGCACTAAACAGATGGGCCTGAATAGAGACTCAAACCTCGATTTCATCCCTAATGCCCTGCTGCCACTCAAAAAAGCCACTCTTGATATTCCCCAAGCACGCTCTATTCTTACTCATCTTCCAAAAGTCACGTAAGAATGAGGCATGCTTTCAAGAATAGTTGTTGTCAGGTGTTGTTGAATGCTGCTATGTCATCCAAAACATCATAAGTGTTTCACCTTTGACATGCATGACATGAGTTTGCAATCACTGCCCTAAACACATACCAAAGAGCTTATGTTAAGGAGTTGGGATCTATGTTTATAACAAAGAGGATAAATTTTAGCACAAAACTGAAAATCAAATATCCATATTAGCAAAATAGATCTCCACTATTTTTATTATAGTAGTTTGAATGGGACAGGTAATGTGCTCTAAAATATTCTCAAATGATAACACATTCTGTTGCATGATAAATATATTGGAAAATGAGTAATAATATACTGCTAAAACAAAATAATCATTTGGACTAATTTAAGCTCTTTGCTTGAGAATAACATGGTTTCTTTGATTGTACATTAAGAATTCTGCTCTAAATTACATAAAATAATGGTGGACAAGTTTGCTTGTAGATAGTGACTACGGTATATTTTTTTTCAGGCTTAAAAATATAGAGCTTTAGGGATTGATGTGGCAATGTCACTGTCTGAAGAATGCCCTGTCTTAAAGCACGTTTTGCAAATTGTGCTGCCATATATGCTGGCAAATTTTGACTATATTATTTGTGGATATTGTTTGAATTGCATAAAAAAAGGATCTAGTATACTCCTTTACCTGATACAAAGTATTCCAGTTTTCTTTCATAGAATTCAGATTTATTTTAATATTCTATGCACATTTGAGTGGGTTCAGTTTAAGACTCATTGTGTAGTATTTCTGGGTTGACGTATAATGTGAAAACTTCTTTTATCTTAATAATTGTTAAGAATCCATTTTTTATTTTCCATTCACTCATTGCTCAATTTCATAATTTCATTTCTCCTCTGTAGTACAATATACAGTGACTTCAACTGATTTTTTTTTAACTGACCTGCAAATTTGGTAATAATAGCCAACACAACTACAAAGTCTTGAGTTCAAATATTACAACAATTCTGCTTCTGAATTGCTCATAAACCCGTCTTTTAGATACTTGCTACTGGGTATTTGCAGTGCAGCCCTGTCTATTATCTATAATCCACCCACTATCCATCCATCCATCCATCCTTCATTGAGTTCTGATAATTCAAAGAACTTTATATTCTAATGGTTATACTGGATTATAGCACAAAAGTCAAATAATGTATTTTACATGTTTAAATACAGATCCATGTTGCACAAGATAGGAATCATTGTGACTTCTTAATTATCAATCCATATTCATTTATCTAAAAGAATGTTCTATTGAACTTGCTAGGCTTTAAAAAGATATGTATAAGGTTATATTGTTAGAATGTATACCTTTTTTAATTTAAAAAGGCATTTATAGGTTAAATCTTGCTTTATGCTCCTGGCAATATGTATTAAGTGAAGAGTGTGGGCATATATCCTTAGACAAAAATATTTTACATATACAATTATATCAATATCAGCATCCATAGATGCTGATTTATATCAATATATATTATTAATACCTATGTCTTGACATTTTTAATCATATGAATTTTTCTTAACAGCCCTGAAAATGAGCCATCTGTGAAAATAGAAATTGAAAAAACATCTGAAATAAAGTATGTAGATGCTGAAACCTCATTATAGAGGTAAAACAATGATATTATTTTATAGGATATATTGAAAGAGGGTGACTTCACAGCTTCTTTTAAGTACTAGGTACTTATGTGAACAGCAGTGAGATTTTCCAACAAGAAATGTCTATCACTGTGGAAATATTTATTTTAGTGGAATGTTTATTTCAATTTTTTAAATAGGAAAAATAATTTCCTTTTTAGTTATCAGTAAGTCAAAGATCATTTTCAACTATAAATTATTGGTTTGCATAGTATGTGATATTTGTATATAATTTTCAATACAAATGTCCTGTTATCGGGCATTTGCTAGTTGGAATTTTGCAAAGGTTATGCCAGTTTATAAGAACAAATCATACATATGCAACTTAGTGAATTGCTGTATTTCAGCCTTTATTTCATATTATTTTATGGATGACTTATTTGTATTTGTATATGAATTATTTTCTGAGTTGTACTGTTAAACATCATTGTATTGCATTGTATTGCATTTTTTTTAAAAAAATAAGTCAGTTTTATTTTTTAATTCAGCAACCACAAGAGCAGATTATACTGAAAGAATAAAGCAGTTTTTTAATATAGAAATCTAGATTGGCATTTATTTAGACTGCCTTTTAATAAGATTAAACATGATTATGGTTCTCTTTTTGTGAGATATGATTTAATTTTCTCCTGGGCATCCTGTAAATATGTTCCAAAGAGCTGGGGGAGTTAGTTGATCATTGGTAACTGCAGGAGAGGGAAGAAATTTCTATCATATAAATCAAAATTTTCCAGTACTACTGTATTAGAACATCTGGATTTACATTAAGAGTTGACTTCTCTGACATAAACTTTATTGCTACTAGACATTAAAAATAAACTTATATAAGTTCTTGAGTCCATCATTTTAAAATTCAGTTCCAGGAAATAAAACCAGAATTGTTTTAAAATTACGATAAATTTTAAAAAATGTTTTCCAAAGCATATTTGTTTTAAATCAATAAAAGCATTTATATAAAATGCTGGGTACAGCTGAGTTTGATCTGTCAAATGTTTAAGCCCTGTGTTTATAGATTTCAGTACACATATATGCCACTGAAATGAGTAAGGTTTGATTGTGCTTAAATAGTACCAGTTTACCAATTTTATAAAGACAGATTGTTTAAAATTTAAGTTTTTTTAGATCAGAACTGAAGATAAACATTTTAATATAAACATCCACTTTAATATGGCTATGTGAAAACTGTAACCGAAAACACATAACTTAATTTCAAACTGAAACTAAAGTTACTCCTGTTTACAGTGCACCAAAGATTTTTTTAAAAACCTTACAGTGTAGAAAAGGATTTGCAGTGTGTGAGCCTCCCAATGCTATTGAACTTAAATTTTTGGCAGCAAGTAAGGGATGCAAGATTTGTAGTTTCATTTGGCAACGTCTAGAATTCTGGTAAACAAACATTTTTGAGTATAATTAAAACAATTATGGATTTTACCTGAAACAAGTGAGAGCAATGCAAGTAAAACTTTGTGTTTTGTTGAAAAGGGCCCAGTCATTCTCAGAAATGCTTAAATGTAAAACTGAGCAAAGAAAAAAAAAGAAATTATTAATTTATAGGCAAGTATGTTAAATGAAAATCTGATGCCTAAGAATGATAAAATTAATATTAATATATTTGGGTTTGATATGAAATATTGGAAACAGAATATTTTCATTCCTGAATGCTTGCATAGCTTGTGCCTTAGTTTTTTAAAAAATATATATGCACTTTTCTTTATTTAAAAATCATACTTGTTTGTATCTCATAAATATTTCTGTATCTTTGAAATTACATTTCAGGTTTGTTACTTAGTGTAGGCAAGTGAATCATGTTCATTAGTATTGACAGCATTCCAAATTAATTATACTTGTCTTTTGTTATTACAAATGTTTGTGTTCAGAGCCATGTGTAGAAATTTACAAAAACTCAAATAGATTGTTTTGAATTTTAACCCTTTGTTTTCAAATGCCTGAGATTCAATAATGCTGTTGTTCAATGCCAAAGGGTTAATAAGTTAATTTAAATAAATATCTGAAAATTATTGAAACTCATTATTTATTTGCTAATTATATAAAATAATTCCTGACAGAAATATCATGACTTGCAGTGTAGTTTACATTATTTGCTTAAATACTGCTTATTAATTCATTATTACACATTTTAATTTTTTGATAGCAGATGTCCAAATAGGATGTTTAAAACTCCAGTGCTAATTTATAATTTTCTATGTTGTATGTTGTAAAAACTATTTCTTTTTCCATAAATAAAATTATAGTATTAAAGTAAAACAATAAAAGACACAGCTTTTATTGTATATAGATATAAATATTGCCCTAAAAGCTATAAATGAGTAAAATTACTAATTCACCTTAGGGTGAAATATAATTTATAGCCAGTATATTCCCATTATGACAATAGCTAAATGACTGTTTTCTAGATAACCTGATTGCCTCCTTAGGAGCAGACTGATTTAGTGGAAATAACTGTAGAGCAATCCCAGGAAATGTATCTTTTCTGTTCTTTAAGGCAACATGTTTTCAGTGCAGACTATCTGAATTTTAATTCTATATAAACACTTTGCTTAAAATTGTTTAATGTCACAAACAGAACATAAATACCTTTTTTCATAGTGGAAACTCATGAACCCATATACATACATACATACATACATACATACATGAATGATTCATTATGCTTAGTTTCCATATTCCACATTATTAACCACGCTAAAAACAAATTATTCAATTTTTCAATGCAATCAATAAAATATGTAAAATAGTGTTCAAAGCATGTACATTACTTAGCATCCAATATTGTATTTTTCCTCTTTTACTTCAATTAAATTTATTTCTCTGTACAGTAGTCTTATAAACAGTGTTGT
Organism: Vipera berus; assembly: GCF_964194415.1. Lineage (NCBI taxonomy): Eukaryota > Metazoa > Chordata > Lepidosauria > Squamata > Viperidae > Vipera > Vipera berus. Next base: position 84,949,335 of record NC_138205.1, read on the forward strand.
CTGGTAAAAATTCCAACCATAATTGTAATGTCAGATAACTGTGGTACATTACAAATATTCATAGGTCTTCATTGTTTAAAAGTTTGTTAATGAATTGTGTTATGTCCCCAACATAGTGCATGTTGGTCATCAGTAGAATGTATTGAATGTTATTTTCTTTCAACACATTTTGGTCAGTAATGTAATGATTGTTAAGATGATTAATATAGGTTCCATATGTTATTTAGCACAATTACTATGAAGAACCCTTTAATTTCATGAATAACAGGTGTGTAGTGTGTCCATAGATACTTGTATTAATATAAAATGTTGTCCTGTGATTTTACTATTTTGAATTTTTTATTACTTTTTAGAAAATTTATCAATAACAGAAAAATGCTTATAATTGGTGTGAAAATAAGAAAAATCATATTTAGCATATATTGTCACTGTTTTGCAATCTTAGAATAACTTATTTAATGGACAGGTTTTTATAAATGCAGTTTATTCCCTTTTGTCACTTATACTTTGTTTGTAAGTGTCTTCCAGTGTTCAGCATTGCTTCCTGAACAAAACCATCTATTTTGATTTGAGGTGTAATTCCACAGTATACTCCAATTTATATAACAATTTTCTAATCGTGCATCATTTTCTTATAGAATTATATCCAGAGTTACACTGTTTGAATGTAGAGATAATATTTTATTCTTTTATATAATGCCTACAAAATTCTCCAGTATGTAATGGAAAAAATCCAATGTTTTATCATTTGTTTAATGACTATTTTTTGTAATATTTGAAAAGGTTGAAAAAAAGCAATAAAATGTCACTGCTTTTAAAGACTCGAGTTACTTTTTTATATATATACATTGTACCTGTAAGATTAACATATCTAATGAGGGGGGGAAAGGATCCTTAAATGTTAGGCCCTTTCTCTGAGGCCTATCATTCTGAGATAACAGTGCCTATGGGTGAACAACAACTAGCAATTGGGTTTTCTTGCTGCCATCATCCTGTCACTATAAACCAGTTTCTCTTTTTCTACACCAACTCTCTGGGAAACCAGAAAAGATTGAAAGGGAAATCTTTGTCCCACTCTAGGTCTGACTAAACACTCAAGAGAAACAAATGTTTAGGAGTCAGTAGCTAGAAGTCAATATTTTAGCCAATCTGATGAGGATGATAGAAGCCAACCAGCCAGGACTGAAACAAATAAAAAAAAGTTATCAAAAGAAAGTAAGTTTTGGAGGGAGGGAGGGAAGGAGGAAGGAAGGAAGGAAGGAAGGGCTTAATATGAATCTGATATGGTACTGATCTTCCAAAGCAAGCTCACAAAGAGCAGATCTTGTTAAACAACTTAAGCCTGGCAATGATTTTATCGCTACTAAAGTTATTCAGATCTGTTGTTGGACCCTGTCCTGTCTTATTTAGTTTCATTTATAGTTTGTAAAGTATTAATTCCAAAAAACTAGGTTTAGTTTTGATAGTTCCAATCAATAAAAAGGTATCTGGGTTCTGCTTGCTAATTGTTGGCCTCTGGCCTATGGAACATGTAAAAAAATTTTGGGTTAGAGCTGGGATATAGTTTTTGCTTGGAGTCATATAACCTATTTACCTTTTTAGAGAGAGTACAGTCTAAATACTTAAGGGATTTCAAATTCCACAATGTGTTCCCAACATTGTCTTAACACCATTTGGCTGGCAGGACAAACATTGAAATTCATATTGATACATCCTCCTGTATTCAACAACAATGGTGCTGAATAAGTGGTGATAATAACCAGTCCTTAGAAGGACATATGATTGTGATCTGCACTTGCAAGGTTGCAGTATCCCACAGTCATGTGATTATCATTTACAACCTTTCCTGCCAGCTTCCCCAAAGCAAAGTCATTTGGCAGAATGGCAGTGGAGGTCGTAAATTGTTCAGATAAGTCTCCCATCACCCTTACATCCTTCCCCATTGCACTTACATTGCATCTTGCTGGCCACTTGCATATTCTTACACACTCTCCCATCCAGCAGTAGTCATCTCAACCCCAGTAGACTTCCCTGGCCATTTTTGCATACAGCAACAGCCATTCAAGCTCTGCAGCATTTGTTCCACGTCTCCGACCTGATTAATACCCCCTTGCAAACCCTTCTCCACCCTGCAGCAGCCACTTAAGTGCTTGCCAGCCTGTTGCAAGCCACCTGGGATTTGCAACTTTCTGCTGACTTCCCTGCTGATTTTGATTATTGGAAGCTGGCAGGAAATTGCAAGGAAGTGCTCAACCAATGATCCTCGCTTAATGATAACAGGGACTGCAAGTATTTTGTTGCTAAGCAATCTGGTCATGTGATGTACTTTATGACATTATGACTGCATCACTTAGTGATGATACTCCTGGCAGTCCAGATTGCCATTATAATCCCAAGATGTACAAGTCATTAAGCAGAATGTGGTTAAAGTCCCAGATAAAGTTCTGAAGGAACATGGGTGGTAGTGGAGTGGGTAGGGCTGGGAGGTCCTAAGTTGTTGCGCAGGCAGCATGTGAATTAGGGGAAGACAGGACGCTTGGAAGGTTGAGCATAGGCTGCATATGGCTTGGGAGAGGCCAGAAGATGGATGGTGCAACAGGACAAAGTACAGAAGATTGGGGGATGGGCAGTGTGGCATAAGTGAAAGAAAGCCAGGGAGACTTACCAGAGTGAGTTCTGATAAGTCATTTTGTTCCCTACTGACTTCCTTATTGACTTTGCTTATGGGAAGCTGGCAGGGAATGTTGCAAATGGTGACTGTGACCATTGGATTAACGTTTGTAAATGTGAGCCAGCTGTCAAGCTTCCAAATCGTAATCACATGTCACGTCAGTGCTAGAATGGTTGGAACTTCAAGGACTGGTTATAATTACCATTTGTTCAGTGCCATCACAACTTTGAACAGTTGCTGAATAAGTGGTTGACAAATAAAGACTACCTTTAAAGCTATGCCTAATTGCAATTGAAAATTGATTAGCAAAGTGAAATATAGGGTAGCTATTATTCCTAATGTTTGACTAGTAACACTAATCTGGGATAAATGTCTTCCATTACATTTACAGAATCACAAAAGTGATAAGTAGGACCGGTAGTAGAAAAAACGATTGATTTAAATGATTGGCAACTATTAACTTACAAATGTATGCCATACAGAAAGTGTGAATTATCTTGTGCTTTGTTGAGAGGTTTGTCCAGCTCCTGGTTTGAAGGGGAAAAGCTTAATTCCTGAAAATCCTGGTAATAGAAGTAAGATGAATGGATACTTTTTTGTGAAAAAAAATGGCAAAAGACCATCATCTCTGTTATGATATTCCTGGTATAGAGACTCATTCCTACAAAGAGGGAATAGGTTCCTTGGGGAAAGGACAAATGCTCCCTCTTCTAATATATGTTGATGGTGATTCCTAGAAGTGAAGTTTATGATTACCTATAATAGAAAAAAGAACATGCCCTATAAAACATTTGGTAATTTCTTTGTGTGATATAATACATGTTCACACATTATATGTATTATCTGATATTTAGAAATAAGAAGTGATGGTACTTCTCAGCATAAATAACAGGAAGAAATTAAATGTGCCCTAGAAACCAAAAGTAAACTCTTCAATAAGATTAACAATAACTTTAACTAAAACGCTATTTGATTAAAGAGCTGGTCTGGCTATACAAAGAAAAATTCTCTGTGTGGATGAGAGTAGGATACAGATAAATACTTCATGTTTTTAGGCATTTAGGACCAATTTATGACAGATTCTGGGCCTATAGTATGTCCAACTTAATTTAAAAAAAACCCATATGGTGCCTTTCAAAACACAGGTTTCTCAGAATGGCTTTTTGTGTGTGTTCCTTCAAATCACTTTTGACTCTAGTGACTGCCTGAAGAAATAAATGCCTGTAGTTTTCTTGGCAGTATTTTGGAAGCAGTTTACCATTGCTTATTTCCTAAGGCTGAAGAGTGACTGGCCCAAATTCATCTAGCTTCGTTAGTGCCTAAGGGGGAACTAGAACTCAAGATCTCTAGGAATAGTTTTAATTATTTCATGTTATTTTATTTTAATTATTTAACCTCCATTAGGCAATAAATTAAAAATACAGTATTTCAGGAGTGCATATGTATTCTTCACAGTGGTATTGCAGAGTAATATCATTGAGATAGTTTGATCCTATCATGTAAGACTATGGGACAAAGTAGAGGAGGGTTTCAAACATCATCTTAAGGTTCAAAAAAGGTTTTTTAAAAAGTGCCCTATGATATTGTGGAATCAAATTTAACATTAGAAAGAGGCCTAATAGTTTTTACATTGAACCTTTAGGGAAGGCAACAGTACTTGGGAAATAATTCAGCATGAAACATTCTTAGCAGATGTGGGGGAAAAAGTTGCCCAGATAGGAAATGAGTATTGTAGAAAAGCCAGAAATATGTCATAGGACAGGATATGCAGTCAGTCAAAGAAACCATAGCAAATATATGCCAGGAGCAGTGGAAGGGAAGTATTCTCAGGGGAAAAGCATCCATGACTGGAAAATACTGTGTTTAAATCTATACAGGAATACACAGTAGTTCCCAGATAGTGTACTGACTTAGTTAGGGTTAAGATACTACAGGGCTTGCCTTATTACAAGCAATATACAGACTAGTGTTTTTTATCCTTGATAACCTTAAGATGTGTGGATTTGGAATTCCCAGAATTCCCCAGTAGCTGACGAGAGAATTCTGGAAGTTGAAGTTCATCCAGTTTAAAGTTACCAAGGTTGAAAACACTGATACAGATCTATCACCCACTTCTTGGAGGAGTATGATCACTTTCCCTTTTACAGTTTCCCTTCATTGGCGGTTTGACGTCACCGTTCTTAGGCACACCCAAGGGGCGCTGAGCTAGAATCATTCTTTAGGATTCTAGCCGCGCGGCTTCTCTGTTGCTATGACAACAACGGTAGTGTTAGTTAGTCGTTGTCCCGGAACCTTCTCGGCCTTTTTCTACGGAACTTAATTACTGGTTCTAAAAAGCGACCTTTTACGGAAAAGGCGCACTATCAATGGTTCCTGCGTTTGCGGATTTAATCGCTCGGCGGACTGGAGCTTTTTATTTGGCTTAAAAACAATTATTACTGCAAAAATAAATAGTAAGCGAGCGAGCGAGCTGCCATGGTGTAAGAACTGGCACTCCAAGCAGGTGAGTGATAGAACGGCGGCCGAAGGCCAGCGGTGTCCTATGCAAAAATTGGGGAGGAGAGACGGGAGGAGTTAACAGTGCCAAATACCCCTGCCCTCCTGAGATCAACCTCGAATTTTGCGATTAGAAGGAAAGGCACGGAGACCCATGGAAAGCAGCGCCGGCAGTTCCTCAAAATCCTTTTACGGCATGAGATTTAGCGTCGGCGCGTGTGAGACAAATGTGCATATACATGGGTAGAGTGTGTGACTTTTACTGAAAACCAGGAACAGCTCTGAGGCATCTTTAAACAAGAGCTGACTTACTGAGCTATAATAAGCTTTTGTAGAGCCCATTCGGCCAAATAAACAGGGCACGCAGCCTCCTCCGTGGTTATAGTTGGGATTAAAAAAAATATATAGTACAGATGGGCTCAGGTTAAAAAGGTAAACCGTCTGGTGCATATAAACGAGGGCCTCAATTTAATATGTACAGGAAATGTAAGAGGTACGATCTACCATTTCTTTTTTTATCAAGAATTGTTTTCGAAATTTTCTTTTCTTTTTGGGGGCTCCATTCTTCAAAGATTTTCCCCCTATTTCTTTATAGAAGACCGATAGTGTAGGTTTGAGAAAAAAAAACCCAGGAATACCAGTTAACCATATGTAATATTGCAAAATTTATTAATTTGTATTCTGCATTTATTATTTTTACAAATAACTCAAAATGGTGATGCAGTGTATTGCCAGGAAGCTGGACCCACTCTATAATTTCTCTAATTCAAAAGTTAACAATGCAAGGGCAATTCAGTATGTTTTGGTTTGCTGGATGTCATCTACTTTACAGCACAGTCTAGAATACCTCATCTATTTCTGTTAGTATATACACCATATAAGTAATTGACCTTGGCTAATTTCAGAGGCTAAACAGGATCAGCTAAACAGATGCCAAACAGGTGGTGAATGCCTTGAGAAATCCAGAACTGTTATATAGACTGGGAAGTCAAATGTAATGGGGGGCAATAACAGTTCTCTTCCATAACATTGCTAACAAAACTAGATGGATGCAACCATCAGAAGTCAAGCTTGATATTAAGAGTTCTGTTTCTGGGAACTTCTAATTTAAATTCATAAATGGATATGGATAAACAGATAGAGTAGTGTAGTATTACTTTAGAGCTCTATTATGTGTGAATATATCATCTCATTTTTCTGTTTATCGTTCAAAAATACATTTTGTATTAAGATGTATAAAGGCTTTGGGCACTGGCACATTTAAATTATCACTTCCTTATTTACAGGGGGAGGGGAAGGTCGTGTACATAGAATGTTGCCTTTTTAAAAAGTTGTAATAGGTATGGCCAATAGTTATGTATATCTTCTGCATACTGTTGACTTTTTCCCCCCAGAAATCAATGACAGAAGATTTTACATTCAGAACTACAAGATCTGCTCAACTAGTTCTGTGCTCTCCACATCTGAATTCCTTGTGGGCTTGCTGCAACCCATGCCATGCTACATTAGAAACCACTGCCCAAAATGGAGAGGTATCTCAAAATTAATTGATTAAATGAAAGCCTGTATGTTGTAATGGTTAAGCTGTTGGACTAGGACCAAAGAAACTCAGGTTTAAATCTGTACTTATATATGGAAACATGCTGGGAGCATTTTTGCTAATCTCTTTCTATCCAGTCTGCCTCACAGAACTGATGTTACTGGAATTAAATTAAAAAAAGATCCCCATATGAGTTCCCTTCTACTCTTAAAGGAAAAGTGGAATCTAAATCTAACTAAATAAACAACCTGATGTACTACTTAAAATTCAAAGGTAGAATAAATCCCACTTAGAGGTGATTTTGTGAGTTAACTCAGTTAATATTTTTACTATAGGTTTTATCTTTTAGTTAGCATATATTTCTTTTTCAACTAACTCTATTTCTTCTCCTCCAGTTGCTGAAATTCTGTTCCCATTGTTCTTCACATGTCCACAAACCAATATTCTTTTTTATGTTTGTTTCCTTTAAGAATTAATTCTGCTGCCTTGAGGGTATAAAATGCCAGATCAACTCAAGAAGGTGAAGACCAAAGAAAAGGCAGCAGATACTAAATCTCAAAGGTATAGTATTTTTCACTAAATGTCAGCAATATCTCCTGCATCTGCACCAGCCATTAAATCTGTGTGTACATGGTTACTGTTTCTCTGGTCACCAAGTGTGACAGAAATAGCTGTGGCTGACAAGTCTATATAAATGTGGGCAGAGACAGGGGGTCATAGAAAGGTGCTCTAGAAAGATTTTTCTGCTACAGAATAGTATGGATAAAATTACATTTCATAATGATATGGTGATTATGTATTGTTAACAGATATATAATTTCTTTCCCCCCAGGAATTATACTGATCTTAAAAGGCTTCTGGCCTTTCTAAATGTCCAGTCTAGCAAGCAACAGGTACTTGTCCAAATTGCTATAATTTGAATCAATGTTTTAAAAATAGTAAATCTTATACAATGAATTTCATGGTTTCAATATGCTTACAGGTTCCTCTAATAAATAGAACGAATTGCATAGAAAGAACTCAGTTATGTTTTCCAAGTGCTTATGTTTTAGAATGAATTATTTTGTGTTTTTTTTGTGTTGTATTTGCTTTTGTGTTGCTTCAGCATCATTTTGCTTGATTATAGGTAAAAAAAAAATCAGAGTTTTGGATAATAATAAACTGGATAATGATATCATTTCATGTCTGTTTGTGTCCTGGGTTTCAGTGTAAAATGCATCATATTTCTAGTAGAGCAGTTTTCATTAAAAGTTTTGAAAATATGAGGCAGTATAAATTCCAGAAACACTGATTGAACTAAAATCTGATCTTAAAAGACAATACTGCTTAGATTAGATTAAAATGGATTTGTGAAATAGATCCATTTGTGGAACAGAAGTCTACTGTAAGTATTTGGTGCACCCACTAGGGATTACATAAAAGCACTGTCTCCAGTACTTCTACATATTTTCAGCTTTCTATTCAGGAACATCAATCTGTGTAGGATAGCTCCTACTCTATTTTGTTTTATCACACTAAGACAGGACTGACTGATAGGTAGATTGCTTTTGGGTTCAAATCAAGGTGCTGGAAATGATCTATAGATTTCAACCCTATAGCATAGGGTTAGGTTAATTTGAGGGAACACCTTTCCCCAATCACATCTACCCATCCGATGAGGCCTGACAGAAAGGGCAAGTTGTGGAACCCAAGCAGAAAAAGATACTATTTGATAGGGCCCAGGAAAAGAGCCTTTTCTGCCATACCATCTGCCTTTTAAAGCATCATTCCCCTGAGGTCAAATTGGCCCTGTCCTTTGTAAACTTCTGGAAGGGCTGAAAACATGGCATACTATCTGGCCTAACAAAGGCATGGAGCCTGCACAGTGGCTATATTGCTAGTGAAATTGAGGGCATGTCCTACAATTATATTTTTATGGTTTTTTATGGTTTTTGTTATGCTTTTGGTTATTTTCTTGAATTGTTTTTGTGTTTTTAACTTTGTATGCTACTTGGAATCACATGTGTGAAATGAGCAGCTATATAAATTTATGAAATACATACATACATAGATACATACATACATACATACATTCCAAAGCAGAGACTGCATCTTAGCTTCTACATTTTCAAACTATCAGACTCAGGCCACTTGGCAAGAGTTGTCTAGAATCCTACACTGACCAGATCATATGTTACTGTACAGTCTTTTGTACCCCAGAACCTATTGGGAGCCTTCAAAGCAAGATTCTAAGTTGAAGTTTATTGAAACTGCCCTCTTTGTGCTTCTGATCTTCCAGTTAAATGCTCTAAATTATTGGCATTTTTCTCCAATAGTCCAAATTCAAATGTGTGTGTGTCTGTGTGTGTGTGTGTGTGTCTGTGTGTAAAGATAATCAAGATGAATATCAGTGACTAATCTTAAACACAGAGGAATACTAATAATTGTATCAGTTATCTATATTTCATATATCATTATTAGTATTATGGAATTCAAATGACAATCACTGATATTATTCTGGTTATATTCAGTAACTTACTTAACTGACAACCCTGTCTTGCATTTGCAGTTGCCAGCCCTTAACTTTGAAAGTATTAATAATAGTATGACCAAGTATGAACGATATTCTAGCAACTCTTGCAAAGAGAAATATAGAGGACAGTGGGAAGAATCTTCTGAAGCTGTTGAACTGGAACGCTTCAGGTACAATGTATTGAAATTAATTAAGGTTTATTGTATTTGCATGCATTTACTTTCAATATTTTTAAATTTTATTCTCAAGCATCTATGCATATTTGAGGATGAGGTTTCTGAAATCTTTGATTATAATTAAAGTACAGCACTGAATACAGTTAAAGAACTTTCCAAAAGTTTTCAGCACCTTCCAGAAATTATTGCTAACTTGGAATTGTTCGGATGATACAAGGGTAAAATAAATACCAATTTGTCATACTACTTTAATTAAATGAAGTCCAATTTAGTTTTCTTTAGCCCTCCCATTATTTTTGACATACCATTAGAAAGGCCGAATGAAATTCTAGCTTGAAAAAAATTGTGCATTCCTATTCTAGAGCTTCTTAGTGAAGTATGCTTATTCTTGATACCTGAATTTAAGACATAACTTGTATTAATTTATTGATGCTTCATATATGGATAACAATGTAGAATTTCTATAGTTTTAGTCATGTGAATATATATAATTATTTCCTCTCTTATTGAAGAAGTCTCATTTAAAGGTGGGAGAGTAGGGCAGGTAAAATCATTTGTACTGTCATTTAATAGAATGATAGTGTAGTAGTCTGAATTCATATGGAAAATATATTTTCAGTGACCATTTATAAAATGATCTTGATTGAATGATATTCATTCTATTCTACGAATGGCACATTATGTATAAAAGAGTGCCCTGTCCATTTTGCTGATTGGAAGAAGTTCTGCAGTTTACTGCACAGACAAGGAAATGACTGATATTGACTTACTACTGATTGCTCAATAACCATTCAGATTTATAGCAGACTCCCCAAAAGCTATTTATGACCTGTTCCCAAAGTTACAGATGCTACAGTGGACTCATGGTCATTTTCCCTTATCAGTGACCACAGGAATACTGCACTCCCCTCGTCCTTTCCACTAGGTCCTGGCAGGCCTTGAACCTGTTTTCCATCCCAACAGGCTTCACATCCTCCTCCTCACTATTTGAAGATCTCTGTTGCTCTAGAGCTTAGATTAGGGAATCATAACAAGCCACTTTGTTGCAGGGCCATGTGGCACAGTCCCAGAAATGGCTGCCATTTTCCAAGCAGCCACATTGAATTGTGGTTGCTCAGAAAATAGCGGCCACTTCTGAGATTGCACCACATCATTCAGGAGTTCTATTCTGCTTCCCTGATGTGGACCTTGCAGCAATGCGGGCTTCTGGAGTGTTGTGCAGATCACATTAGGGAAGCAGAAAGGACCACTACTTTACTGGGTCATGTAGTGTGATCCCAGAAGTGGCTACTATTTTCTGAATGACCACAATTCAATGGAGTCATATTGAAAAGGCAGCCACTTCTGGAACACTTCTGCATGGTCCAGAGACATAGAGATTTGTTCTGCTTTCCTAATGCAGTTTGTGCACCACAACACAAAGCTCTTAAGCTTGCCTCAGCATTGCACAGGTTGGATTAGGGAAATAGAATGAATTAGTTTGTTGCTGGGCCCAAAGTGGCTGCCTTTTTGATGCAGCTGCATTGAATTGTGAGGAAGGGGTGAGGAGGAAGTCTAAGCCCTGCAGTGATTCAGTGGAGAGGAAGGCATGTGGGGACCCAGTGGGAAAACAGCTACCAGAGACTGGGGGGTGGGGGAAGCAGGTCCAAAGGCTGTGATAGGAAGCAAAACATGGAGTGTCTTGGGATGGGGGAGGCTTTGGGATGCCTGGGATAGGCCTAGGCCTGTGGCAGGCTTCCAAGAGCCTTACCCCACCCATGAGACACACCACATACTGCACTTAACAACCCACATAGTTGTTTAACAACTGCATTATGATAAGCAGGAGTTGGTGGGGTAAGGGAAGGCTCCATTATGGCTAGAGGTCGAGGATTACCTGTATTGTTTTTATTTGTTCTGAGATAGCCAAGGGACGAGTTATAAGCAAACATAAGCTTAATAGGAAAGCTGTGCATCTTTCTCTAGCTGGCTAAATGCTGTCTTGGGACAAATGGATGTTTGTAATTACCAATTCTTAAATTGTTAAGCCAGGGTCAGTCATATTTCATTTTCCAATAGGCATATATGACAGTTCTTAAGAGTATACAGCACTAAAAATAATTGCAATATTCAAGGAAGAGGGAGTGACACTACTGGTGTTTCCCTGAGACTAAGCAGTGGGCCCATACCTGAGCTGCAATATGATTGTAGTTTTTTAAAGAAATTTAACTTCACATATAGGTTGGATTGGAGTATATATTTTCTGTAATTGATATTTGTATAATGCTTTTTGTACTAAGATTTGAGTCTTTTGCAATGTCTGATTTGCCTTTTGTGCCTTTAGTATGAATTACAAGAATGAAAGAAATTTTAGTCAACGCCCGCAGCACAAGTTATTTCAAGATATCTTCACAGCTTTGGTTAAAAACCGGCTTATTTGCAGGTAAGAGATACAGACTATATGTATAGCTTGTTAAAGAGTGCTGCAAAATTGAAGAGATTTTGGTTTTTTAAAACATATAAATTTATATAATTAGATACAGCATTAGTATGATACGTTCTGTGTGATTTGTCTACCCTTGTAGGCATGTCTTTATATGGATACTCAGATGTAAGTAATTAATTGGAACAGGTTGATAAAGGACTGTAGCATAAATTGTTAGAAATCATAATTTATAGATATTTGATAGTAGAACCTGATTTTTATATTTATGCATTCTTGAATTGTATTATGTTTTGATTTCTAGTAGTGAAAGGAAGTCATGTTACTAACTGTAAAGTTCTTATGAGAGGTTATTGCTCTCTTTTTTTTGACCAGTTTCCAGATAGCTCCAAGAAGGTTGCAATGTTTTTATTTATTTATTAAATTTTATGCTGCCCACTTCAGTGATAAGGTGACTTTGGGCTTCTTACAAGCAGAAAAAAAACCAAATATGGAAACAATTAGAATTCAACAAGTTGCACAAAAGCTAAGACCAAGGAGAAGGACAAGATGAAGGTGAAGTCGTCTTGTTTATTCTGACAACCATCTCCAGCAAGGGCCCCAAAGTAACCAGGAAAACCAGGTTTTTTTAGGCCCCTTTGGAAGGCCAGGGGAGTGGGAATAAATCTCACCTCCGCTGGTAAAGTGCTCCACAGTGCAGGAACCACAATGGACAAGGCTCTTCTAGTTGACCCCACCAGATAAAATTCTTTAATAGATGAGGTTCACGTAAGCCCCTTCCCATGTGGGGCAAGATAATTCTATTGGGGGTCTTCAGATAACCTGGACCCATACAATAAAGATCATTAAAGATGATGATCAGTACCTTGAATTGGACGTGGAACCACTTAGGGACCTCCAGAACTATCCATGCCGCTGCATTTTGCACCAGTTCTAGCTTTTAAATACTCTTAAGGGTAGAGGGCATTGCAGCAATCCAATTGAGAGATGATTTGAGTATGAGGGTCTGTGTGCAAGGCCTCATGATCAGATAACACAACTGGCACACATTGCGAAATTGCACAAAGGCCCTCCTAAGTCATGATTTTCCTCTGCCCTTCAAGCAAGAGTTTAGAAGAATTCTCAGATTGCTAACCAAATCTGCCTGGGGTAGTGCAACCCTGCAACCATAGCGACTCCATCTTACTAAGATTCAAATCAAATCTTGGACTTCCGGTGGCGGCGGAGCGCCGGAGACAGCCTTTTCGGGCTGCCCGCGGCTCAGCTGCGTAGATTTCACCCGAAACAGCGCCGATCAGCTGTTCGGGTGAATTTGAAGCCCCCTCCTTGGGAGAAGAGGAGGGGGTGAGGCCCCAGGTAGGGGTCGAGTTCTCCGGGGCCGCCTGAGTTCAAAACTTGGGCGGCTGAAGGATCAAACTCCCCCGTAGCCTGGGTCGCTCCCAGCTGGTCAGCGTCTCTGCTCCGGATTTCTTGGAGCAGAGCCAGGCGTTTACGACCACCCCTGCCAGAAGGAAAGACCCTGGAATAAAAGGAGCAGGCAGAGCGATACAAGAGAAAAAGGAGAAGAGGATCTTTATTTTTACTCTTGAGCTTAATGGACTTTTTAAACTTAAAGTGAAACTGCGTCACAAGTGAAAGTAAAAGATGGCGGCTAAACCTCCCTCAAAAACCCTTCGGAGTGCTGGAACTTCTCCGGTGCAACAGACACCGTTGCAAGCCTTGCTTCCTCCTGCTGCATTGACATCGAAGGATTTAGAAGATGCCCTTGAAAAACATGCCCAGGTAATTTTAGTAACATTGGGTGATAAACTGGCAAAAATGGAGGAGAGAATAGAAGAGAGGATGGAAGAGAAATTTAGTGCGATGAGGGTAGACATTTTGTCTACAGTGGAAAGTGTGGCTGAATGTGTGCAAAGTTTGGAAGAAAAGGTGGAAGATTTGACTCAAAAAAATGCTGTACTAGAAATAAAGGTATTGGAGAATGAAGACTTAAGAGACAAAATGGACAGAGAGTTAAGCCTTGTCCAGTTTCATCAGATGCAGTATGCTGTTAGAATCAGAGGCTTAAAAGAAAATATTAAAGATGATTTAAAGCAGCTGATTTCTGAAGCCCTGGAAGCAGTATTGGGTCAGCCAGCATCTGAAATAAAGGGATGTATGGATAAAGCTTTTCGTGTTAACTCATGGATTGCCAGACAGAGGAAGTTACCTAGAGATGTCGTGGTTTACTTTACAAAGAGAGAAATCAGAGATGAAGTTATCCAAGCTGCCTACGATACCAAAGTGGTGGTTGCTGACCAAGAAGTTTTCGTCTTAAAGGAAATTCCTCCAAAGATTTTAAGGAGAAGAAAGGACTTTGCATTTCTGGTAAAGGAACTTAAGCAACATGATATAAGGTTCAGATGGGAGATTCCAGTGGGGCTGGTGGCGATGTATGAAGGTAAAAGATACCGTCTGGCTACTGTGGCACAGGCGCGTGATTTCTACAATAATGTCTTAAAAGCAACCCCACTATCACTTTTGGAAGCGGCAAAGGGATCTGGTGAAGAAAAACCTCATGAGGCTGAAGATGGTCTGACAGAGGAGGAGGGTGCTGGAAGGGATCAAACTACAACTTTGTTGGCTGATGCTGGAGAGCTAAGGGTGACGCGTGCTGCTTTAAAAAGAGCAAAACAAATAAAAGAACAAGACCACCAGAAGTTTATGGAACTTTCAAAGCGTACTTACAGCGAGGCAGTGGGAGGAGCACGGCCCAAAGAAGATAGGGCCATTGGAGGGGTGCTCCAGAAGCTTCGGGGGGACAAGAATGGCGACTAAATTCTTAACTTGGAATGTTAATGGACTAAATTCGCCCCAGAAGAGGAAGAAAGTCTTTCAATATTTAAAACAATTTAAGACTGATGTTATATGTTTGCAAGAAACGCATATTAGGGCTATGGACCAAAAGTTTTTACTGAATTCAAGATTGGGTACGCAATTTGTTGCCTCTGAAATGAACAAGAAAAACGGAGTGGTTGTTTATGTTAAAAGTGTTATAACAGCGGACTTAATTGAAGCAGATAAGCATGGAAGATACGTAATGATAGATTTGTTGTTAGAAGGTAAAAAAATGCTTTTAGTTGGATTGTATGCTCCTAATCAACAACAACAACAGGCTGATTTTTTTAGCTCACTTCATACAAAGCTTACCCAGTTGGATTACAAATCGTTTATTTTTATGGGGGATTGGAATGGCGTTTTGGACGTACAGATGGATAAAGCTGGTTTTTTTAAGCGTATTCCGTGCCATGCCAGACTGCCTAAGTCTTTTTTTGAAATGAAGGATGATTTGGAACTGCGAGACATTTGGCGTGACACACACCCGCATGAAAAGGATTATACCTTTTTTTCTGATAGACATCAATCTTTTTCTAGGATTGACTTCATTTTGCTGACTAATGACTTTTTCTCTAGGATTAAGAAGGTAAAGATCTGTGCAAGAGCTATTTCTGACCATAGTCCAGTATGGTTAGAGATCAATAAGGACAATAGAGATAGGCGCTCGTGGCGCGTAAATGAGAACTTGTTTAGAAACCAGAAAAATGTGGAAGAATGTAAACAACGGATGAAGGATTTTTTTGAAATTAATATGAATAAGGATACGTCTATGGACATGGTTTGGGATGCTAGCAAGGCATATATGAGAGGGGTGCTGATATATATGAATAATAAATGCAGACGTACTTTGGAAGCTAGAAGGAAAGAATTGGAGAATGAAATTAAGGAAAAAGAGAAGGCCTTGACTTTGAATCCAGGGGATGTGAAGACTAAGGAGGCTATCAAGCTATTAAGAGGGCAATTTGATAAATTAATGGCTGATCAAGTGGCAACCAACTTGAGATTTGCTAGGCATAATACTTTTTGCAATGCTAATAAGCCAGGTAGATGGCTAGCTTATAGACTAAGGAAAAAGCAGAGGGCTTCTAACATAGACAAAATTGAACATAAGGGGAAGTTAGTGTTTCAACAGGACTTTATTAAGGAAGCCTTCGTGGATTTCTATTCTAAATTATATGCTAAGGAGAAGATTAATGAAAAAGATATTGATGAGTATTTGGAGAATGCTAGCATCCCGGTTCTCACGCAAGTACAAAAAGAGGAGATTAATCAATTGATTACAGAAGAAGAAATATTTACAGTAATTAAGGAGTTGAAGGTTGACAAAGCGCCAGGTACAGATGGTCTGACTGCGGCCTACTACAAAAATTTACAATTAGAGATGGTTAAACCGTTAAAGGAATTGTTCCAGACAATCCAGAGAGGGGGAAAGGTGCCTCCATCTTGGAGAACTGCTTTTATCTCTTTGATTCCGAAGGAAGACCAAGATGCTACTCAAGTAAAAAACTATAGACCGATATCACTACTAAATACAGACTATAAGATATTTGCTAAGGTGTTGGCTAATAGATTGATGAGGGTTCTGCAACGGGTGATTCATGGGGATCAAACTGGGTTTATTAGTGGTAGGCAAATGAAAAATAATGTGAGGCATATAGTTGATGTGTTGGAATTTTTGGAAAGGAATAACCAGATCCCTGCGGCGCTAATTTTTTTAGATGCTGAAAAAGCCTTTGATCAATTGAATTGGCAATTCTTGATGAAAGTTTTAGATAAAATGAACTTTGGGGATAAATTTTTGCAACCAATTAGGGCATTATATCAAAAACAAACTGCCCGAATAATAGTTAACAATAGCTTGACTGAAGCTTGTAGTATTGAGAAGGGTACAAGGCAAGGGTGCCCGCTATCGCCTTTGTTATTTGTGTTAACATTGGAGATATTATTGGTAAAAATACGAAATTCGGAAAGAATTAAGGGTATACGGATTAGAGATCAGGATTATAGATTGAGAGCGTTTGCAGATGATCTGGTTGTTACAGTGACCCAGCCTGAGAGCTCTGTTGTGGACCTGATGGAGATAATAATGCAATATGGGAAGGTTTCCGGATTTAAAGTTAATGTACAAAAAACTAAAATTTTGGCCAAAAACATGACAGTATCGCAAAAGGCCCTTCTAGAAGGGTTAACTGGATTTGAGATTGTCAAAAGGGTCAAATATCTGGGGGTGCTTTTGTCGCCCTCTAATACAAAATTATATAAAAATAATTATGAAAAATTATGGGGAAAAATCCAAAAAGAAATGGAGAGTTGGGAAAAATTGCAATTGTCTTTACTGGGAAGAATTGCAGCAGTGAAAATGAATGTCCTGCCTAAATTCTTGTTTCTATTTCAAATGATACCGATTCTTAAGAAAGATTCTAATTTGGAGGAATGGCAGAGAGGTATCAATAAATTTGTTTGGGCAGGGAAAAGACCACGAGTCAAACTTAAGATTATGCAGGATACTCGTGAAAGAGGTGGTCTTAAAATGCCTAATTTTAAATTATATTATGAAGCTGCTGCGTTAGTAGGTATAAGTGATTGGATCAATTTGACACAAGAGAGATTATTAAATCTTGAGGGCCACGACTTGTTGTTTGGTTGGCATGCATATTTGTTGTATGATAAGAAGGTAGATAATGTGTTTAGAGTGCATATTTTAAGACAGGCATTGCTGAGAGTTTGGAAGAAGTACAGACATAAGCTAGACTGCAAGATACCATTGTGGGCAATTCCAAAACACGCAATAGAAAATATACATGCTGGTTTCAAACATGATGTGACTACGTACAAAGAGATTCTAAACTTGGAAAGAAATGTCTGGTGTTTGAAACCATATAGTGTCTTGCGAGATGAGAAGATTGTTCAGAATTGGTTTCAATATACTCAGCTACGGGCCAGGTGGAAAGAAGATCAGAAAAATGGTTTTACAATGACTGATGAAAATCTGATAAAGCAAATCAGAAATCAGGGTCCAGCACATATTAAACGGATATATCTTGCATTGATAGAGATTGATTCAGAAACAGAGCTTGTTAAGGACTGTATGATAAAATGGGCCCAAAATATTCAAGAAGTTATTACGATGGACACGTGGGAAAAGATTTGGGTGAGGAATGTAAAATTTACACAAGCTCAAAATCTAAGAGAGAACTTTTACAAAATGTTTTATAGATGGCATTTAGATCCTAAAAAGCTTGCAAGTATGTATCCGAGCTATCAACCAAAATGTTGGAGGTGTGGTGATGAAGATGCAACATATTTTCATATATGGTGGACTTGTAAAAAGGTTAAGGCCTTTTGGATAAAAATTTGGTGGAATATGCAGAAGATTTTCAAGCAAAGGATAAAGTTCTGTCCGCAACTCTTCTTGCTGGGAATAATTACGGATGCTACGGTTGTGGACACTAAGTTGATGTTGAATTTAATCACGGCAGCAAGACTCTTAATAGGTCAGTATTGGAAGAAAGAGGAACTGCCGACTATAGAAGAATGGACTTTAAAGGTTTCCGACCTGGCAGAGATGGCAAAGATCTCGGCTTATCTGAAAGATCACTCGCAAGAACGTTATATTATGGAATGGCGAAAATGGGTTGAGTACATCCAGAACAAATATAGGGTTAAGAAGTTTCATGTTGCATTTGAATAAGTCTTCCTTCGCTTTCTCTTTCTTTATTTCCTTTTTTTCCCTTTCTTTTTCCTTTTCTATATATATTTAATATTATTAAGATTTGTATTATCCTGTATAAGCTAGAGAGTGATGGATTTTAGAGTTTATGGTTGTTAGCATATGCTTGTTTATGATTGTTTTTCTTTGCTATACCTTGTATTTAGCTCTGGGAAGTCGGGGGGGGGGAGGGGGGGAGGGGTAGGGAGGGAGGGAGAGGGGAGGGGGAGGGGGGATTGTTAAAGATAAACTGTATGTTAAAACTTTTCAATAAAAAAAAAGAATCAAATCAAATCTCTTGTTCCCCATTTAGACCTTCACAGTACTGCAGAAGGGCAGCCACAACATCACTTTGATGACCAGAGATGGTGATGTAGAGCTGAGTTTCATCTAAATACTGATGGTATCTCATCCCATGGTATTGGATGATCTCACGCAGTGATTTCATGTAGATGTTTGAAAAAGCCATATTCATGTTAAATTGATTTTGCAGATCTGTTTGTCAAAATTCAATGATTTGGGGAATAAAAACCAAGAATGCTAACACTCATTTTGATCCTATATCTGATTCTAATCTGATGTTATTCTTTTCCTTAAGAAGTATAAGCACACAGTACTATTGTACCTAGAAAAATTGGTAATGTCCATAAAATCATGTCTATGAATGCAAAATGTATAGTACATGTTAATATATCACAGTTTCAACTTGCAACATAACATTAAATTTAAATTAAATTTAACTATGAAAAACAAGATTGTTTTATATCCTCAAATGTTCCAATAAATTGTGTACATTGCTTCTCACAGAAGGGAAGCTATTTAAATAAAATGTGGAATGTCAGGTTTTGTTTTTTTAAAAAAGTGTTTTATTATTTATTACTGCATTTTCCCTAAGACAGGATGGATAACCCATGGCCTGTGGTCACCCTGTAGTCATTAGTAACACTGTTGTCAATCCGCCAGCAATCTTAGAATCTGATTGTCTCTCCTTCCCTCCCACTGGGTCAAATTAAACTTCTACATGGAAGCTGAAAATTGTCAAGAGGC
This sequence comes from Vipera berus, assembly GCF_964194415.1. Lineage (NCBI taxonomy): Eukaryota > Metazoa > Chordata > Lepidosauria > Squamata > Viperidae > Vipera > Vipera berus. Next base: position 84,968,785 of record NC_138205.1, read on the forward strand.
AAATTACTCTCCTTCCATTCTCAAAACCTCCTCCAAAATCAGCTTGGTTTCTCAGATTTAGTTAGATTCATTTGTTGACATTTGGCTGGTTTAATTATTTCTAGAATACAAAGTCTTAAAGTTAAATACCCAAAGGTACTCTTTATTTTATACTAATTTTATACTAACAAGAACAATTCAGTGAAACTGACTGAGATAGTGACTGATCTAAAATTTCCAAGTGAACTATGTGATCAAGGAGGATTTGAGCATGGATCCGGTACCTTAATCCTATATCAGTGTGATACAGCACACTCACTAAATGTGTAGGATTTAATTCAGTCATAAATTCTATTACGTTCGGTCAAGCCTGATTTAAATTGCATTTGAGCTATAGCCATTTTTCATAAAATTTGAATAATTTGGCTGAATTTCAAAGGCTTTATGCTATGTTTTAGTTTTACATTAAGTTTATTTTTTCTTTATTAACTGAAACAGAGATCAATTGTTAAATAGTTTAAATAACTCCTTTTCTGTGGAGAGAACCTTGAAAAGAGCCATAGGCCCAGAGAGATTGTTCCAAATAATCTAATTTTGGGGAGTTGATTTATATCTACAGCAGTACCACCTTTGTTTTTTACTATTTTTAGAAATTGACTTGATGGCCAGCATATCCTTGAACTGACATTTTAATCAGGGCTATTTCTGAGACGGAATGAGTGAGAGGAAAATAAATTGAAATATATCTTACAATTGTATAGTTATGTATTTGCCATTTTAAAGATGTTAAATCAAAACTTAAAAAAATTACTTGCAAAAAAAAAAATAAAGATGAGATTTTTTTCCATATGAGGTAAGTTCAAACATAGACCTATTTGGCTTTTTTCTTGAGTGTTGAAGCTATTGAAATCTGGGACATGGAGAAGTTGCAGGAATGAAGTATTTGTTATTCCCAAATGTCTGTCACAATCAAAGTATGTTTTCTGCAGTGATTTATTTATTTTCATAATGATATAATTATGATGCAGTTCACATGCTATCAAGAGATTAAAATTGTACTATCCCTTAGTCTTCCTCTTACTATTGTTTATCTGTACACCTACTTCCCAGTTTATCAATCTTTTTGCTGGCTTGTCCACATATCCTACTTATTCCTTTCCAGAAATATCAATAAAACTTTGAGTTAATGGACTTGTCTATTAATTGGGATGGGATATTTAGATTCAATTTTGTCATTGCTGTTAGGCTTTGGCAACTGCCTAAACTAATAATGATTCATTTCCAAGGACAATTTTCAAGGAGTTCTTTTTAGTAAGATATATTGAGATGAATTTATTTAATAGAGCTACAAAAATTCCAGAAAGTGAACTATTGCTCAGTTTAGAATCAATATATTTTGCATTGATTTGGGTGACGGTTTCCTGCATCCCTCTGTTTCACAAACATAGGATGCACTGAAGAGAAAATATTTCTCTTCATCAATAGTGGGGAAGCTTGAATCTGCTTTTCATATGAAGGTTGCCTGAACTCATTAAACTGAGGCCTGTAAGGTTGAGGTTCTGTGTTGCTGATTTGTAGTCTAAAACTTGAAAGCAATAAAATTTTGATTTTGTTCTAAATTTAGAACAACATATAGTTTAATTAAAAATAAGTTAAATAATTGGGAGTAAGTTATTTGTATGGGTTCAGTTTATGAGATGCTATTTTCTTGTCTGTGTCTGAATATTAGCTAAAAATATGAAGTTGCTCAATCAGAATATATTGGTCTAGAGTTATTAATATGTGGTATTTTTTTATTTTTTGCAGAGAATGGGCTAACCAAGCTTCATCCCTCCATTTTCTAAGAATTTTAATTTGTATAAGATTATTAATGAGAGATCCATGCTATCAGGTTGGCTTGTCTTTAATTTACCTTTTAAAATATTCAGCATTACATTCTGTAACACAACTTTAACTACTGGTTAAATATTAATGCAAGTCAATGGCCTTTCTAATAACAAGTTATATTTCCTTATGCAATTTGTACATCTAGTTAGTAAATTCTATTCTGATTATTGACGTGCTAATATGGAATGATTTGAATGCATTTTCAATTTGTCAGCATTGTCCTAAATCTATAAATAAATTTAAAGCAACTGATTTTTTTCACTATTGCAGTAGTGAAGCATTAAAATGTTTTATTCAATTAATTCAGCAAAGCAGTAAAAGAGGAGCAGTGTGGTTTTCAGTTCTGCTAAATTGCTCTAAACCAATTTTCTGTTTGCCAGTATGGACCCAAATGCAGAACCCAAAAACCAATAATCAAGGCTTACTGTAGTAATTATTTAAAATATAGGAATTCCGTCCAGAAAATAATGGAAGGGACTCCCACAGACTAAACTATGCACTCATATATTTCAGGAAAGGAGAAAAATTATATAGTTATACATAGGTAATAGATGATGAAAGCATAGATATTCATAATTAGCAAACCTCAAATTACCTCCCGCTCTTCTACCATTACTATACCCAAGAAAGAATTATTGTCTTAATGAAATGATGCATATCAGTTACGTTATCATAGAAATTTATGTAAAGCGGAGTACCAAGCATTTCAAGGTTGCTCCAATTAGCACACATTCCTTCTATGTTTCTGCCTTGCTAATATGCTCCCACTTCTCCAAAAATTTGTTTCCTCACACAGGCAATTCCTTGAAAATGTATTTATCCTATCTTTAAAAACATGAGAGTGTTATTAGGTGGCATACAAACCTAATAACATTTAAAATCATGAAAGACTGAAATAATTTTTAAAAAACCTCCTGTTCTACTGGTTTCAGATACTGACTCACACAATTTTATGTATTTATTATTTATTGATCAAATTTTGAAACCACTCATTTCTCTCATAGATGGACTCTGGTGTACAAATAACATATTAAAACATGAAATAGTATATAAAATTAAAAAAGAGGCAAAGTTTATTAAAATTCAACATTAAAAATTAATTAAAAGGCAAGGGCAGGGCTTTCAGGCAGTAACCAGCTACAGGGTTGGCTGAAAGCCTAAAGCAAGAAAGCAGAGCCATGTTTTTAAATCTTTCTGAAAGGCCAAGAGAGTAGGGGCCCATCTCATCCCTGGGAGAGAGTGTTCCAGACGATGGGGGTAACTCTCTTCTTGGACCCAACCAGTTGGAATTCTTTTACTGACATGTCTGCAACATATCCTCCCTGCCTGACCAAGTGAAACAGGATGATGTAACAGGAAGAACACAGTTCTATAGATAACCTGGCCCTGTGCATATAGGACTTCAAAGATCATAACAACACCTTGAATTGGACCTGGGAGCAAAATACTACTCAGTGAAGCTTATGCAGCAAAAGTATTACATGTGTCATTCTTTGGGCAACCAACATTGCTTGTGCAGCTGCATTCTGTATCACCTAAAGCTTCCGGATACTTTTCAAGGGTAGCTCCGTGTAGAGCTTATTACAATGGTCCAAATGGGAGATGATCAGGACATGAGTGATCAAGCAAAGAGCCTCCTTACTCAGGAAAGAGCTCAGTGGGCTCACAACATTAAGTTGAACAAAGGCTCTCAGCCACAGCTGATAATTGTTCTTTGAGCTAGAGCCATGTCCAGGAGCCCAGATCATGCACTGAATCAGTCTGGGGTAGTGAACACCATCCAAGATAAAAAATGATAAACACCCAGATACAGGCGGGCATACCCACAGTCACTCTACCTTACCAGGGTTCAGTTGAAGTCTATTCCCCACAGCCTCCAAGTATCACAAAAGAATTTCCACACCGTCACTCACTTTGCCCAGGACAGAGATATATAACTGGGTGTCATCAGCATACTGATGATATTTTGTGCCATGGTGATATATGATCAAATCATCTGTTTGGCATAAAAATTAAAAAGGTGCAGAAAAAGCCCCAAGCCCTGCAACACCCCACAAAGCAGGGCTGTGATCTTGGACCTTTTGTTTCATATCAATATCAGTTGAGATCATCCTCAGAGGAAGGAGGTGAACCAGTACAGAACTGTGCCACTCACCCTCAATTCCCTAAGTCAGATTAAAAAGATACAATTGTCAATGATATAAAAAGTTCCCAAGAGGTCAAGAAGAGCCAGATGAGTTCAGTTTACTCAAGGTCAAAGAAGTAACAGTCAAGGTATGCAAACTAAAACAGTAGCTGACAGACACTTGCCTAAATGGTTTGCTGCTAATAGGAGCTGGTAACAGGAGTATACTTGGATTTCAGTAAGACATTTGACAAAGTGGGCCACAACCTACTTCTTGATAAGCTGGAAAAATGTGGGATAGACAGCATCACCATCAGATGGATTTGTAACTGACTGACAAACCGCACTCAATATGCAGTGCTTAATGGAATTACATTGCTTCTAGATGGAGGGAAGTAAGCAGTGAGTCACCCCAAGGTTCTGTTTTAGACCCAGTATTCTTCAATGTCTTCATAAATGATTTAGATGAGGGAATAGAAGAGGAACTCATCAAATTCGCAGATGATGCCAAATAGGTAGGAATAGCCAACATCCCAGAAGATAGGCCCAAGATCCAGATGGATCTTGACAAACTTGAACACAGGTCCTATCTAACAAAATAAATTCAGTGTAGAGAAAAAGAAGATTTTGCACTTAGGGAAGAAAAACCAAGTGTACAGGTTCCAGAGCACCAGAAGGCAAGATGAGAAACAACAGATAGAAATTAATCAAGGAGAGAACCAACCTAGAACTAAGGAGAAATTTCTTGACAATGAGAACAATCAGCCAGTGGAATGGCTTTCCTACAGAAGTTGTGGGTGCTCCATCACTGGAGGCTTTTAAGAAGAGAATGAACATCCATTTATCCAAAATGGTATAGGCCCTTTGGTACAGGGGTTTGGATTAGAAGACCTACAAGGCCCCTTCCAACTGATAATGATGATGGTGATGGTGATGTAAGAGAATAGTACAAAATAGTCCAAGATTCAAAGAGCCAGGTCATAGTTCTCAACCAATCCAAAGGTCATAATTTCACAGACAGAATCATACAAAGGTTATAAAAAGCCATATATGAGATGGTTGTTTTCTGCAGAACTGCCTCTTAAATCAGGCTGCAGCCAACTGCCAGTATCAAGATATTTATTGCCTTCTTGGTAAGACACCTGATGGAATGTCTCTGCTCTCCTCTTCTCTGTACTCGTTGGGTGCTGGGGCATAAAGGACCTATATCATTAGTATTTAACTGCTCTTTGGCTTTGCATCTTCTGATGCTCGTACTCCACAGATTATGCTGGAGTGACTTCTTCAAAGTAAAAGTCAGTGTCTGAGTCATAACCCGTGACAAAATCCAAGAATGCAAAACAACAGGCACTTGACATCACAGAGCCATCGTGCATGTTCATCATGGGATCCCCAAGGCTGGTGGAAAAAAACATGTTTTAGGGACTTTTCAGAGGACAAGTAGGGATGAAATCAATCTCATCTCAGGTGAAATGATGTTCTAGAGGGCAGGGGCCACAGCAATAAAGGCATGCTGTCTGGGTCCTGCCAGATGGAACTCTTTAATTGGCAGGACAGACATATATTTCCTGCTCAACCTAATAAAATAGTACATAGAATTGGAAATACATTTGACATACTTACTTTTGTTTTCTCTTCTTTAGGAAGTTCTTCACAATCTAGGTGGAATTGACAGTTTAGCACAGGTAAAGTTTTTCCAAAAAAATGATTGTTTTTATACATTGTGTTCAAAAGAGTAGCCCCACAGCGAAATAGGTGGCAAATACATTTAATAACACAAACAAATACATAAATAATTTCCTGTTTTCAAGGGACCACTAAACAAAGGCTGTTCAGCTTTTGAGATAATCAAAAAAAACAACAGATAAGCAAAGATGAAAATATTGATAAAATCTAAATGTAGAACTGGGAATGGGAAAGGGATGAATGAATTGTTAAAGGGGAATTTTGTTTGGTATAAAATGTAATAGAGTAAAATTCTGAAAGGCTTTCAAGATTCTGTTTGATACCCAGCAACAATAAGGAAACATTTCTGAAATCCTGCTATTCCTCTTTTTGGACCTCACTTACCTTAAAAGGCTAACATCAAACTGGAAAGGTTCTTGAGTTATCTTTTATGAAACTACTTTAATTATTTGTTCCTCCCTTTCCTATTCCCAGGACCAGGACTGTATTCCATTAAACAATGAAGAAGAAATTAAAAAATGCCAAACTATCCAAAGGGTCAAAATGCTCAATCCCTGCTATTATTTGGTATAAAATAACTTGGTGTTAATTTTTAGTCTGTGTATGGTTAAGGAAACTACTACTGCTACAACTATAATATTTCTTGGAAGAAGATGGTATTTTTTTATAAATGTACTATGGTTGTATACTGTAGTGAGCTTAATATTTTCTGTTGGGTTTCATTTTTATAACACACAGCAGTTTTTGTATTTTTCGATAATGACAGAGGTTAAAAAATGATAATCTCTTTATAAGGGAAAAAGGGGGACATGATAATAAGAAGCAAACTAATAAGCTGCCATATTACAGATATACTCTTCTCCTAAACCAGTTTTGATTTGTGGCAGAAATTAGCAACTTTTTCCTGTGTTATACTGATGACATGCAATGGCAATGATGACATCCTCTAAAATCAGTAAGATAAATTTGAAAATTAAACTGCCAAAACCCCACAAGATTGTGAAAGCTAATTCAGTAATATTATTCCCCTAGAAATCATTCATTATTACAGGACACCAACTATTCTTGCCTGAAATCGTATTAAGAAATCCCATTATAATTTTATGATATTTGTTGGGTTTGCAAAATTTTGGCTATAGTAGTTTGGGGTAACATGGGAAACAATTGGGCATTGCTAGAAAATTGGTAAAAAAATGTAGAGACTGCAGTTCACTGTCTAAATATAAGATCATGCACTTGGGGAAAAAGAATCCTCTGGCAGAATACGGTGTTGTGGGTTAGAGTTAGAACAACAGACGAAAAGGATTTAGGTGTGCTCATAGTAAATAATTGCAAATGAATAAACTGTGTCCAGGCAGCTCTGAAGGCAAAAACAATTTTGGGATGCATCACTAAGGGGTCACTAGCAGGAAAAATGAGGTCTTTAGTCAGAACCTATTTGGAATGCTGTGCTCAGTTCTGGAGATGCCACTTGTGATGACCCAGGGCACAGCAAAGAGGCAATGCAGTCAGCTGGCAATTCAAACAGTTGTTTTATTGCTCCAAATTTTCCCTAAATGCTCCCACACTTGCTGGCAAGCCTCCAACAAAAGAACACACATGCCCCCCCCCCTTTCAGCCAACTCAAATACAGTCTGATTAGCATAAGAAAGTACTCAAAGCCATAGATATAACAAGGAAGAAAATATAAACTTATTGAGTCTGTTTGAATCCAAGCTTGCCTGAGCAGTTTTCAAAAGAGAGAATCCAAAATACAGTCCGAGGTCTTTAAACATTCAAGCAACATGGTCAGTCAGTCCAATAGTCAGAGTTTCCAGGTTTCCAAACAGAAGTCACAGAACAAGAGATCAGCAACAATACACAACCCTCCAAGGAATCAGTGTTTGTTCCTGACAAATGCCCCTCCCCACAGCATCTCTTTAAATCTCACTCTCCAGGTGTTCTTTGTGGAGAAGGGTGTGACACTCTCCTCCAGAGTAATTGAGCCTGCCTGTATTGTTCCCTCCTTTTCTCCACTCTCCGTGCTCTAGGATCAGGTGGGGGTGGCCCTTGCTCATCGCCTGAACTCTGCCTCTCCTGTTCCTCCTGTTCCAATCCTGAAAGGCCCTGGCCTGCCTCGGCCTGCTCTTCCCCACATTCCTCTGAAGCCACAGACACCTCTCTCTCGGCCTCCATAAGGTCCGGTTCCAGTTCATTTTCCTCCACAGATTCAGGCTCACATGAAGGCATGACACCACTTAAAGATATTAATAAGACTGAGTGAGTCCAGAGACAGGCAACAAATATGATGCAAGGTCTGAGGGTCAAAACATATCAGGAGAGATTGGAGGAACTGAATATGTATAGCTTTGAGGACAGAAGGGATAGGGGGGATGTGATTGAAACATCTAAATATATTATTTTCAATATTAAGCAAAAATCAAGAACACTGGGGCATAACCTCAAGCCAACAGGAGGAAAGTTCAAAAGTAATGTTAGAAAGTATTACTTCACAAAAAGAGTAATGGAAGCTTGGAACCAAGTGGAGATAGTAAGTTAGATAATGAGTCATTCATCAGTAACTAAGTTTTAATGTGTTTGGGATAAGCACATGTAAAATCATCCAGAAAAAAATAAAGATAAAACAATTAAAAATTAAAAATCTTCATATTTATCTTGGAAGCTCTGAGGTGTTTCTGGTTTGAAAGGATTAGCCAGTGATATCACCATTGCTCGGGGACATCCAAATTGGTACCTATTTATCTACTTGCATTTGTACCATTTTGAACTGCAGGAGTGGAGCGAATGATGGGAGTTCACCCCACCACACAGCAGTATTCGGGTCTCGAACGCAGGTTTGCAGATTGTCAACCCAGCATTCTAACCATACGAGCCATTTATTTAATAACTAAATATTTTTTTAAAGAAACCTCAAAGGGCAGACTTGATGGACCACTAGGTCTTTTTCTGCCATCAGTTTTCTATATTTTATGTTCCTATTAGAGTGATGAGATCTGTATCATATTATTGTTGGATTGTGTTGAAGTCAGACAAGCTCAGTATTGATCTACAGGTGAAACTCAAAAAATTAGAATATCGTGCAAAAGTTCATTTATTTCAGTAATACAACTTAAAAGGGGAAACTAATATATGAGATAGACTCATTACATGCAAAGCAAGATAGTTCAAGGCATGATTTGTCATAATTGTGATGATTATGACCAGTGCTTTTTTTGTAAAAGAAAAAGGTGCCGGAACTCACACATGTCATACAACCTGCCTTTCCTACCCTACAAGGTTCTATCCAAAAAAGGTGCCGGAACTCCGTTCTGAGCGTTCTATGACAAAAAAAGCCCTGATTATGGCGTACAGCTCATGAAAACCCCAAATCCACAATCTCAGAAAATTAGAATATTACATGCAATCAATAAAACAAGGAGCGTACATAGAACAATATCAGACCTCTGAAAAGTATAAGCATGCATATGTACTCAGTACTTGGTTTGGGCCCCTTTTGCAGCAATTACTGCCTCAATGCTGCGTGGCATGGAAGCTATCAGCCTGTGGCACTGCTGAGGTGTTATGGAAGACCAGGATGCTTCAATAGCGGCCTTCAGCTCTTCTGCATTGTTCGGTCTCATGTCTCTCATCTTTCTCTTGGCAATGTCCCATAGATTCTCTATGGGGTTCAGGTCAGGCGAGTTTGCTGGCCAATCAAGCACAGTAATCCCACGGTCATTGAACCAGGTTTTGGTGCTTTTGGCAGTGTGGGCAGGTGCCACGTCCTGCTGGAAAATGAAGTCAGCATCCCCATAAAGCTTGTCTGTGGAAGGAAGCATGAAGTGCTCCAAAATCTCCTGGTAGATGGCTGTGTTGACCCTGGACTTAATGAAGCACAGTGGGCCAACACCAGCAGATGGCATGGCTCCCCAAATCAACACAGACTGTGGAAACTTCACACTGTACTTCAAGCATCTTGCAGTGTGTGCCTCTCCATTCTTCCTCCAGACTCTGGGTCCTTGGTTTCCAAATGAGATGCAAAAGTTGCTCTCATCAGAAAAGAGGACTTTGGACCACTTTTTCTTTTACACTTTTCCCTTCCACATAACTTTCTATTAATGTGCTTTGATACAGCACTTTGGGAACATCCAACTTCTTTTGCAGTTATCTTTTGAGGCTTTCCCTCCTTATGGAGGGTGTCAATGATGGTTTTCTGCACAACTGTCAGGTCAGCAGTCTTTCCCATGATTGTGATTCCTACTGAACCAGACTGAGAGACCATTTAAAGGCTCAGGAACCCTTTGCAGGTGTTATGGCTTAATTAGCTGATTAGAGTGGGACACTTTGAGCCTAGAATACTGCACCTTTTCACAATATTCTAATTTACTGAGATATTGGATTTGGGGTTTTCATGAGCTGTAAGCCATAATCATCACAATTATGACAAATCACGGCTTGAACTATCTTGCTTTGCATGTAATGAGTCTATCTCATATATTAGTTTCCCCTTTTAAGTTGCATTACTGAAATAAATGAACTTTTGCACGATATTCTAATTTTTCGAGTTTCACCTGTAATGCAAAGATCACTAAATATTTTAATGCATAGTGAACATTCAGAATTTGAAGAACATTATGGAAACTCACAAAATAGGCAATTAGTAACATTCCACAGCATGGGCTGATAGTAATTCCCAATCATTTTATTATTTCAAACTAACAGAAAGTTGGATATACTGTAAATTATGTAAAAAAGAAAAAGCTCCTTGTCATCATCATGTTGGGGATGTTAGACCAATAGGATTGATCTGTCAAGTTTACAATCATGTAAAGCAGACCTGGGTATTTTGCAAGCCACCTCTGGCCTGTGACATTGATGATTGGGGGCAGGGCGTTGGGGGTGGGGTAGTGGGGTAGTAGCAAAGGGGTGGGCAAGGTGGTGTTGGTAGAGGGCAAAAGATCAGTGCAGCATCAGTGGCATGGGTGGGGTAGCTGCAGGACCAGGGTGACATTGGCCCTTCACAGCATCACGCTTTCTAATTTTCCCTTGGAAAAATTAATTGACCACCCCTGATCTAAAGTTTATAATTTTGTGTTATCCATTCAGTATAGTGCAAGTCTTAGCAATTCTGTAGGCCAGGTCTCTCCACATCTTTTGATCTTGCATTAGTTCTTTGAGTTTTTCTCTGCTCTGGTTGATGACAGCTTTGGTGGTGTCCAGCTACCATGTTCTTTGCCTGATTTCCTTTTACTACCATGTTTCCCCGAAAATAAGATAGGGTCTTGTTTTGGTGTTTTTTGTCTCCAAAAAAGGTACCAGGTCTTATTTTCGGGGGATGTCTTTTATACTCAGCTCTGGCACCGACAGCCCCACCCAGCCGGTCCACTTCTTCTGGCCGAAGGAACTGCTTCATTCTGCAGGTGGCAGCATTTTGCACCTAAGGCTTATGCAGCCGAGTATCGAGCTATGGAATTAATCCATAGCTCGGTTCTCAGGTGCAGAGGTCTTGCAGAACTGAGCTATGGATTGAATCCATAGCTCGGTTTTTGGCTGCAGTGGCCTTCTGGAGAGGCCTGTGACTAAGAAATGCAGGTCTGGCTGCAAAAGACACCGCAGAAGAAGTGGGCCGGCGAGGAGAGGCCTGGCTGCAAGGTAAGTGGGTGCGGGCACGTGGGACAGCTCCACCCCCCACCACCACCCTAGCTTTATTTTTAGGTGTGTGCCTTGCAATAAAACTAGGGCTTATTTTTGGGGTAGGTCTTATATTAGGCCCACCCCCCAAAATCAAGTTAGGTCTTAATTTTCTGGCTAGGCCTTACTTTCAGGGAAACATGGTACTAATACTTCCAAATATAATTGCTTTCTCCAATGAATTCTTCCCCATGAAAGATAAAATTACAGAAAAACAATTGTCCAGGCTTTTAGATCAGTCTTTTCCAGTCCTACTTTCAGATGCCAGGATTTAAATCTTATAGACTGTATGAAAAAGGGCTGATGAGGTGGGAACCAGCAGTTGCCAAAAATACAGAATTATTACATTAAGTTAGTTAATGGCCATCAAGCAAACTATCAAGAAATTATTAACTTAGAAAGCTGGAAGGGAAAGACAATAACATTAAAATATGAACTACCAATATCCTCATATATATTTCAAACATTCTAAATTCCTTGTATGCAGTAAAATTTCTGATCCATTGGAATTGTGTCTAAGAGTTTCTGTTAAACTAAGAATTGAATAAGTGCCTAAGTGCCAGGAAAGAAGTAAAAGAGAAGGAAGAGTTAAATTTCCAGCTATTCTGGGTGGTATTACCAAGCCATAGTTTGAAACCTGATAAATGTTTTGTATGAATGCTTTTTTTCCTTGCAACCTCAATGTCATAATAATGTAAATTTTGTTTTATTTTTGTATTATTATTATTATTATTATTATTATTATTATTATTATTATTAGTAGTAGTAGTAGTAGTAGTAGTAGTAGTAGTAGTAGTAGTAGTATGTGGTATGTTGTGAAAAAGTACACCATTTACAGTTTGGGAGCACATATGTTATAAAATGTTATCATAACCTCTTGGTAATATATTTTAATTGTTTTATCATTTACAGTATATGGAAACAGTAACAAATGATTATCTTGCCTATGGAGAGGAGCAACATAATATAGACAAATTAGTCAACATGATATGTAAGTTTTAAGTAAAATAGCTTCCACTAAAATGAAGTAGTAAAATTGTAAAATAGAAAGTTTGAATGTTAGTTGAAATAACTAAGATTTCTGATATTGCAGTTGCTTTAACACAGCAATTAACACTAAATAAACAAATGAGATTGCTAATCTTAAAGGAATACCAAAGTTAAACCTGCTTCAATTTAATCCAGTAAAACCATAGAATTTCACTTAGTCAGGGATAATGAGGTCACACTAATTTAAACATGGCTTAACATACTTCACCATTTGTTTTAATGTATTTAAATGATAGCCACATGGGAGGGTCAAAAAAGGACTGCACCTATGTGATTAAATTTCTATCCATTTTTTAAAAATGCTCTAATTTATGTTAAAATTGGCAAGTTCTTACAGGTTTATGTTCATCTTGATATTTTAAACATCCCCATTCCTGCAGATATCACATTTAGAATCTTAAGTCTGACACTGAATCTTCAAAATCATGTCTCAGAATCTATTAAGTTCTGAAACAGATTGCTATTTTGTATATATACCATGAACTTTTTTCTTCAAAATTATTCAGATTAAGAATTTTATATGAGAGGCATATATTTTATTCAGTTTCTTTAATTCACAGATATTATTCAGAAACTTTCAGCTGTTAAAGATCAAAGAGAATGGGTTACAGCCAGTGGAGCACATAAGGTAAATGAATTAATGAAAAGAAACTAATCAGTTTCTTTGAAATTTATTGTTTTGTTTTTAGGTTTAGATTAAAAATAGGATCAAATGAAAATTACTGCAAGATCCAATCTAGTTCGGTCACCAGGACTAGAAGTTTACTCTTCCGAGCTTTAGGTCTCATGCTGGAGCCCATCCTTAGGGAACTTCTCTCTACTGCTCTACTATGTGACCATCATTCTGATTTCTGATGACTGGCTAAATGGCTGGCACACTATATGGCAGGGTGAGAACCCACTGTAGTACCCAGCAAGCTAAAGAACTGGACAGAAGGTACATACATGAACAAATTGGATAAAATGGATACCCACACACATTTATTACAAGAAGCTTGTGCAACAGACAAAGGAGAGAAAGGAAGAAAGAAGGTACAAGATCAACTATATGGCACACATATATCAAAAACATTTCATAAGCCATAGAACCACAGCTTCTGAGATCTGCAAGTGGGCATCACACACCGCCCAGAGGCTACAATATGAGGACAAATCATGCATTGCAAAGATTACTTCGAGGTGGCAGATACTTCTAATGTAATCTGCAGGATTTCTTGCACAGATTGTCCCTGTGATTATGTAAGACAGATGGGGAGGAAGCTAACTACCAGATTGCAAGAACACAAGTAAACAGACAAGGAGACCTGAACTCATTAGTAGCCTCACATTGCAATGAACAGGGACAAACATTCAATTTTGCAGCTACTGTTGGTCGTGCAGGTACAAAGATAGCCAGAGAAATGATTGAAGCCTGGGAAATGGACCACTTATCAGTCAATATGAGTGCTGATTGACCTTCAGCTTATCAAGTGCTTAGGAGCCGAGGACTTGGCGTACAAGGAAATAACAGCCAATTGCTGGCCATTAACACACCAATCAACCAATAGAAAGGTACCGCATAAATACGACTCATAGAATAGCTTAAAGCACACATTCCAGTAGTTCAGAAGTTCCCTGAGGATGGGCTCCAGCACAAGCCTGAAAGCTCAGAAGGGTAAACCTCTGGTCCTGTTGACCAACCCAGATTGGATCTTGCAACATTATCCTGGGACACATATATTTACCTTAATTCGTGAAAATTACTGTACTATTAAATTAGGATTAGGAAACTTGTTCCAAAAATAGCTGTTCTAGAGAAGGGGGCCAATGTAAGAATGTAAAGAGGTACAGAGATGTATTTGGAATTCAGTGGCTTATGTAAACATCAGCCTAGCCCAGATAGATAGAAATAAAGAAAAAAATATAGCTTCCTCTTGATTCTCTTTTATATAAGAGGGGAAGAAAGAAAATCTCTGTCAGGCTTTGATATAAGGTATAATAACAGCATCTTTGTTACCTAAGTTATAAGTAAGGTGAAGAAATCATTCAACATTTTGGAATGAAATATACTGCCTTTTCACTTTCAGCCCTACCTTTTAGTACAGTAGAAGATAACATTACAACCTCAAGTTTTTACTTTTACACAGTAATATGTACTAGCCATTTCTATAACAAACCTATCTAATCCTCAAAACCAAAACCAAAGTTTAATTTTTCCATTACCAACACAAAATCCAGATTTGTCAAACATGTTGCATCTGTTTCTTGATTTGATCTACTTTGAGGACTAACAGCATCACTGATGTAGAATTATTACAAGCCAGATTTCTATTACATTCAGTCAGAGCCACTTTCCATGTCTTCTGTCTCTGTTCCAGGATGATTTATATGCTTTGTATACTTTACCATATACAGTAGGTGAAGTGGTTGTATCATTCTTACTCTTACATTCTACTTTTTATGGCTGACAGCAATACTCAGAAGGGAAGATACCCCTTAAGCGACATCCACACAGCTGGAAATGTCACTTCCAGAGCATAACAACTGGACTACTTGAAGTACAAGCAGAAGCATATGGACATGTGCTTGGGAAACAATAAGCCATCCTCCCATCAAGATCATGTACTTCTTAGCTAAACAAACAAACACATCTCAGCATATAATAGGAAGCAGATCTGATACTGTTTTATTTAAGCATGAACCAAGCCTGATGATAATTCTCAGTTTTATACACTGTTTGTTACTTACGTGTGTGGGAAATGTATTCTTTCCTTTTTCTAATATGACTCAAAGCAGTACAGAGGTTTGGGTTTACTTCTTGAAATACCGAAATTAGTTTGCTAGATTATTTTAGAACTTTTTCAGTTTCTAATGTTATTGTGTAAGAAGTATGCAGATTTTAATTATAGCTTCTAGATTAACATTTTCAACTTTTTTCCTTCTTGATTTTGCAGACTTTGATTAATTTACTAGGAACTAGAGAAAATAATGTGCTTGTAGGTTCATTGCTTGCTCTCACTAGCTTGGCAGAAAGGTAAGCTTCAGTTTCGTGGCTTTGTATTATCCCTTTCATTTATCATGACATCTTACTTTTAATGATTATGACAAATAAATTTATTTTGTGTTTATTTCTGATGTTCTAATGGAGGCATGTTTGTCCTTTGGAGACTGTGTCAGGTGCCATGTTGTACTTCCAGACACTAACATGCCTGTATATATAAATATATGCAGACAAGTGCACACAAAACACATTATCCCAGCTTGCATATATACGTATACATATACTTACATGGCCAGACTTTTATAGAAATGACTGAAGTGCATTTTTATTTATGTAATTAAGTGAATTAATGCTTAAATAAATAAGTTATATTGATTGTTGATTACAACATCAAATGAAAATTTTCAAATACAAAACTGTAACAAGCAATTTTCATATCATACTAAATATTCCTTCCAGTGAGTATAATTTATATATTCAGTTACACATCAAAGAATCTACAGTAAGATGTTATTCATATGTTTTGTGGCAATATTTTCTTAATCTGCTTTTAGTTCAGATACTGTATGTATTTATAATTTTTGTCAATTAAATATAGGAATAAAATAAGGGAAAGAGTAAAGAATGAAACTGAGATGAGTGAATATGGATTGAATTCAAAATTGAATGTCTAGGGTGAATAAAGTACATTGACATAGTTTAATTGTATACAGGTAACCCATGCTTAACAGTCACTTAGTGACTTGTCAGAGTTATAACAAACCCCTCAAAAGCTACCTATGACCTGATTCCAGACTTCTGACAGTTGCATATATACCCACATAGTCACATGACTGCATTGGGTGCTTGGCAATTGATTTACCTTTCTGTTATTTGCTGTGATTTGTGATGATTTCTGGCCTTTTTGGACAGTTTCTAGCAAAAAATGGCCATAGGAATACATGGAATTGCTTCATTACTGCAGCATTTACTTAACAATATTGCATTCACTTAATGGCCATGCCTTTTGCTTAATGACCACTGCAAATAAAGCAATAAAATCAGGTTAGTTACATGGGTGTCTTGACTTACGACCATCACAACTTATGATAGAAACAGCAGTTTCCATTAAGGTCTTAAGTCAGGGATTACCTGTAGGGACAATGAAATGAGGACTGAATGAATAAATGAAAGAAAAGCAAATGGGTCACAAAGAACAGGAAAAAGTTGCAGTTGAAGTTGCTAGTTCCTGAGAGAAGAGAGAGAGGACACTTTTAAAGAATGAAACATAATATATGAAGTAGTGGAAAACGTGGTAGAATCATGGATGACTTGAAGAGTAAAAAGCTGGAAAGATACAGAGAATGGTTTGGTGTATATGCTATTAAATATTACTGGTTCACTCTATCTTAATTTCTTTGGATTTTTATTTCTAACTCCTTTTCTGCACTATGCATAATGTTACTATAGTGGAGTGAGGGGGATAGACTATACTAAGTATATACTTTTGTCATACTTCAAATGTATGAATAAATTGGTAGATAATGCTAGGCAATCTAGTATCTCTTTTTTTGTTCTAATATAAACCAGCTTATTTGAAACAAATTAGAATTACTTTATTAAGATGCATTATTGAACTAGTGTAGGCTACTGTCAGGGGCATTTCTTTGTTTGTTTACTTATTTGTATTGGTCTCACTACACTGTTTAAGTAGAATACAGGTATCCTCAGTTTATGACAGCTTTGGGGAACGGAATTTCAATTTTAGGTTGTGACATTTGTAAGTCAAGGCACACATTTGACTGGACTCAATTTAATGACTATTTTATGGCAGCCATTAAGCAAATCATGCAGTAATAAGTCTGAATTATGTGGTTGTTAAGCAAATTACATGATTGTAAGCCTGAGAAGAAGGGGACGACAGAGAATGGGGTGGCTGGATGGAGTCACTGAAGCAGTAGGCGTGAGCTTAAATGGACTCCAGAAGATGGTAGAGGACAGGAAGGCCTGGAGGAATGTTGTCCATAGGGTCGCGATGGGTCGGACACGACTTCGCAGCTAACAACAAAGCCTGAATCCACTGTCCCAAATGGACATTTTTCAAAAAAGCAAAAACACTGAAAACTGATTAAAACTATAACAAACCAGCATAAAAACATGGCAAATTATGGTCATGTCAGTAACCAATCATACGTGTGAACTAGTTGCCAAGGTCCCAAAATAGAATCATGTGACTGCAGGGACTGGTGCAACATTTTATAATGGCTGGAAATGCTTTAGTCATAAGTTAAGGACTATATGTAATAGGGCTTGAAAAATTGTGTTACCATCAAGTACTGCTGTTGCAAATCACCAATGTGTTTATCTTTTACATATTTTAGCTATGTATAGATATACAATTTACTCATCTCATGAGATTGAAGCCAGACTTATTTCTACTTACCATTAGTAAAATGGTAGAATAATAAAATAGAAAGATTGAGAAAATCTGGATTAAGGTAGCTATGTTTAAAATAAATGAAAGCTAAATATAGCTATCTTAAATTTAGATATCTTAGGTTACCACCGGGAAAAAATAATAGTCTTTAATAACAGATCCTTGCTATTATAAGCTCATCTTCTAACAGAATATAAGGTAAAAAGAGGAATCTGCAAAATTGATGTTAATATAAAATTAGCCACAATTTTCTCCCATAGTTCAATAACAGATAAATGCCTGGTATATATTGCTTTTATTAGATACACAAGTCATATTGCTTCAAGACTTACAAAGTTTAAAAAACAGACCTGGGCATTATCCTTATGATTCAGATGGGATAGACTTGGTAAAAATTGTTTGGAAAAAAGTATTTTATTTAATAAAATAAAAAATGAAAGTTTACAAAGTTTAAAGAACAGACCTGGGCATTATCCTTATGATTCAGATGGGATAGACTTGGTAAAAATTGTTTGAAAAAAAGTATTTTATTTAATAAAATAAAAAATGAAAGAGAGAGACAGACACACATACACAAAATAACCATTTCATAGCTTCTTAGACTAGTGTCTTATCACTAGTTTGAAGTAAAATTGAAGTGCCGGTCAAGCCAACTTCTGGATTAACTACCTTGTCTTTCAGCTATGGCAGGTGGTCACAGCCAATGATCCATGCTTAAAGGCCGCTGGTGTCTATATTTTAATCATTTGCTTTTAAAAGGGGGAGGCTATTATTACTAGGTATGCTCTACCAACTCTCTTGTTTTTCTTCATTTCTGTAGTTGTATCAGAGTCATAATACAATCTGCTTTCTGAAACATTTAAATTATGGGCTATACCCATGACCAGGAGTCTAGTTTTAATCATACTAGAGATTCAGTGCAAATAAATTGTAAGGTCGTGTATTGAGAAGCTGCTCCAGAATTAGATAGCATGTAGTTTTCCCAATTCCACTCATGCCAACCCAGGAAATAGCATGACAATTGTTGAATTTGGGGTTCAGTGACTCCAAGATTTCCACTTCTCTAAAGGAAAGCAAGTTATATATTATTGACTCTGAAACCTCAGAAAACATACACTCACTGACATACTTAGGATAATATTTGAATTCAGTTCAGTTTTCAAAAATAATCTCCCTAATGTTTTTATTGTAGTCCTGAATGTCGTGAGAAAATAAGTGAGCTGAATGTTGTCGAAAATTTATTGATGATATTGCACGAATATGATTTGCTTTCTAAAAGGTAGGATATGCCAGTTTACTTTTGTGTTGATGTTTTCCAGATATTTAGCTAATATACATTCAAATTATTCTATTTCTGAAGTTATTTACTTAAAACCTTTGAAGTATAACATGAGGGAAATCCCCA
Organism: Vipera berus; assembly: GCF_964194415.1. Lineage (NCBI taxonomy): Eukaryota > Metazoa > Chordata > Lepidosauria > Squamata > Viperidae > Vipera > Vipera berus. The sequence goes on from NC_138205.1 coordinate 84,987,983, forward strand.
AATCTGACATTTTAGTGAGATATAGTATATCTTACTTAGTGGAAGTATTTAGTGAAAGTATTAACCCTGAAAGTGACTGAATTAAACTGATAATGCGAAGATCTGGTTTCAAATATGCCATTTGCCCTCGCAATTCACTGATTAATTTGGGACTACCGGTAGTTCCTCTTTTTAATCCCCAAAATTTCACAGGATTGTTATGAGAAAAATAGAAGGAAGGAATACTAAATGCAGTGCTGTAAGCTTCTAACTGAATGTTAGAATATAAATGTAGTAAATAAAGTATTTTGGTTCCTATACTCCATTCCAGCCCCTTGGATAGCAAACCTTGAATGGCCTTGGATTGTTGGTGCTGCTGCTGAATGCCAGGTTGGTCTACAATAAGGCCACCCTCATTTACAACTTGATTGTTGATGAAAAGGCCAACTTGGTGTTCATTACCAAGTCCTCGCTGGGATAGGAGAAGCAGATTCCAGTTCCTGAGGTTTCCAGCTGTGTTCCAGGTGTGGCATCAGCCAAAACCCCAGGGTGGTGGCAGTGGTCATCCCAGATACTTGGGAGGCATTCAGTTCAGGGGAACTTCCACTCAGATTATTGCATGAGAAACCTTTTTGTTAAGATGAATGCTAATAGCGTCAGTTGGAACTGCTGCTGTTGTACATATTGTGTAGTAACCCCCTGCCTGAGCTTCTTGACTCTGTGGCTGACTTGGCAGTGGAGTTCCTCAAGTTTATAGTCTTGGGGGAACTTCAACTTGCCTTCTCTGGGCATAGAGTCTGAGATAGCTGAGGAGTTTATGGCTGCCATAATAATCACAGGACTGTTCTAAATCATCCAGGGCCCAATATTATAATGGTCATTCATCTTATCTGCTTTTTAAGTCAGAGCAGCAGCAGAGTACTCTGGATTTGGGGAAAATGTTGGTTTCTCTTCTATCATTCTCTGTTATGCCTCCATTTCTCTGGAGCAACTCTCCTCTGCAGGGAGACTGGGCCTATTAGATTGGTCTACCCCAGAGGACAGATGGACTTGATTGTCAGATAGAGCTTGGGATTGTTCTGGAATGTCTGCTATATAGTCCTGCTGAAGTCTTGATAGCTGCTTGAAATGGGAGAGTGGTCCTGGCTTTGGACCAAATTGTACCTAAGCAGCCTCTCCAAACTCATGATTAATAGAACTCTCTGCTATATAGAAGAGTTAAGGGAACTAAAGAGGGCTAAGAGATGCCTAGGATGCAACTGGCAAACAACAAGGAGTAAAACAATTAAACATGATCTAAAGCTACTATTGGAGCCTACTTCATGATGGTAAAAGTGGTAAAAATTTATTATTTCCTCATCTATTATGGCATCTATATATAGCTGCCCAGCATTCTTATTTCAGGTGAACCTGTCCCTTCTTGGAAAGATTATCCTGGGATCCATCTATAGGGTTGCTGTGAAGATTGTCCTGCACATCTCATAGTCTTTACATTGGATTCCAGCCTTTTGACAGAACCAGTAGAAGTTACAGGGGCTGAATTGTGCAATTATCTGGGGAACTTTGACCATATTCAAGGTGTGGAAGGATTGTTGCAGCTGCTAGTTTGGTTGTATTAATTCCGCACTCCTTGTGATTGGTCAAGGCTTCCTAGGAGAGGATGCGTCTTTGGATCTGGGTGGTGGCTAATTCTTTGAGGGAGTGTGTAGTGCTAAAGGAAGTGGTGGAATGCCCTCTTCTCAAGATGCCATCACTAAACCCAATTAATTTGAATAGTTTTCATCTAATCTCCAACTTGTCCTTTTTTAATGGAAGGTTATGGAGAGAGTTGTCACATGGCAGCTTCAGGGGATCCTGGATGAAGCGGATTACTTGGATCCCTTCAGTCATGATTCAGGATATTTATAGAATTGAGACTCCATTTGATGTGCTCTTTGGTGGAAACAGGATAGGGTAATGAATTTCATTTGTTTTCGTGACCTCTCAGTGCCCTTCAATATCATCAATCATGGTACTTTGTGCACCAACTTTGGGAGTTAGGGGTAGGTCATAATACGCTGTACTGGTTCTCCTTCTTCTTCTAGGGTTGGTTTCTATCAGTGTTGATAAGAGGACAGAGGGCCAATCCATATCACCTACTTGCTGTGGTGCCAAGAACTCAGTCATCTCTTCTCTCTTATTTAATATCTACATGGGTGAAGTGATCCAACAGTTTAGGATGTGGTGTCATTAATATGCAGATGATACCCAACTTTAGTCCTCCAAACTAAGGTGCTTAAATGATGCTGTAGATGTCTCAAAGGTACTTTTCAAAGGAAACTGGGCTTACTTGGGGTTTTCCTTGAAAAAACATCTTTGGGACAACTGTGACCTGGATGATTGAGAATCTCAATAGACATTTGCTGTAGATGTCTCATCCCAGTGCCTAGAGCTGTAGGGGCCTGAATGGGGCAAAGGACCTTCTACTCAATCTAAGCAGGCCTGAATGGCTTTGTGCATTTGGGACTTTATTTTTAAAAAGTTCTTTATTGAATATACAGCTAAAAAAACCACAGTGGACATGATACAACTTCCCTGGTTTAAACAATACTATTAGTGTTATTTATTTATTTATTATTGGGACTTATATGCCACCCTATCTCCCGAAGGACTCAGGGCGGCTAACAACAATAAAACATAATAATACAAATGTTAAAAAAAAGATTAAACTAACAAGCCCCAGTGATAAAATATTTAAAACATTTTCTTTTTAAAAACCCCTATCAGTCCAGGTCAGCCTGATGGAAAAGAAATGTTTTGAGGTCGCGACGAAAGGACCGGAGATCCGGGGCCATCCAGAGCTCAAGGGGAAGCTGATTCCACAGGGCAGGTGCTCCCACAGAGAAGGCCCTCCCCCTGGGGATCGCCAGCTGACATTGTCTAGCCGACGGCACCCTGAGGAGGCCCTCCCTGTGTGAGCGCACCGGACGATGGGAAGTGAAAAGAAAAAAAAGTTTCTTTAGATTATAACAAAATATGCATATTCAATCTGTGAACTTTCTAGTAAACATTCTTTCGATCATATACATTGTGGTTAAATAACTTTCAATTCTATCTTATAGAGAATACTAGTATAAATATTTCTAAACTGTCAGCTTAACAATCAACATTCGTCCCAGCATTCCTCCTTGACTCTAGACATTTGTACAATTCATTCCAAATTTCATAATAGTCTGTTTCAGTTTTATTTTTAAGCTCTAATGTTAACCTATCCATTTCAGTGCAGGATAGGATTTTATTTATTATTTCTTCTTCATTGGGGGTTTCTTTTCACTTCCATTTCTGAGCATAGGCTAGTCTTGCTGCAGTTAGAATGTGCAGTACTAGATATAAAGATCCTTTGCTGAATTTATCCTTGTTAATTCCTAATAAAAAAGTTTCTGGTTTTAATTCAATTTTTTTGTGTTAGTATCTCTTCCAGCCAGTTTTTTATCAAATGCCAAAATTCTTGAGCTTTTGGGCATTCCCACCACATGTGGTAGTGGGTCCCTGGTAATTTTTTACATTTCCAACATGTCGATGAGGGTTTTTTTGTCCATTTTTGCTAGTCTTGTGGGGGGAAGGTGCCACCTATAGAACATCTTATACAGATTTTCTTTATAGGTGGTGGCTAACGTTAGCCTCCTATTCCTGTCCCATAATAATTTCCAATTATCTAAATCGATACTATAACCAAAATTTTTGCTCCAAATTAACCTTGTATCTTTTACTTGTTCTTCTAGCATGTCTTGTTCTAGTAAATATTGATATATCTTTTTTATCATTTTATCTTCTGTTCCTAATAGAATTTTATCTAATTCTGTGTGTTCTAATTTTATTCTGGGTTCTTTTTTTATCTTTTCTATTGTATTGTGATTGTATTTGCAGGACTTTTGTTGATATTGTTTTTCCAATTTTAGTCCTGGATTAGGTGGGACCAGATTCTGTTGCAATATGGGATCCTCTTGGACTCATGGTTCTTGCTAGAAGAGCAGGTGGCAACCATGGCAAGAAAGGCGTATTCTCACCTTTGGATTTGCATTGGTTGCTTTCATTCTTAGACTGGGAGGTTCTTCTCATAGCCACCCAAGCCCCTCTGACTTCCCATCTGGATTACTGCAATATCCTTTATATGAGGGCTGCCCTTGAAATCCTATCAAAGGCTTCTGATGCTGTTTTTACCTTTCTCCAGCACACATTTGAATGTTTTTACTGTAAATAAGAACCTGAAAACCATAACAAGATTAGTCAATCTTAGAAATAATGGGAAAGAATTTCAATTAGATGAATTCAAATATTAGCTTAAGTACCATCAGCTTTAAGGGGATCCTTGGTTCTGCCCAGGTCATCCCTTGCTATGCCCTGCTTTCGGGCTCTCCCATCACTCTGATACAGTGTCCTCTGGATTATGTGTTCTGTGATAATTACAAGCATGTGCAGGAAACAGGAAGGAAATCACAAAAGCCGCATTCTGTGTTTCTGCCTTTTTTGTACATGCATTGTGATACTGCACAGATATACAAAACAGATACCATTTCATAATGACTTCCTGACACTGCTTTTATCAATTTGACAAGAGCCTCCATTCCTATGGATTCTTCTGATTATATCAGTGCTTAAAACAGCTGAGAGTTGTTTCAGTTGACCATTATAACGAGCGGTTACTGAATTGGCTATTTGAAGAATAGGTTAATTTAAAGTAGTAATTTTTAGATTTATTTCTTTACAGGTAGTCCTCAGTTTACATATAGCGACCATTCTGAATTGTAATGGCTCTGAAAAACGTGATTTATAAGTCGTACTCACACAACCATTGCAGCATCCCTATGATCACATCAAAATTCAGCTGCTTGGTAACTGGCATGTATTTACAACGTTTGCTGCATCCTGGGATTATGTGATCGCAACTTTCCCAGCCAGCTTCTGAAAATCAAGGTCAATGGATAAAGCTGGATTTGCTTAACAACCATATGATTCATTTAACAACTGTGGCAAAAAGTTGTAAAATCATGCACAACTTGCTTAACAACTGCTTTGTTTAACAACAGAAATTCTGGTCCCAATTGTGGTCATAAAGTTGAAAATTATTCATATTAGCAAAATAGACAGATGGAATGTCTATTTCCCCCCTCCCCCTCTCTTATATATACCTATTTATATATATCCATCCATCTATCCATCCATCTGATTATGAGCTACCTAACTCCTTAGCAACTATATGGCTTACAGATTAAAAAATAGTACACATAAAAAGAAATTTTGACTGATTGGAAGAACAATATGCTTAGCTGTAAAACCAAATGTAATTAAAGGGGAGTCCATAACCACCTTTCCCAAGGCCACTGGAGAAAGATCAAGTTTTATTAATTGCCAGTGGCTTCTGGATGCAATTCATGGTGCTGGTTATTACTTTTTAAATTCTTCATTATATTATGCTGGCTATTTGGGAGACCACTTACCTCCAGCTTTTTCTTCTCATCTAATACATTCAAGCAGGTGGGGGGGTTCTCTTAGTTCCATCAATTAAATAGTATCACAAGACACAGAATCTAGTTTACTGTGTTGCAATACATGCCCTCTTGAACAATATCCTCTCAAGATAGGTGTGACTCTCACTCTTAGGATGCTAACTAAAAATGTATCAGTCTCTTTATGTTACATGAGAAAGAAGGCCAAATTTGAATATTTATATAATTTAACAAGCATGCTAACTGTAACTATTGAATTATGAATGTTTGCTGGTTTCTTTGCAGATTAACAGCAGAATTACTCCGCCTCCTTTGTGTGGAATCGCAAGTCAAGGAACAAATCAAATTGTATGAGGGGGTCCCTATTCTGCTTAGTCTGCTCCATTCTGATCATCTGAAACTACTTTGGAGTGTAGTTTGGATTCTTGTACAGATTTGTGAAGACCCTGATACCAGTGTTGAAATTCGAATTTGGGGAGGAATCAAACAGCTCCTTCATATTTTGCAAGGGTAGGTATCTGAATTTATCTATAGAGAATGTGTATACTCATATACGAACCTCCAGGTAACTTTTGCTTAATTCATTTAGCCTGATTTCATGTGAAAATCAATTCCTATTAACATACCAGTTTGGTTTTGTTTTATATTGTTTTATAGAAAGGTTTTCTGAGATGCGTGTTATAAAAATACAGGTGTAACTTTCATGAAGTATCAATAAAGCAATTCCTTTGGGAAGAAAAAATTAATGTACTAGAACTCATTAAATAAGTCAGTACAGAGTGTTCATTATTTATACAAACCAATAGGAGGCAGTACCTGACCAATTTAGTCTTATGTTGGGACTTGTTATATATATTTAATTCAATTCCTCTATTGGCAATTAAATTCCTGGACCATTCATTTTAGACGATGATACACAATGCATTAGTTTTAGGAACTATCCAGTTGCTGATGTTCAGCAATGTTGAAGAAATTATACATAGAATCAACCAGAATGATATATATTGTCTATCTTTCCTTATTTGCTCAAATTCGCCTAGAATATGGTTTCTTCATTGGGTCTGCCTGATTCACACACTGATTCTGAGGCTGCACAATAGCCTATTTGGATGTTCCAAAGCTAAATTTCTTGGTGAGAGTTCCACCTCAGTATTCAGTATTCATTTTAAGTTGGTAGTACAAGATTACCACTTAATTCTTCAGTTCTCTATTGCCTTTCACAATTTCAGTTTTTTTATATTTTTTGTTCAGCATGATTACTATTGCACAGGATTGCCAGATATCTTTCTAAATGTGTGGTTGTAAGCTAATCCCTTCTGGTTATACCTCACCTATTTGGCTAAAGGGCCTGTTATGAATTTATGTCCATGGTGTATGGTTCTTTAGAATTGCTGTTCTTAACTCATGATGTTTGTTTGGGAGAGGCCTACAATCCCATGGGTTCCATGGTTTGTCTTGCTTTGGAGAAGGATTTCTAGGATAATTCCCATGATGGATTAAGCTACTTGCCTCATGTGCTGCTCCTGCCTGTTTCTGAAGTTAACTTTAAAAATTTAAAGTTCAGATTGTGGTGGATTGGCAAGGGGTCCAGATTGGTACTCAGCCCATACTACAGCGACTCCAGGCTCTGATAGGTCATTCTTCTGTTTCTTACCTTTCCTATTCATGCAGGGATGACTAACCTTGTTAGCTGCCCTCTCTGGCCCTAGCACACCCTATGAGCTTTCACAGCTGACTATGGACTTGAACCATGGTCTTGCCAGTATTAATTCAATCCTTAACCACTACATCACACTGACTCATAATGTACAAGGATGCACAGATTCTAATTGCCAAACACCTTAGAGATATATACAGACTGTTTCTTGTACTTTTTTAGGGAACGAAGTCTGTTTTTAGATCGTTCTTCCATTGGGAGTTTATCTAGTGCAAACGTAGCTGGGAGAATCCAGCAGCTTCATTTATCACAAGAGTTAAGCCCTCATGAAATACAAGAAAATACATTTTCTCTTCAAGCAGGTACAGTAGTCCTATAATGATTTATATCAATGAAGTTATTTGTGCCTTAACAATGCATTAAATGGTAATCAAAGACTGATGGATCAGTTAAAAATTAACTTCAGTAGGTTCTATTACAGATATCTACATACTGATTGTCCTATAGAGCAAGGTGGTATGGAGCCACAGACATTTTATTTTCCTCAGTCTGTAGTGTTTCCCAGATTATATAAAGTATAAAATGTAAAAGGATTAATGGCATAATTTAAAATATTATTTTAAAACTCAAGAATCATACAATTGATAAATATCTTCATATATGGGAGCAATGTAAGATTTTTTGTTGGTGATTTATTTTAGCCTGTTGTGCTGCAGTTACTGAATTGGTCCTTAATGACACCAATGCCCACCAAGTAGTACAGGTGAGAAGTCTTTAAATATGTTTGAGGTTAACTTTTTATTTCTACTTATATAATGTATTTTATCCCAATTTGTTATGGATGCAAAATATCTGCAAATGTCTCAGCTGATACTGTTTTTACCTGCATGAGATAAAAAAAGCCAGAAATTTCACTTTCAAAGTTCATAGGAAGTTAAAATAGAAAAGATATAAGAAGAGGAATAAGGTTAAACAGAAAGGAGCTGGAATGAATACTCTTATGGGAAAATATTAAGAAGGTATAAATAATATACCTTAGATCAAATTTGATCTTTGCTGTATTTTCAAAATTGAGCAGGAAGAGGTGGTGTTTGAAGAGAAGACAATAAGATTGCTTGGTCTCATACAACATGTGAAAACTGAAGTCTGAAGGTAAATTGAATTTACCTTCCGGTAATTGTGGAAAAATAATATTGGTTAAAATGTGCTGTTGTCCACTCATATAAGGACTGTAAGGCCTATATTTTCCACTTCATCATTTTATAATTAAGCACTGCGTGTAATTTGAATTACTGTAGGCGTGCTATTGATATCTGCCTCAGCATGGCTAACAGTTATATAGAGAACAAGAATGGTATCTAAAAGAGCAAATGTGCCAGGTAAAGCCTGTTTAACTTGCAGGTCATGCTGCAACATGAACAGTATCTGTCTTTGTTCATAGTGTTGCAATAGACAATAAATTCCTCATGTGAATCTGATAGACTATTAGGAATTCTTCTTTATTATTAAATATTTGATTGTTCTCTGAAATATTATTCCTCCATATGTACTTTTTAGGAGAATGGGGTATATACAATAGCAAAGCTGCTTTTACCTAATAGACAAAGGAATGTACCAAAGACTAATTTATTACAGGTAATCCTTTTTATTTATTTATGGATTTTCACTGCCAATAGTTGCAGTTTTGAAACAGAAATAATGTGGTTTATTGTGAATTTCTTTATTGGTTTTTGAATAAAGAGTAAAATAATCAAGAAAAGTCCCTTTCTCCATCCCTCCCTATGTCTTCTAAGGCAGTTTGATAAGTTTAATGTAATCAATTTTATAGGTTAATAAATAAGAATATTTAAGACTAGAAAAGACAACAAATTGGTAATAGTTTCATAAATATTCTTCTATTATTACAATGTTTTGCTCTATTAATTTAAAAATTGCTCAGTCTTTTAGCTTGTTACTGGCACTGAAACTTTAGACAAAAGAAATCCAATGTGGCTTCCAATCCTGTATGGAAATGTTTCTGTGCATTTTTCTCTTTCTAGTGTTATGCGTTCAGAGCCCTGAGATTTCTTTTCAGCATGGAAAGGAATCGACATCTTTTTAAAAGGTATGCTGAAGACAAGTTAGTATATTCCAAGGTTATTTTCCTTTGAGTAAATGTAAGGTACTATACCTTACGTTTATTGTAAGGAATCATACCTTACATTTATTGTATGTATGAATGTGTGGGTGTATATAAAACCTGTCAAAATTTGCGTAAAACACTGATTTCCAATAAAAACCTGTTTCCAAACTCTGTAGTCAAAGGAAATAAAATTGCAAAATATATTCCTATTTTAATAACAGAAGACTTCTGAAGGCACTGGAACTGTGCTATAATGAGTGGTCCAGTTATAATTACTGAACCATTCCTGTTGTCTCTTGATTAGACTGTGATTAACTAGGGATGACATCTCACAAGAAATGATTAACTGCACTTACATTGTTTTTGTGGGAATTGTTCAAAAATAATATGTACATGCATACGAAGTGTTTCTCCAATCTTAATTAAGAAAAAGAAATCTGTGCTCCATAACATGGCTTTAGGAAACACTAATAATCCCAAACTGTATATTTATTTTGCTTGTAAGTGAATGCATGATAGATGTTCTTCACAAGGTCAGGGTTATTCATATGCTGCAAGTTTTCAAATATTTGATCTCCATTTGTTTTTAGTTTCATTAGATATTCATTCTGGGATGCAAGAATCTAAACAACTGCTAGATGGAAGCAGAGATTTAGTTTTATATATCTTTTTGCTGGCAACCAAATTTGTACTGCTTACTTATTCATTCAATTCGTTTCAGAGTCACCAAAAATGTGAAATATACAGAGTGATATTTTTTAGAGCTCTCATATTCAGTGGCATAGAACAGATGGTGGCAACTTTTTCCCTTCTCCAGCATCATAGCAGATTTCCTATCTTATACATATGGAGGAATCAAGTGAAAGAATCGAGTTAGCATACTTTAATCTTTGTTTATTTTGGATAGAACAGAACTGCTGCAGAGTTTCTTAAAGATTAAACAGGACTTACACGAGAGTAAGGGTTATTACTTTTGATGAGATTTACTACAAAATATGAATGGATAAAATTGATTTTGTTGAGCTTAGCAAAATCATTGTTATGTTTCCTTCCTTCTTTTGCACTGTCTGCTTCCTTTGCTTTTGTCTCCATCAGGTTTTGTTGTTCTCTTTCCTTCAAAATACAACTCATATTCTATCACATATCCCCTCCCCTAATTCCCCTTTTCTTTTGCTTGCCATGTGTATATAATTTGACAGAAAATTATAAAGTATATAGCATTTGCAGATAAATTAATTTTACAAAAAGGGGACTTATTTTACTGGTAGTAAATTAGTTTTAATCAATAGTAATTCAGATTGTACTGCTCTCTCTTTTTGACCTACTCATTTCTAAGTTTGCTATTTATCTATCTGTACAGACACATAAACTCTAAACATTTTGGTGGGGAAGAGGGGATTTCCTGCATTGTGTCAAAGGCTTTAGTAACCATTTGGTAGGGAAGCTGGGCATTATAAAGAATTTCTAATTTTAATTTTTAATTTTTCTTTTTATTTGTTCTAAAAATGTGAGAAATGAAATTGGGTATAAACCTGACTCAGTAGTCCATAAGTATTTACATTTATATTTTTATAGGCTGTTTCCTACAGACTTGTTTGAAAGCTTCATAGATGTTGGGCATTATATTCGTGAGATCAGTGCCTATGAAGAGCTAGTATTGAAATTAAATGCATTACTGGTGGGTAGTTTTTCCTTATTCAAATGAACTCAGTCCCTGCCAAAATGTTTTAGCTTACTCTGGCTTTTAAATGTCATCTTTGAATAAAATATTGCAGAGTTTTTTTAAAGAGAATTATGAAAACTGCTTTTGTACAAGATATAGCTGTAAGATCCTTTGCATTATGTTTTGTGTTAAACTTAAGTCACCATACTTCTTTCAAGTGCTCTAGCTGCGTAAATTTCATTTAAGAATGAAATAGTCAAGGAAGTGATCTTGACTGAGATGAAAAAAGGGGTAAAGGTGGTTTTTAAGGGGAAAGTAGAACTTATATAAATTATAATCATTGTCTAAAATTGCATCAATAACTTTTGTAACCAGGAGGATGAAGTTAAGCAAATTGCTGAAAATATTGAAAATATTAATCAGAATAAAGCACCTATGAAATACATAGGCAATTATGCGGTTTTGGATCATCTTGGCAGTGGAGCATTTGGAAGTGTTTATAAGGTAAAACTTCCTTTGATTTGTTTTGAATATTGTTTTTCATACTGTATTCAATAATTCTTACACTTGACTGCAAATACATATTTATTTTTATTGACAAAGGAAGGCAATATGTTGATTTGACTTAGCATTGTTTGTATTAAATATTTAAATAGTTGAGAAAGTTAACATCAGGGGTGTCAAACTGCCAGCTCACCGGCCTGATGCATCATGGTGAAACCACACCCATCCCATTGCTGGCAATGGAAAAAAAGTCATGATACGTCATGACATGTCATGTGATATTACGAGTTTGACACCTCTGGTTAACATAGTCAAGATTGCAATTTCAAATTATACTTTGTTCCTGAGTTCAGTACCTACAAGTCACCATTCCACAGTACTCTAGAGATATGTAAAATGTTTTGAAATCGAGGTTTCCTATCCTTCAGTAATTTCTTTTCAACCTCAATACAGTTCTGTTTCTAATATTGTCTGAACACACTAGAAATGTTCTTTCCATGCTCTTATTGAACAGAAATGTTCCAACTTCCAAACTGACTGCTTTTGATTGCAAAATTGATAGCAGGATTATCCACTTTGAGATAGAACATAACCAGTAAATCCATTGAAACAAAATCTTTCAGGCTTGGACTCCATTAATGTAAATGTTTTTTTACATTTTGAGTACTTTCCAATTTCTCCCAATTAGTAGCAAATGCTATTTTATTTTTGTAAGCATTTCTGAGTTAATATATCTCAAGTACTTTAAATAATTTGTAGTGGGCTATATAAATAATAATTAGTGCTCACAATATGACCTGGCCAGTTTTCAGAGATTCTGATTTTCTACTCAAATCTGATAGGACGTTCAGATACTCATATATCATCCAAAAATATTCTCATTGCAAAATGGAAACTTGGTCCTACATTTTAATTTATATTGTATACTATCTGTTCATACCATTTTTTCTTCCTGCTGTAGGTTAGAAAACATAGTGGCCAAAACTTTCTAGCAATGAAAGAGATTAATTTACATAATCCAGCATTTGGAAAAGATAAAAAAGATCGTGAGAGCAGTGTGAAGAACATTGTCTCCGAATTAACCATAATTAAAGAACAGGTGAGACTAAATAAAAATAAGCTTCAGAGAAATTATGGGGAAACTCTTAGTTGAGATGCCAGTTAAAGTGAAATTATTTTAATTACTATGCTACCCTGAGGGACGCGGTGGCTCAGTGGGTTAGGATGCTGAGCTTGTCGATCAGAAGGTCGGCAGTTTGGCGGGTCGAATCCCAAGTGCCGCGTAACAGAGTGAGCGCCTGTTACTCGTCCCAGCTTCTGCCCACCTAGCAGTTCGAAAGCACGTAAAAATGCAAGTAGAAAAATAGGGACCACTACGGTGGGAAGGTAACAGCGTTCCGTGCACCTTTGCGTCTAGTCATGCCGGCCACATGACCACGGAGATGTCCTCGGACAAGCGCTGGCTCTTCGGCTTTGAAACGGAGATGAGCACCGGCCCCTAGAGTCAGAAACGACTAGCACGCATGTGCGGGGGAACCTTTACCTTTACCTTTACCTACCCTGAGTATGTGCTAGATACCTACTTTTATTCCCCTGCTCAGCCTTTTCATTACCTGTTGCCTGTTCCTATTCATCCCTAGTAAGTTTGTAGGGAACTAGGGAACTGCTATAATACACGTGTCCCTCCTAACCTATTGCAAGCCTTAACTGAACTGTGTGACCATTCATACATTTGCAGTTAAAGACTAATCAAGAAAAAAATTGCAATTAGTAATAAATTATAAAAACAACAGAGACATTGTGATATCAGTGATGTTCTTTTATCTGTCACTGATGCAGTCCCTTCAAATAAGCATTAATGCCACCCAAATGCCAAAAGTTATGCTAATTTTCAAAACCTAATTTGCCATAATTACCATTTAGAGGGAAATCACCTTTATGTTGTACTGCTTCTAGAATGGGTAGGCTTAATATATTTTGTCCATTTTTTTCTTGGAGGAAGTGGGGTTAAGTGTAGTGATGGGTGTGTTTCACTTCTTAAAAGTCTCTCACTTCCATGCCATTCAGACTGAAATCATCTTACTGATTTGCCACAAAATTTTATGGGTAGGGTTGATAAACAGTTTAAGGCAGACATGTCAAACTTGCGATGTCACATGTGTCGCGTGACATATTGGGACTGTTTTGCCATTGCCGGCAATGGGGTGGGTGCGGCTTCCGCAGGACGCTTCCGGCCCATAAGCCGGCAGTTTGACACCCCTGGTTTAAGGTATGTATGAAGGTACTTTGTGCTTCCATTCATAGTCTTATTTTTTGAAAAAAGAAAAGAATATTGGAGTACTGGATCATGTCCGATGTATCACAGATTGCCCATATTTAATCTAATATTTGTACGTTTTTATTTTAGCTTTATCATCCCAATGTTGTACGATACCACAGAACCTTTTTAGAAAGTAAGTATAAGTCTGCAAAGTTACAATCCACAGTGTATTACTTTCATATTTTTTTTAAAAAAAAATCAAGTAGGAACTGTCAGAAATGTCTTCTTTTGACATCTTCAAGAATATTCTTTTTTTAAATTAGACAAGTATTAAGTTGTTAATTAAGCCAAAGGAAGGAAAGGGAATATATTGGAAACAGAAATTAGAAGTTTGAACAGGTAGCATTATGTTAGCTTAAAAAAGACTTTGTCTTTTCAAGAGCTGAGATTTTTAGATAGCAGGAGCAGGCAATCTGTGAGTAGCCACGGGTTGCACTTTGATGTATCTTTGTGTGTGTATGGGGGAGTACAGATAGTTCTTCACTTACAGCCACTTATTTAATGACTATTTAAAGTTACAACAGCACTGAAACAAGTGACTTATGATCAGTTCTCACACTGATGACTGTTGCAGCATCCCCACACTTACTGATAGTTGCAGCAACCCAGGTTCTTGGATTGTCATTTGCAACTTTCATTCTGACAAGTGAAGCCAATGGGAGAAGCCAGATTTGCTTATCGACTGTATGCTTGTCACTTAACAACTGTAGTGATTTGCTTAACATCCAAGGCAAAAAAAGTCATAATATGGGGCACAACATACAACTGCCTTGTTTAGCAATGGAAATTTTAAGCTCAATTGTGGTCATAAGTCGGATGTTTGAGGAACATATATATAGGGATTATATATGAGTAGAATCATGATTATTTTTTCTTGATGGTTATAGAGAAGTTTGGAAGTTCATTATTTACATTTTCATTTTACTATCTTTCTCAAATCAAAAACTGCTGTTGTCTTTCAGCAGCTACAGTCAAATGGAGTTTGAAAGACCTTAAGTTGCTCTTCAGGACAGACTGCATTATATGAGATTTTCTTGATATACAAATCAATTAACCACAGACCTACAATTGTTTGTTTAGATTTGCTGGCAAACCATCTCACCATAGCATTTCTGGCAGCTTGCAACATAAAACTTCGTAAAACTACAAAAACATTTAAAAAGTATATATCAAACTTGTAGTAAGTTAAATGTTGCTAAAGTATCCAGTGCTGATGATTACTTAGTTTGGATAATGAAGCTTCTACAAGAAAACAACAAAGCTCAGAGAGCACCAAGCAACATTTAATTTACTACAAGTTTGATATACAAATATTTTCGTTTAAATGTTGCTGAAAACTCTGTATTTTTAACTATAATCAAGTTGAAGAGAATTTTTTTTGTTTACCACTCTGAATCTGTTCCAAGAAAATAAGTAACATCACATAGTCTATGAATTAAGTTTGATGTTAGGCAGTTCAGTTTTGGGGAGACATCATTAAGTGGTTGAATGCATAGCTTTTGAGAACATAGGTTAATGCTTGTTCCTGTGAGAACATCTGAATAATCAATTTGCTTTAAAAATCTCCAAGAAATATGCTTGCTTTATTTCCCTTGCATAATAATTTTATTGTTACTATTTTTTATTTCATTATGTATAGATGATAGATTGTATATAATCATGGAGCTCATAGAAGGAGCACCCCTTGGAGAACATTTTCATTCTTTGAAGGAAAAACAACAACAATTTACAGAAGAGAGAATATGGAATATATTCATTCAAGTAAGCACCTGAATTTGCCTATATGTTTTCTGGTCATATAGTTAATCAAGATCTGAAAAGTCTGAAAACCATGTTAGGCTATGATAGCAAAAAAAATATGTGGCCTCACCTTTTCTGATTAACAAATGTTTTTGAAAGATCTAAAATTTGTGAGCTTATTTTATGTGTGTATATGTATACAGTATGTATATGTATATATCCATGTTCATTTTTTGTTTGCAATAAGACAAAATTGTCACTAGAAGTTACTGATCATGAAACTTTTTGCCAAAAGTCTATCAAGACAATATGATCCATAATACCATAATGTTTCAAAGGCAACTTCTTTCTTGAGGAATGTAGCAAAAATAAAACTCTGTCACTTCCCCTCTAATGATAGAGTTTACATATTCCTCCCTTTTTAGAAGAAATGCAAACAACACACAGCATTTAACAGAAGAAAGTTTCCTCCTTTGCAGCTGTTCTGGATACACTACTGCTCTGCTCTGCAAAGAAAAAATTTGACTAGTACACTTTGGTCTTCTAATGAACTGTGTTAGCCATTTTGCTTATTATAGGACACTCACAAATTATCCTTTCAGATTGTTATGCTTCAGAATTTTATTGCCATTAAAAAGTTCTTTAATTAGTGCTGATGTATCTGGCTTTGTATTGCATTAAGATTATTATCATCATTTTATTGTTATTATTATTATTATTAAGCTGTGTTTAGCTCTTCGGTATTTGCACAAAGAGAAGAGGATTGTCCATAGAGACCTCACTCCAAACAATATCATGCTGGGAGATAAAGATAAAGTAACAGTCAGTAAGTTCTGTTTTTATGATCTTATTGACATTTGATAGAAAATAATCATGATGCTGATGTCATAATGTCTATATGCTACATTTACTGTGAGAAATATCTCAGTACAATCAGTGGCACCATCTAGAGGAACATTTCCTCTTTTTAAATATAGTAGCATGTGTTACTGGAAATAAGATCAATTGAATGTCAGTATGACCAATTAATGAGGTTCATATGAATATCATATGTCAATATAGGTATTAAAAAGCATGGCCTTTTCTTATTTTTTTGTAAGTTTCTTGAAAAAGTGCAGCGTAATGAGTTACTTCTGTGTAAATTAAAATAATATGCTTTTTTAATGGACATTCCAGAAAATACAATATCTGTTGAACATGTATGTATTATTCTCTCTGTGTAGAAATAGTATATTTTCTGTAATTAATGCTGTTATTTACATTTTTATGCTGTTTATTCAAAGTTGCAATTACCCATTCTTACTGTTTTTACTATGCTAAAGCATTTGATTGTGTGGATCACAACAAACTGTGGCAAGTTCTTAAAGAGATGGGAGTACCAGACCATCTTTTTTGTCTCTTGAGAAACCTATATGTGGGTAAAGAAGCAACAGTGAGAACTGGATACAGAACCACTGATTGGTTCAAAATAGGGAAAGGAATCCGGCAAGGCTGTATGCTGTCGCCCTGCCTATTTAACTTATATACAGAGCACATCATGAGAAAGGCAGGGCTAGTTGAATCCAAAGTTGGAATTAAGATTGCCGGAAGAAATATCAACAACCTAAGATATGCAGATGATACCACTCTAATGGCAGAAAATGAAGAAGAACTAAAGAGCCTCTTGTTGCGGGTGAAGAAGGAGAGTACAAAACTTGGGTTGAAACTAAACATTAAGAAAACTAAGATCATGGCATCCGGCCCTCTCAATTCCTGGCAAATAGATGAGGAAGAAATGGAGGTATTAACAGATTTTATTTTTCTGGGCTCTAAGATCACTGCAGATGGAGACTGTAGCCAAGAAATTAAAAGACGCTTGCTCCTCAAGAGGAAAGCCATGGCAAATCTAGACAGCACACTAAAAAGCAGAGACATTACCCTGTCAACAAAAGTGCGTATAGTCAAGGCTATGGTCTTCCCAGTTGCAATGTATGGCAGTGAAAGTTGGACCATATGCAAGGCCGAGCGCCAAAGAATTGAGGCCTTTGAGCTATGGTGCTGGAGAAGACTCCTGTGGGTCCCTTGGACTGCAAGGCAATCAAACCAGTCAGTCCTAGAGGAGATCAACCCTGACTGCTCTTTAGAAGGCCAGATCCTGAAGTTGAAACTCAAATACTTTGGCCACCTAATGAGAAGGAAGGACTCACTGGAGAAGAGCCTAATGCTGGGAAAGATTGAGGGCAATAGAAGAAGGGGATGACAGAGAATGAGGTGGCTGGATGGAGTCACTGAAGCAGTAGGTGTGAGCTTAAATGGACTCCAGAAGATGGTAGAGGACAGGAAGGCCTGGAGGAACATTGTCCATAGGGTCGCAATGGGTCAGACAAGGCTTCGCAGCTAACAACAACAACAATACCAATTCCATCTTTATTCCTTGTTCCTCTAATTGTTGTTTGGTTTCCCCATGTCTGTTAGTAGGTCTTTATATCTTATAATGTTTCCCTTGTTAAACATATTGGGGTGTATTAACACTTCCATAGTTGAGAGCCAATCTGGAATCCTCAAGTAATGCTTTCTCTTTATTTTTTCCCAAACCATCAATAAAGAATTCCTGATATGATGTCTCTGGAAATAGCTGTGTATTCTATTTTTCCCATACCATATGAATGCATGCCATCCCAACTGTAAGTCATGTCCCTCTAGTATTCCTCAGTAAAATCCATTCTCTCATCCATGACAATGCTGCAGCCTGGTAATACAATTCCCAATTAGGTAAGCCAAACCCACCTCTGAATCTTGCATCCTGTAACATTTTTAGATTAATCCTTGCCTTTTCCCCCTGCCAAATATATTTCAAAATTATTTTATTTAGCCCCTCAAAATATTTCTTTTCCAGTCTTATTGGTATTGTTGAGAACAAAAACAACAATAGTGGTAATATATTCATTTTGATTATTGCAATCCTACCCATTAATGATAGTTGTACCTTTTTTCATTTATCCAAATCTACTTCGATTTGTCTTTTCAATTTGTAATAGTTATCTTCTTTAATTGTTATACATCTTGCTGTCAAATGAATCTCCAGATATTTTACCTTCTTTACAATCTGTATCTCTAACTTTCCCATCAATTCCTTTCTTTTTCAGTAATATTTTTCACTAACATTTTTGTTTTATCTTTATTAATCTTCAAACCTGCTACCTCACCATATTCTTTATTTGTTCTATTAATACAGGTCCTGTCTCTAGTGGTTCCTCTAAGATAAATACTAGATCATCAGCGAAAGCTTGTAGCTTATATTCTTCTCTCTTAACTTTCATACCTTTTATATCCTTATTCTATCTTATAGTTCTATTTGGTATCTCTCGTGTCAACACAAACAATAATGGGGATAAAGGGCATCTCTGCCTTGTTCCCTTCATAATATTAATCTTTTCAGTCATATCTCCATTAATCATTATTTTGGCTATTTGCTTATTGTAGATTGTTTTAATTACATTTAGAAATTTCTCCCCAAAATCCATAATCTGTAGTTGTTTTATCATGAATTACCAATTCACATTATCAAATGCTTTCTGTGCATTCCGAAACATCAATGCCATCTGTTTTTTGGCATGTGCTTCATAGTATTCTAATGTGTTTAATATAATTCGTGTATTGTCTCTAATCTGTCTTTTGGGCAGAAACCCATTTTGATCCAGATGTATAAATTTGTTTAGGAACTTTTTAAGTCTTTCGGCCATGATTGATGCAAATATTTTGTAGTCCACATTCAGCAGAGAAATCGGTCTATAGTTCTTTATTTTCTGTATTTCCGTTTCTTCCTTGGCTATCAGGGTAATAAGTGCTTCCGACCACGAATCTGGTATCTTAGTTTCAGAGAGGAATTCATTATAGAGTTCCAGCATTACATTGCCTAACAATTCTTGCAATGTTCTATATAGTTCCGCTGGTAGCCCATCTGGTCCTGGTGTTTTGCCGTTCTTTTGTTTTTTAATTGCTTCTGTTAATTCCATCATTGTTATTTTTGCTTCTAGTAACTTTTTTAAATTTCTCAGGCATTTTAGGTATCTCTGTTTTTTCCAAGAATTGTTTTATCTTATCATTTGAAACTGCTTGTTGCTTATATAAATTCTCATAATATTCCCAAGCTATTTTTTTCTTTTCTTCATTCCGGTGTTGTAAAGTCCCCTCGGCATCTTCCAGTTGTTTAATCCATCTCTTCTCTTTCTCCTTTTTAATTTTATATGTCAACCATCTCCCTGGTTTGTTTGCATGTTCAAAAAAGGTTTGTTTAGCTGTCTTTATTTTACTTGCCACCTCTTCATTTTCTATTAAGTTCATTTTATGCTTGTTCAACTCCATTAAATTTGTTAACATTTTGTTTTGTGTATCTTTCTGTAATTGTTTCTCAAGAGTCTTATATTCTTCCTCCAGTTTTTCCCTAATTTGTGTTTTCTGTTTATTCTTTTTCCCCAAATAAGTTATAGCAAGTCCTCTCATGTACGCTTTTGCCATGTCCCAGACATTTTGAAGTGAGGTATCTTCTTTTTTGTTTTCCTTGAAGAAGAAAGTCATTATTGAGCCTTGGTGGAGCAGTGGGCTAATGCCTCCGTAAGTAACACCAGCTGCCTGCAATTATTGCAGGTTCGCATCCCACCAGGCTCAAGGTTGACTCAGCCTTCCATCCTTCCGAGGTAGGTAAAATGAGGACCCAGATTGTTGGGGGCAATAAGCTGACTTTGTAATACTGCCGCTTGGGGGTGTGTGTGAAAGCCCTAATAAGCAGGCATATACATAGAATGAAGGCTACTGCTAAGCTTGTAAGCCGCCCTGAGTCTTCGGAGAAGGGCGGGATATAAATGGAATTAAAATTAAATTAAAAATTAAATTTCTTTTTCCATATATTGCTGGAAGTCTTTTTCATTCAATACAGTTTGATTTAATGTCCATCTTGTTCTTTTTTTTGTCCTTTCCATATAATTGTGACTGGGTTGTGGTCCGCCTACATGCTTGTTTCTATGTTTATAGTTTGTGTGTTTGTGAATAAGTCTATTGATGTCCATATCATATCTATTCTTGACCAGGACAGGTGTCTGTTAGAATAGAATGTATCTTGCTTCTTTTCTGGATATTTTTCTCTCCAAACATCTAATATGTTTAATTCGCCCACCATATTATGAAAAGATTTTGGAAGTGTCTCCTTAGGGTCTTTGTGGGTTTTTTTGTCGTATTATAATCCAGCCTGGCCTTTACAATAGCATTGAAATCTCCAATCATATATTTGCTTTCAAATTCCAATTTATTTTATGGTGTAATTTTGAATAGAAGTTTTCTTGGTTTTCATTTGGGGTGTAAATCGCTACCGATAAAGTTTTTTTACAATTCATAATTACTTCCACCATTAAAATTCGCCCTTCTTCGTCTGAATATATCAATTTGGTTTGTATTGCTTTTTGAATATATAATACCACACCTCTTTTACTCTGATCCGCAAGTGAGGTATATAATTCTCTCAATTTTGGATATTCTAATAGATTTTTATGTTGTTTCCTAATGTGAACTTCTTGTAAGCAAATTATGTCCATTTTTAATTTCCCCAATTTATTTAGTGTTCTTTTTCTTTTTAAAGCCAAATTTAGTCTATTTACATTTATCAAAATTGCTTTTATCTCTTCTTCCATGATTATTTATTTGAGGTTTTAGTTGCTCTCGTTATTCTCATCTCTCTTTGCTCTTTTGCCTCTTTTGCTCTTGTCCCTTCTCTCAACACCCTTTCCTCCTGTTCTCTGCTATACTTACTCCATTGCTTCTCTGTCTCGTCTCCTTGCTGTCTGATTACTCTTTCCCTTCTCAGCCTTTCTTCTTCTTGCTGCCCAAAGTATTGATCATAGAAAAGTTCTGCTTTCTCTATTGTATCCAGTCTATGTCTCTGTTCTTGCCAATTTATCATTACTCTTTCTGGTATTAACCATCTAAAATTTATCCCTTTTTTAATTAAGCATTTCGTCAGAAATTGATACTCCTTTCTCAGGTCTCTCACTCTTCTTGGGATCTGTTTTAACATCACTATCTCTCTTCCTTTGTATTTTATTTTAACATTTCTCAGCTTCTGTAGTATATCTGCCCTTAATGCTTTTTTAGTAAATCTTATATGCACCTCTCTGGAGAGAGTATTTCTCATTGCATCTCTAGTATATATTCTAAATATCTCATCTATATCATTAATTACCTTTTCCTTGCTTTCCTCCAATGCTTCTGCTAATATTCCCGCCATTACATCAGCTAGGTTCTCTCCCTTTTCTTGTTCAACATTTTGGAATCTTAAATAATAATCAGCTCTATCCATCTCTAAAGCGATAATCATTTTTTCCTGTTTCCTGTCTGTTAATGTAAGTCGGTTATCAATCTCCTCTAGTTTCTTACAGTATCTGTTAATTCAATTCTTTCTTCAGCTTGTTGCAGTCTTTGTTCATTTTTCTCCATCAGTTCTTGTAACTTCTTTTAGGTCCTCTTCTAGTTTGCCAATCCCTTCTTTGAAGTCTGTGTGTAGAGCCATTATCATATTTTTCAATTCCATGTTAGATCTCTCTTGCTGCATTGTATTGTCCAGTGATTTCTGTGCCACTGGACCCTGTGATATTAGTGCAGCTGTTGCTGGGTATGTTGTAGTCTTCTTCATTTTCTCCAGTAGTTTGTAATCCAAATGTTGATGGAGTATTATAATCCAAATGTGCTCCAACAAAAGATAGATAGATAGATAGATAGATAGATAGATAGATAGATAGATAGATAAAAAATAAAAAGTACAAAAAATTTCTGTAACAAGAAAAGGTGAGAACAAAGGGAAAAGGAATGAAAACGAGAAGGAAAAAGCCAAATATCCTTATATCTAAAAAAAAGAGAAAAAATAATAATCCATACAAGTTACGCTCTTTGTTCGTTTCAGAATCTCCGTGCCTTAGTCCAACAGAAGAGAAAATCAAAAATATGGTCTCCAAAGTGAAAAACAATCCACCATTCCGCAAACTAAAAAACAGACTCTGTAAACTTCTTATCAGTGAGTCCAGCAGATGTCATTCAAGGTCACTTATTCTCCCTTATTTTTTTCATAAGCTTCAAGAGTATTCTCAGCCGAGATACTTGGTTCATTGCCTTCTTTTGCTTTCCATTGTTGTCCGCCACTGCAGTTCTGGAAGAGGAGCTTAAAAGTCTGCTCCCCCCCTCACTTCTCCATGACTTCAAATTCTTATTTCCCCCCCCCCCAATTTCCAGCATTTAAGGTCTCTCAAGCTTCTCACCCAGGCAGTCCTCCAAACCTACTTTCCAGATCTTCCAAGTGGCCGCCCTGGCTTGTGACGGCTCGCAATGGCCATCTGACAGCTGCTGGTCTGGGAAGCCTCTGTCAGCTCTCCAGGAGGTTGCGATCCCTCCTGTGCTGCCAAACTGTACCTTCCCTCTTTACCGTCCCTACAGGATGGCTCTGATCTGTCTGGAACTCAGACAGACCCCCCCCCCCAAACAGCTGAAAAGCGACAGTCCCTCGGGAGCTCCCAAAGGATGTGTCAGCCCACCGCGGCGCTGGCCCATTTCTCATATTTCTAAGAGTAATGCAGAGTTCTGCAGGTTCTAAAAGACCCTAAAAGATTTACACACCTTAATTTAGACCATTGCCAGGTTAACAGTGAAATTCTGCACTATAGCTGCTCTTTATGACCAATCGACACAAATGTGTGTATGGATAGTCTAGTGAGTTTCATTAATCTACTGAGATTTATATAATGGATTTTTGTTTTAAATAATATATAATTCATATTCATGGATTCATTGGGTACTCAAAATTAATTTTAATATGAGTTTGCTGTCTGATAGATGCAAAAGTGAACATTAATTTTCTGATGAAACATTTCAGTAGCATTCATCATATGCTAATGTAAATTATATGTATTGTACATTAGTGTAAATTATAAAGCATGAAATATTTTCCTCTTTCATTTCTTTTTGGTTTGGTTCATTTCTTTTTTTGGTTGTGCTTAACCAAATGAATGATTCTGATACTTGAAACATAAACAAATAAAACAACAATAAAATATTCTTTAAAATGAATGCTGAATGCAAACATCCCTCTGCTTTGTTTTTATTTTTGCATGTTTACAGGCAATTATGATTGATCTGTTGTGACCAGTGAGAATGTATAGACTGTATTCAAATGTTCAGCAAATACATTCTTTATGTCTTCCAGTACTAATTCTGAATGCAGGTGCAGATTTGAAAAATCATTCATGCATATGGAAAGCTAATATACAGCAGAGAATCATAGCAGCTTTATATAAATATATTCTTGCATTTTAGTATTTTCTAGTAAGTAATTAGATCAGGAGCTAGGATGTACTTAAAGAGATAGCCACTGTATGGTGCTCATGCATTACAATTGGAGATCTCTCATTTTGCCCATTCAACCTATTTCAGTAGAAGATTGGAATAGCATCTGCTATATAGTAAGTTTAAATAACTATTTCAAGCGTTTAAATAACTCTTGGAAAAATCTTAATATAAAGTATAATGGAAATATGGAAGGAACTAAGAGAGATTTTTCCTCCTTATTTAGATTGATAATATTCTATCAGTGAAACCCTTGGTGCTCTCTGAACTTGGTTACTTGCTTACAGACTTTTCATTACCTAACTAGGTAACATCATCAGTACTAATGAATGCGGAATTTATTCCCAGTATATTTATAAGTAGCTTGCCCTGCAACTATTGTTAGGTCAAAGTTTTTACTAGTTTTGTGTAGCTGCTTTAATGAATGCTGATAGTTCTGAAATGGCTTTTTCTGGCAAAGAGATTGTTGTACATTTTGGGGGAGGGGAAGAAATCAAACACACAAAAATTGACCAAATGCTTCTTACTGTAAGTAGTATTTATAAACTGATGGAGTCTGTCACTATTGCTGTACGTATAACTGGATGTCATGATTCACTGTCAGTATTTTTCTGATCTTCCTATCCAGGGCTTCTGGTTCTATGAATCTAATGACTGGAATTGCCCAGGTGTTAATCATCTTGATGGTATTTCTGGTACTCAGTTTAGACTTATGATCTTCTTCACTTTTCTAATGAATTCACTACTGTGTTTTCCCAAAAGTAAGATCTGGTCTTATATTATTTCTCTGCTCTGCATCGCTGCACAGAGCCGCTCTGCTCCCCATTTTCCGTTTTCTCCAGTGGTGGTAACGTAGGGCTGGCGGAGGGAGACTGTGGGGAAGGCTTGTGCCACCCGGGCATGGCACCAGCCATGGGAGAGTTGGCGGAGGAGGAGGGGGTGGCTGTCTCCGGGCAGGTGATCTGTGGGGCAAAGCATGAAGAAAGCCCCTACAGTGGTGCACAGCAGCAGCAGAGCCTTTCAATGTCACTCCCCCCTGGCTCTGAAACGGTGGAGTGGGACCAGGCCTACCTCACCCATCCTCTGTAGAATGGCAGTCTGTCTCAGGAGGTGAGTGAAAGGAAAGATCGCCAAGCAAGGATTGGCCTGGCTAGGGGTTGCGGAAGGAAGGGGATGTGGGGCACATGGGCAGCTCCACCTCCTCCCACACTTGCCTTACCTCATGGTGGCAGCGGCACCCCATTGCAGCAGCAAGGTGGGATGGAGTGGGCAGGGTCCTTATTAGGGTTTATTTTGGGGGTAGGGCTTATATTAGGCCCACCCGCCAAAATCAAGGTAGGTCTTTTCAGGGAAACATGATAGTAACCTTCTTGATTTCAATTTGCTAGAGTTGTCAAGTCTAATGGATGCCCATGTATTTATAGTAATCTTCATCCATACATCATGTGATCTTTATTATCCCTCTGTTAATGTAATTTAGGATTATATTGGCTGTTTTGGCTGCAGCTGCACACTGTTGGCTCATTTTTAAGTGATTGTCTGCTAGGACTCCAAGTTCCCTCTCACAGTAACTGTTGAGGGGGACCTTGGAGTCATAGGGAACACCACTTAAATATAATTGTTGGGCCACAAAGTCTCCAAGATCCCTTCCAACTCTGTTATTCTGTTATACTCTTGATGTTATTTTCATAGGGTATCTTTATTCCTTTAGTTTTCACTATTTTTCTCTGTTGATGGTAATGGATGAACATATTTAACCACTTCAAATTCTATTTGCAATATCTTGACTGTATATTCAGACAATGCTGAGCAACAATTTCATTTTAGATGCTCTTTTGTCAGATGACACACAAGTTTAATAAATTACCGTATATTATTATTAGGATTGGTGGCTTCTTTATCCAAGCTGCATTCTTGCTGTATTTCTTTAGTTTGTCCCAATAGCTATGCTCAGAACTGCACTATTTCTTCTTTGTCAGGTTTGGCTGGGTCATTTGGCTAAAGTTGGAGATACTTCTTATAATGTGCGATTCAAAGCAAATTAACTGCCCCAGTCAGAAATTACTCTGAACACCCATTCCTATATAACAGTGAGACATCTTAGTAAAACGATCCCCTAAGAGTAACATGGATATGCAGTTATTGACTGGGAGTAAATGATTTATATCCAGAGAGACTGCATGCCATCAATGGGAGAGGGGATGCATAGGAATGGGAATAATAATAATAATAATAATAATAATAATAATAATAATAATAATAATAATAATAATAATAATAATAATAATAATAATGTTGGAAGGGACCTTGGAGGTCATCTAGTCCAAACCCCTGCTCAGACAGGAAACCCTATACCATTTCGGACAAATGGCTGTCCAGTCTCTTCTTAAAAATTTCCAGTGTTGGAACATTCACAGCTTCTGGAGGCAGGTTGTTCCACTGGTTAATTGTTCTAACTGTCAGAAAGTTTCTCCTTAGTTCTAGGTTGCTTCTCTCCTTGATTAGTTTCCATCCATTGCTTCTTGTCCTGCCCTTGGGTGCTTTGGAGAATA
Organism: Vipera berus; assembly: GCF_964194415.1. Lineage (NCBI taxonomy): Eukaryota > Metazoa > Chordata > Lepidosauria > Squamata > Viperidae > Vipera > Vipera berus. The sequence goes on from NC_138205.1 coordinate 85,014,367, forward strand.
GCCTGAGTCCCTCCTCTTTGTGGCAGCCCCTGAGATATTGGAACACTTCTATCATGTCCCCCCTCATCCTTCTCTTCATTAAACTAGACATACCCAATTCCAGCAGCCGTTCCTTATATGTTTTAGTCTCCAGTCCCCTAATCATCTTTGTTGCTCTTCTCTGTAGTCTTTCTAGAGTCTCAACATCTTTTTTACATCGTGGTGACCAAAACTGGATGCAGTATTCCAAGTGTGGCCTTACCAAGACATTGTAAAGTGGTATTAATACTTCACGTGATCTTGATTCTATTCCTCTGTTAATGCAGCCTAGCACTGTGTTGGCTTTTTTGGCAGCTGCAGCACACTGCTGGCTCATATTTAAGTGATTGTCCACTAGGACTCCGAGATCCCTCTCACAGTTACTACTATTAAGCAAGGCACCCCCTATAATATACCTGTACATTTGGTTTTTCTTGCCTAAATGTAGAACCTTTTTTCACCACTGAATTTCATTTTGTTAGATAGTGCCCAGTCAAGTCTGTCCAGATCCTCCTGTATCTTAAGCCTGTCTTCTGGAGTGTCGGCTATTCCTGCCAGCTTGGCGCTGTCTGCAAATTTGATGACTTCCCATTTATCCCTTCGTCCAAATCGTTGATGAAGATGTTGAAGAGCACTGGGCTCAGAACAGAGCTCTGGGGCACCCCACTGCATACTTCCCTCCATGTAGATGCGGTTCCATTGAGGACCACACACTGAGTACAGCCGGTCAGCCAGCTACGTATCCATCTGGTGGTGATTTTGTCTAACCCACATTTTTCTATCTTATCAAGTAGTAGGTTGTGATCTACTTTATCAAATGCCAAAGTCCAAGTAAATTATATCCACAGTATTCCTCTGATCCACTAATTTTGTCACTTGGTCAAAGAATGCAATAAGATTTGTCTGGCATGATCTGTTTTTGACAAACCCATGTTGGCTTTTAGTAATGACTTTGTTTGCCACTAGGTGCTCGCTGATTCGTTGTTTATCTTTTCCAGAATCTTCCCAGGTATTGAGGTCAGGCTGATTGGTCTGTAATTTCCTGAATCCATTTTTTTCCTTTTTTGAAGATGGGAACTACATCAACTCTTTTCCAATCCTCTGGTAGTTCCCCAGTGCTCCAGGATCTATGAAAAATATAGTTCAGTGGTTCTGAGATCACATCTGCCAGTTCCTTGAGAACCTTGGGGTGTAATCCATCTGGTCCTGGTGATTTGAACTCATCTAGACTGGACAGGTGCAC